>NW_017728918.1:5092423-5098051 GCF_001723895.1 Crocodylus porosus | reverse complement strand
CAGCAACCGGCACCTGAGCTGCCCCTGGGGATTGGCAGCTGGCCTTCTCCCTTCTTAGGCACAGGGCACCCTCAGTGCTCCTGTGACAGTTATCTGCCAGAAGTCTTCTGATTCCCCTGCCCTGCCCTGCCCTGCCCTGCTGCAGAGCTCCTGCACCTCAGGCTGCCAGAAGGGAACTGCTGGCTAGGCTTTGGCGTGGGCTGTTTATAAAGGCCTGGCCCTGCCCCCTTCTGGTCACATGACCAACCCAGTTGCCCCAGCAACCGGCACCTGAGCTGCCCCTGGAGATTGGCAGCTGGCCTTCTCCTTTCTTAGGAACAGGGCACCTGAGTGCCCCTGTGACAACCATATCTCAATTTCTCACCTGTCAAATGGACATAAATATATGGTGCCCTGCCTCACAAGGGTGTGGCAGGACAAGGGTGTCATGAGGGTCAATACATACAAGGGTTGTGAAGCACTCAGATGGTAAAGTAATGTGAGCCCCATAAATCAATCAGAAGAGTTGACAAGCTCCTTTGATTAAAAAATGAAAGCAAGGCAGTCAGGGAATTCACAGTTATCATTCCCACAACCACTGTAATTGTGATACTTCACATTTAATATTAGGTACATGCATGTATTACTGCATTTATATTGCTGTACATGCAGTTAAATTTAATTTCAATATACATGTGCATCGTGACTGCGTTACAGCCACTCTGGGAACCATATGTTTGAACATTATGGCTTCTGTGCTTTCAATTCCTCAATCAGAACAGCACATTAATATATTTGATTTTACTTTGATTTATAATTCCGCCCCTCCCCAAAAGGAAAGAATTAAATTCTAAATACTGCTGGGGAAGGGGAAGATGGGGAGTGGCGGGGGGAGGGGCAGATTCTGATCTTAATTTTACCAAAGTCAGGAATAGTTCTGCTGCAAGTTCTGCTTCTAGTTTACACTGGGAAAACTGAAATCAGAGCATGGTCTCCTATGTGTTCTGCTCTCTGCGTATGTACAGCTGGCCTAATACAGTAAAGTGCTATTTGCAAATATGATCCAATACATTACAATATAACTCAACCCCTGTGAATATTTGCAGAAAGTTGTTTCCTTCTGCAAATATCAGTTCTGTGTTTGCCCAGCACCTACCAAAAAGGACTTCTGGTTCATAATTAGGTCTTCTAGGAGCAATACTAATGAGAGAAAAGAATAATACACATCATTAGTACTGGTGACAAAAATGCGTAACTCCTCATTCTAGTGTTTGTCTTCCGAGCATCGCACGGGAATGATGTTGTATGATTTAAATGGCCAATTATGTGCTCCAAATACCTTCTAATACATATCTGAAGACAGCATCAAAAGCAAATGGTTTGTTAACAGCACACAGACTGAGGCCAAAATGTACAAAGCCGGGCACTCAGAGTCATGAAAAATCAGGCCACATGTTAAGGGATAAAGGCAGGTGTATTGCTGCCCACTTTGGGCACATTACTGATCTGTCGATAACGTTGCTGAAAAATATGACCAAAATCATATCTATTGTCTTCGTTACTGCTATTATTCTGATCCCAGCTACCTGAAATCCTAGCTGTCCAGGTATCCAAACATGCGGGTCAAGGAGATTCTGCTGATTGGCTCCCTCTGGCCAGGATGCTGACTTCAAGATGTGCTAGGAGTACCCAGTCCTTCCCTACTGCCGTTAGCCTACAGACAGAAATCGTATGTTCACCAGTGCAAACTTGCTGATGTCCGTGAGATGTAAAAGAAAAGAAAAGGGGCTGTTTTCTGCCTGCTGGCCTGGGTGGAGCTTCCAGGGAGCCGCAAAGATGGAACCAACTTCCAGGCAAGTGGTGCTATCTCCTACCCTGGGGGTCTTTAAGAGGAGGCTGGATGAACACCTTGCCGCGGTCGTTTGACCCCAGTATTTTTTCCTGCCATGGCAGGGGGTCGGACTTGATGATCTGCTCAGGTCCCTTCCAACCCTACCTACTATGAAACTATGTGGGTCAAGTGGGCTATAAAAGCAGACACCTGCTTTCTCATGACTATCATGGGGCCTGATTCTTCACAGCCTGACCCCCTGTGACCCCAGTTTACACCAAGCCCCCATTACCCACTGCAGCAGGGTAAAAGTGATTATTTTCAAGCAAAAGTAAATTACATTGATGTCTCTTCCAAGGCTCCTTTACGTTGCTGGAGTGGTTTAAAACAAAATCGGGTTTTACATAAGTATGGAAATTCTGGTTCCCATGACTGCTTCAACATCTTTAGTGTATTTATCCTGATAGCGCTCCAGCAAGGTATAGAAGTGTTATTATCCCCTGTTACATAAGAGAAACTGAGATTTCAGCGAGAGTTCGGCACTGATATCCCTTTAGGGAGGTGGGCTTCAGAGACTCACTTAAGGTGACACAGGAGGCCTATGGTGGAGCGAAAAATCAACCGTCTTCTGAACCGGGAGCCATTGGGCTACTCTTGGAAGCACCCTTCCTCTCCAATAGTGAGGTCAGGGTGTCAGATGCTAACATGTTAGTACCAAAGGGCTCTACACTCCCTTTAATGGACTGCACAACATGTAGGGACAGAAATTACACATAAAACCTGTAAAAGTAATCGTAAACTGGTTCAAATCTGTAGCACAATAGAAGTTCAGTACATACAAAGGACTTTCCAAATGGCTGAAACTGGTTTAAGATAAACCTGGATGGATGTACTTAATATCAGACTCAACTGATTTAGGTTATATCGGTTTATTGAACTTCTGTCCCACATCTCCTCCAGATTCAAATTAACTCACAGTCCCTCAGCATCCCAGGATGCTTTATTCCTCCTCTTCAATCCCCTCTCCTTGGTGGGTGAGCGGGCTAGTCTTGGCACAAACTGCCTGCTCCAGCTCGTCAGGGAGGCGTGCTCTAGCGCCCCACAGATTCTGGTCTAGGCCAATGCAGGCCTGTGGCTGCATTTCCAGAATTAAAAGTGAATGTCTGTTCACTTGCTTATCAGTTCAATCTACGTGGCTTAGACTAACCTGCGAAGAATGAATCGATTCAGCTTCAGGCTTTTTCACTGTCTGTACTTAGCTGTAGGGTAGCAGAGCACTGAACCAACTTTGCCATTGGTACAACAGTTTTGCTTTTTGGATCCTTTTTAGAGTCTCCCTTTTTGTTTTGTTTTTTCACTGCTGTTCTCTAGGTTCCTGGGCTAATCTAATTGCCTGCATTGAAGAAGTTTTGTCTCTTGTCTGCTGTATTTTCCTCGTACACCTTATAAATCTGCTCATCCTAGTTTCCCCTTTTTAGTCTTCGCTAAAAGACAAATGGAAAGCAAGAAAGTAACTAATGATGCAAAGTTTTCGTGAAGAACTTTCTGAAACAGCCTGGGGACTGAGAATTTCTGATTCACATAGACACACTGTACTGCAGAACCCTGGGCCTACTAATCTTCCCCTTTTAACGGACTACCATTGCAATTTGATTAAAGGACTCTTTCTGAGCACTGAGAGATAGTATTAAACACCAGAATGTACTTACGAAGGCAGGGGAAGTGGGGAGGGGGTGGGGGGAAGGGGGAAGAAAGTAATTTAGCATCTGGCGAAATGGAATGTGAACATCCAGAAGACGTTACACCATCACAATTTCTCCTTCTCTCTCTCTCTCTCTTTCTTTTATTAAAGGCCCAAGCAATTTAAAAATGGAGACAGTGTATCCCACTTAATAGCGTTGCTGTTAATCTTCTTGCCAGTCAGTTCTAAGTATCGAACGCAAAAAAAAAAAAAACTCCTCCTGTCACCAGCTGTGGTTGGGGAGTGACTGCCCTAAGGGGCTCCAAGGCTTAAAAAAAATCCACCACTGAGAAAAGGCAATAAGAGGAGTCTGTTTCTGTCTAACCTGCCATATAAATGAAACAATCAAAGACGACAACAAAGGAAACTCCACTAACAACCAGAGGCAAAAACAGTTTGCTGTAATATATCCTGGCTTTGGTAACTATTTTTAGCCAAACTCGTCTTTTTTAACACATACAGTCTCTCTCTCGCTCTCTTTAATTTTGATTAAGAAGGAGAGAAAATAATAAGAAAGATAGAGGTGGGGAATGATTACATGGAGAAAAATGGATACGTGTGAAAATTCAAGATTTTTTTTGTGAAACATAAAGGAAGTGTTGGAAAGCTTTCTGAATCTTTGCAGGAGTGAGGGGATAGGCGATGCTGATTGCAGCTCACTTCCTCCATGCAGAAATAATCTGTTCATCTAAATATGTAATGTTTTATCACAGTTGTGCCTAGGACCTGCTGTCAAAGACCAGGACTTTCTTATGCTTGGCACTGTACAAAAAAGAAAAAAGATGGCCTCTGCCCAAGAGGACATATTGCCAGCAAACGCAGAAATCATGAGTCAGGCACAACGGAAGTCATGAGACTTTAAAAAAAAATAAAAACAAGATAATAAAGATGTAAGCATTCTTCTTGGTTGCCTTCTAGCATGTGAACCTGTCGGGGTCATATTTGTTCCCCAATCAATAAAGCTATAAACTGCGTCAGGAATGCTTGAAACCATAGAATGACAAGGCTGGAAGGTACTTCAGGAAGTAATCTAGTCCAAAGGCAAGATTACCCCTGTCTAAACCATCTCTTTTATACAATCATGCAAACTGCTCTTAAAAACTTCCACAGATGGAGATTCCACAGTTTTTCTAGGACATTTATTCCAATGCTTAATCAACCTCACAGTTAGAAAGTTAAAAAGTTATTCGTAATCCCCACCCTAAATTTCCCTTGTTGCCATTTGAGGCCATTACTACCTGTCCCATCCCCTCTGGACACAGGGGTGCCATCTTCTTTTTAATCACCTATAATGTATTTGAAGACTGTTATCAAATCTCCCTTTAGTCTTCTCTTCTCCAAAATAAACAATCCCCGTGTTCCTCCAACCTTATTTTGTAAGTCACGTTATTAGATCTGTAGTATTTTTGTTGCTCTCTGTCGGTTTCTTACTGATTTGTCCACATCAAGTGTGGTGTCCCGAATCAGACATGATGCACCACGGGAGACCTCACCAATGCTGAACAGGGTCAGAGAATCACTTTGCATGACTTGTGCATGAGACTTCTGTTAATCCATCCTCAGACACTGTTGTTCTTTTTCGTTTGTATTGACTTTTTGCAACAGTAGTATACTATGGACTCATATTTGGCTTGTGGTCTAATATAACCCCCATCCCAAACAGTGGCATTTGATTGGGATGTCATGAAAAAGACATGAATGGTATCCAAATCATCAGATTCATGAGAGGAGCTGATTGTGAGCAGGCCATGGTCTCATCCACACAAAGTTAAACGGCCACATCAAGCTACCTGGAGACCTCAAGGCACAAAGCCTAGGATACTTAATGTCAATAGACAGAAGAACAATATTGTCAAAGAGTTATGAAAAGCACTGAAAAAGGCTTCCAACTTCTGAAGAACAATGAAGCAGACTGGAAAGTCTTCAAAACTGCTGTGTATTGCTGTGCTGCAAGAGAAAAGAGTTTTTGTGGGTGATATCCGGGATCCTGATTTTCTGTATTTAGAAATCCCAAATTCTCTAATTAAAAACCCACAAATCCATTTTCTGTGATTAAAATGGAACACCACTATATATA
>NW_017728918.1:5080709-5092323 GCF_001723895.1 Crocodylus porosus | reverse complement strand
TGCCTCAATCCTTACAATAAACTCTAAATATGTGTATATTTTGGTGTATGATTTTTTTTGTCACAAAAAATCAGGGCTCCCCCTCCTCTGTTCATTAGCTAGGATGTGGATCTACCATTCTGTGATTGTACCCCCACTGCTTTGTAGTGCTGAGCAGCCCTAATCTGCCAGTGCCCTGCCCCTACCCATGCCAGTGCCCCTCACTTCCAACCTGCAGTCCCGTGGCCTTGCCAATGCCCCTCAGTCTCCACCCACAGTCCCCCACACCCCAGCCCTGCTAGTGGCCCTTGCTCCTGACCCACAGCCACCCCCCATCACTGCCTGTGCCCCTTACTCCCAACCCACAGTCCCCTGTCCCTGTTGGTGCCTATCACTCTGACCCACTGCCTCCTGTCCTCAGGCCCTAGCCCCTCATTAGTGAAGGATGGGGTGGGCATGTTGAGAACAGGGTTTGTGTGAGGAGACGTGGCGGGTGGGCACAGGCTACACTTCAGGCAGTGAGGGGGAGCACATGCCCCCTGAGATTTCTGTACCCACAGCAGGATGCAAAGCTGCAGCCAGCCTGGACCAACTCAGAGTAGAAGCCACCTACATGGCCCAGTGGGTGGGATCTGGCATGGGAAAGAGTGCTGTGCTGCCATGGCCTGAAGAAGTATCCACTGCTGTGTGTAAATCTATTTAATAGTCTAGAAACAGCAACAATGATTCAGTGAAAATGCTGGGGCTATAAGGGGATTGCTTGATGAGATATACAGTTCATATTCACTCTAGAATTCAAGAAAAGTACTTTTAACATGTGTAACTCTTTGAGCTAAATTGGGGACAGTTTTGATATTTGGTGGAGCAACAAAACAGTTGAGCTAGAGTCACCATTTAACCAAAACAATACGGTGTCTCTGATGCACTTAAAAAAGTTCATGAGCCACATCCAAGTCGTTCTCCTGTTCTGGATTCAAATGGAAACAACTTTCTGATTAAAAAGAGTCAAATTCTCTTGTGGTGGTCTGGCCACTTAAAAACGATGCTCAATCAGGAATTCAGCTTCGGTGATGAGATGACTGATTAACTATATTAGTAGATCATCTCCTGAATTCTTGCCAACTGTCCTAGAGGATGAAAAAGGCACTCTCTGTGCATGTCTACATGTGTGCCTTAGACTAATCTACTGTGCAGTAAAGCATCACTGTCTACACATGCATGGCAATTAGGATGTAGCAGATTAATTTACAGTGCCATCAGATAAACCTGTCAGACACAGGTACTATCCAACAGCGCTCTAAATTACTGTGCTTAAGCACACAACTAGGCAGTAAAATAGGTGCAAATTGCTCCTGGTCAGCTGCTCTAGCAGGGGGCCAGACTTCTGCCTGATACCAAGCTGTGTGGCTTGGCAGCTTCTGGAGCTTCATGTGTGGGCAGCTCTAGTCTGACATCTGACCCTGGACCTGAACCCCAGGGACCCTACCAGCTGGACCCTGCCCCACAAGCACTGTGACCCACCACTGGGGAAACATGCCAGCTGCTGCTGTCCCCTGGACCCCATGCCTGACCCAACTGAGGATTCTGCCAGCCACAGCCTGCCCCCAGGACAACATGCTCCACTGCAGTGGGCATGTGCCACCTGATACTGCCACCTGGACCCTGTGGCTGGCATTGTGAGGTCCCTGCCAGCCCGAGTGTACCCCTGGGTACTGTGCACCACCACAGTGGGAATTGTTACTGATGCCATCACCCAAGCCAGACCTGTTGATGCCTGACCCACCAAGGCCCCTGCCAGCTGCTGCCGTACTGAACTCCATGCCTACTGACACACAGGGCCAGGGACATAACTGGACCCATGAAGAGACAGTGGATCTTATCACCATTGGGGGGTGGAGGGGAGGATGTTGAGGTCCAGTGGCAGTTTGGCTGGGCAACAAAGGCCAGTGCCCATATTTATATGGTTATGGCCCAGTGGATGCAGCAGTGTGAACACCAGATGTCTTACCAGCAGTGCCAGGTCAAAACCAAGGCCCTGAGGGCACAGTGGGTCTGCATAAGGGATCACAACAGGTGGTCCTGGGCTGCCCACAGGTCCATGCCCTTCATGCAGGAATTGGCCCCCACAGACCCTGGTGTGACCCTGTTGTGGGCCAGGAGGACTCTCCAGTGGAGGGCCCCTAGGGGCTCTTGCACTAGGTTCTTTCCTCACCCTCAGCCTCACCCAGTAGCTTGGGCAGCCCAGCCAACCACCTGCCTCCACAATTCTGACAGTGGGCCACTAATGACAGGGCAGGTATAGCCCCTGCACATACCAGTTCCAGCTTCTTGCTGGATGGGGGCACTGCTGAGGTGGCCAGGCACTGCACCTCAGTACATCACAATGTGTTGACCAGGCAGACCTCCTCTCCATAGCCAGAGACAGTGTTGGACTGCAGGGAGCACCTGCGACACCTCCCGGTAAGCCGCACAGGGAGGAAAGCCAAGGGGGAGGGGTGCTACAGCCACCCATGCTCATGCTAGCTCACTTGCCTGCCCCCAGGACGCACACCTGGAGGCAGGGTCCCCACACAGGAGGGTAGGGTGGGCCCTCCTCTCTCCTCCATGCCCTACCTGGCTAAGTTCCCCACTCCCATACCCACCAGACTCCCCCCTCCCCCTCCCCCTCATATCATACTGGGAGACAAGAGGAAGGAGGAAGTTCAGGACTTTGTTGAGTGCCCAGTAGGCTCCCAGCTAGACAGCCAGAGGCTTGTCACATGTGGAGAAACTCACTGATGGCAGCAATGATATCCTCCTTGGCCTCTGAGATCAGGCACTCCTAGGGTAGGTAGAGATACCCCTTCAGGCAATGGCGCATGTTGTGGGCAAGTGCAGGTCTGCCCGTGGTGCCCTTGAAGCTCAAGGCCCTGTGCCAGGTTCTCAGCTGCACCTGGGGAACCATCTTGATCAGCAGCTGGTGTAGTGGGCCTGGCAAATTTCAGAGTATTCAAACCGCTTGTCAAAGCATGCCCAGGTGACTCTAACCAGGGACATGGTTAGGGCACAGCCCACCTGCCCTTGGCCTGGGGTGACTATCCAGAGAGGGTCACTGCAGGTAATGGGGGGACATTACCAGTTTTGTGACCCAGCTGGAAGGGAGCCCCTCAACCCTAGAACCCAGGCAATGTGGTACCAATGGCATGGGAGAAAAGTGCCTTGCTTGTAAAAGGGAGAAGGGAGGGAATTGCTTTGGAACTGCTGTGGCAGCTGCCAGCAGAGGCCAGCCATAGCCCAGCCTGCATACTCACTACTTAGGCCCCGGCCCCAGCCCTGGTCCCTGCAAGCCTATGTCAAAATCCCTCATGGGCATGGGAGAATGTGCCACACTGCCTGCAGTGCCCAGGGCCCCCAGCCCCTGTTCCAGATCCTGGCCCTGCTAGGGTCACTGAAGCATCTGGACCCAAGGTGATGTTGGCACAGGCTGGGGTGCTGGGTGCCTTCCTCTGTGCTCCACACCTTGGGCGACTCCTCCCTACTGTTCCCCTGACATTGTAAATAGTTTCACGGGGAAGAGGGTGCTTTATTGATGGTGTGCATTGGGGTTGGGTGGGGTCTGTTGTTAGGTAAGGAGGGGACCTGTGGTTGTGGTGGGGGGGGTGTCTATTGTTATGTTGTGGAGGAAAATAAAGGTTGGGGTTTGTTACAAACTGTCTGGGGGGGATGTTCTTGGGACTGTGCTGTAGGCCTGGGGCCTGTGGATGGCCACCTGGGTGCCCTACTGCAGCAGGGTGGAGGAGGAGGTGCTCAGCGACTGTCACAGTGCCCTGGCTGCTGCTTCTGGTGGGAGGGCAAGGAGTGTCCATGGTGTGCTGGGCACAGGATCCGGGGACAGTGTCCTGGAGGGCTGTGTCAGAAGGCTGCACACTGCTTAGGCCCACAGAGGTGTGGGGCCAGGGACCAAGGTTCAGGTTTTACAGTGTAGGCCTGGCACCTGGCTGTCTAACCCAGACTCCATTTAAACATATCAATTTTCACACTGCTTTTCCTATCCCTGGGCATTTTAGAGCTCTCCTGAATGTTGCCCTTACATACTGCAGCAGCCTCTTTCCCTTCCTAAAGGAGCTCCTGCAGGCATACCAGTCTGTAGCCTGAATCAGCCACACACATTGCTAGCTGTACCTTGGTAGAGTAGAAGCACTTTCCCTTCCTAACGCAGATGCAGCTAATTCAGGCACAAACTGCTTTGTGTCAGCGGAGCAAAATCAGTGCTACCAAGTGCAACAAGCGACACCTGTACAAGGTGGTACAGCTGGTATAACTACATTTACCCCAGTAATTTCTGGCTAACATCACTGTGTTGGTCAAGGATCTCACCTAAGACATGCGAGTCCAATGTAGCAGGAGCGTGTAATATAAATGAGCCCAGCATTAGCCCAGTGATGCCAGTTGTATGTAGGTATACCCCTCTTGAGTTCCTCTTGCCTGCTGTAGGGAGGCAGAGCAGGGCAGGGGTAGCCCCGGCCTAAAATGCTCCACTTGGGCTCAATTTGCTCCTGACCTGAGCACACATGTAGTCAATGAGCCCAGGAGTAGTTTACTACTCATCAATTTCTTGTGCATTAATTGTACATGTAGATGCACCCTCTTTCTCTCAAGCCCCTTGGCTTCAATGCCATTCCATATGAGCCTTATGTAGTTGGTGGGGCCTACTTTATCAAATGTTTCTCAGGACTAAAGCCTAACAGCACTAAAATAGTGTCCTTGTTGTTGGACAAAAAAAATGATCCCCATAATGTTCCACTACTTATGATAGCTACCTTTTATACTTTCAGACAGTACAAGACTGTAACGTGTCTGAGCTTTCCTCAGGGAGAAATGAGTTAGACATTATATTAAGGGTATGTAGTTTATAAAAATGTTACTAAAAAAAATAACAGATATTCTAAAAGATGGTTAATCAATTGGCATATTGTCCAACAGATCACTAGAATACTTAAATCCCTCTCTAATGACTTCTGCTAATGTGCTTATATCCCTCTCCAACTCCTAATTCTTGTGTCTGCACCACACTTATAACAGCAATTAATCATTTACTAACCCCTGATAAAATATGTATAAATCTCCCCTTAATATAAGTATGACCGATGGGTTTATATATCAGGTGTAGTGATTTGAAAGTGAGGATAGATTTCCTTCACCTCTTTTAAACATTTTTTAAAATATATATTATGACTTAATTCTGCTAATGCCTCCAGTGTTCTCACAGCCTTTCAAACAGAGAAAGAGAATGGTGCTATAGTTCAGATATCTCATACTTGAAAGCCTGATCAGTGAGGGAGCATACAATAGGAGGGGAGCAAGAAATATATAGATGCCTTAAAACATGTATATATAGGGAACTATTTAATTTGCGATTTTGCGCTTTTTGCGGGCACTGGAAAAAAAAGGTGGCTTCCACAATCACCATGAAAAGTTTCCCCTGAGCTTTTGTGTGGAATTTCGGGGGGGGGGGACTTACTAAAAATAAATGTTTTTATTTTGGCAGCTCTTTTGGCCAATCAGCAGTGAGGTGCATGGCTGCTGGGGCCCCTTGGCCAATAAGTGTGGCGTGCGGGGGGGCTTGCTGTTAAAAGACCGCAAAAATGTCACCAGGCACCATGAGCAGTTCACGATTTTTACTTCCCCTCCATGCACTTTAAGTAGATTCCTAGATATGTAGGAAATAAATATAAATAATTATTAAGCATTTACATTGTCTTCAAATTATTGAAAGTCTCATGCACTGAGAAAAGCCTGTTTGGTAATATCTTTTCTTAGACCAGCTGAACAATTTGGAGGGATGTTGGAGGAGCTGTCAACCATAAAGTGCTCTTCCTGCATTCATCCCACACTGGAACCTATGAAAAGGATCATCAAATGCTTATAGATCACACTCAAAATGGACCAGAGCCTGATGATTTTGAGAAGACTTGAAGAGGACCAGACCAGGTCAAGGCATTACACCTAGATAATATATCAGTAGAAAAACATTTAGTTTTACTGAACAATTCACAGGATGAATATGGATGACAAAGGCACAAATGAAGAATAACAACTGTCTAGGGAATATCGTTACTGAGAAGGTGTTGGGGATATTGTTGTATCGCACACTCAACAGGAAGAGAAATATGAGACATTCACCTAAAAAGCCCCTGCTAGGGTGCATTTTGGATGCCATAATGGTTCTGGCTTTGAATGCTGTGAGGCCTACATTTTCCAGAGAGATATGCATCTACGACTGGGAAGGGAACTCCATAAGTAGACCTCATTTCTTCAAACACTCACGGCCATGCTTGGCCTTACAAATTTGATTCAAGTGGTTTGTAGTATTATTAATCTTAAGCACACATGCACACATTTTCATGATCAGGGCCCTACCTTCATTCTTCCTTCTCCAGTTGTCACTGGATTTAAATGCCATTGCAGTAATGGGCATGATGCTGTTAATTCCAGTCCTGGATGAGGGAGCTCAGCTTGGAACTGCTATCCATTGGGAGCCGATAAGCAGTTTACACTCACAGATCACATACAGCTGAGTGATGCTGAAGGAGACCCCCTTCCTCCTCTAGCCATGTGTGCTGTGAAAGGATATTAGTGCTGGCTAATGATCTGTAAATGTGTCAGAACTGTGCCACCTAGTGACACCAACGCTCATTTCCTTTGGTGAAGTCACACTGATTGCACAACAGCAAGCTATAATATAATTAGTGCTAATTTGGTTTCTCGGCGGATGACTGCTGCACAGCACTCGAGACAGCCTCTTTGTGCTTCTCAAGGAGACGTTTCTTCATGTAATACGAGTTTCATTAGATCTTTTTATTTTCCATTACAGTTGTCACATACCAACAATTTGTATTTCTTTGTGGATTTTCTGCCTGGTAAAAATGGGTCTGAAGGCCTACGTGCTCTACCAGAGGCCAGTGCATGCTGGGAATGGCATTGGATTGAACAAGCTGGATACAGGAATTCTCTCTCTGTCTTTGTGCTCATAACTAGAAGTTCTCAAGAAACATTTTTCCATAAAAAACGAAGTCCTCAAATGCAAAAGATGTCATTGGACAAGACTACCCGCAGCTAGTTTAATGTTTCAAAAGGGTGGGGGGGGAGGTGTTTGAAATTGTCAACATGTCATGTTTCAATATTTTGAAATGACAAGTTTGAATTTTTTGTACTGAAACCACTCTTGTCTTGAAATGTATTTTGTCATTTTAAAATATTTGAAATAATTTAAGGCAAACATTGAAACAAATTCCTAAAGAACTCTTTTGGATGATTGGTTCCTGACCATTTTAAAGATTTTTGGGGTGTTTTTATTCTCATTCAGTTCCAGGCAGGAAAACAGTTGGAAAACTCCAGACCTATCACACGATGGGAAAAAAGGTTTCCTACCCATCTCTCTTCATAACAGAACAGGTCAGCAAGCCTGATGCGCACTGTGCACTTTACTTGCTATTCCTGCATGGTAGTGAACAACCTGCCTCTTGAAATGTGTCATGTATAGGGATTGCTTGAGGCAGCTTTTAGCATGACTGCTGTTGCAACTGAAGCATGATCAGCCTTCCTCCACAACGAGAACCCAAGGTTTGGGCTCTTCAGGGAAGTTGACACAGGAATTGTATGCCCTCAGGAAAAGCAATGAATGGTACACAGGCTTATTACTTGACCAGAAATAGCCAGAAACCAATGCAGTAGGTGATTCCCATGATGCATTACAATTATGTAGCTCAAGGAAATGTTTCCAGGTTGGCAGGACACAGAAAAAACCTGGGATCATGGAAAGGGACTTTATCAAGGACTATTGCAACAAATGCTTAAGGATGAGAGTCTACTCCCATCAATGGATGCTGAGAAGTGCTCACAGCCCTAGATAATAGTGGTGTGCAAAGTGGGCCCTACTTGATTCAGATTTGGATTCAGCCTGAATCAGGGACAGTGATTCGATTCATTGATTTGCATCACTGTCCCTGATTCGATTTGGTCAAATCCGAATCTGAAGATTCGATGCTGATTCAGAGAATCAGCAATTCAGACACAGACACAGATTTAAACATTTTTTCTACATACCTTGAGGTACCAGTATAGCTTGTGAACGCTGTGATGCTGGGGCGGATGGAGCATTGCACAGGAGTGCAAGGGGGGCCCTCCACATGCTCTGTGGTGAACCCGGAAGTGGACCAGAAGTACTTCCAGTCCACTTCCAGGTCCACTGGGGAGTGAACTGGGCCCCACCCCCTGCCCCCCTCCAGCTCGGTGATTGGCCATGGGGGAACCCAAGGTGCTCCCCCAGACTCAGGAGGCAACAGTCGCTGAACCAGGGAGCACCGGAGGGCCCCCAGCAGGCTCCCCAGTGGACCTGGAAGTGGACCAGAAGTGCTTCTGGTCCACTTCCAGGTCTGCTGCTGAGTAAGCTGGGGACCCCCCCCCGCCAACGCTTCCATGGGGTGCTGCATCCATCCCAGCATCGCAGCATTCATGAGCTGCCTGCTACTTACAGGTATGTAGAAAAAATATTTAAAGCTGTATCTATGTCTGAATCGCCGAATCTTCCAAATCTCTCCGGATCGATTTGGTGGGTTCCGATTCAATTGAGAGAGTTTCAATACTGATTTGATTTGGATTTTGAGATTCAGCCACCGAATCGGCCCAAGTCTCCGCCGAGTCGAATCAGGGAACACAGCTTTGCAAAGGCCTACTGGATAATAAATTGAAAAACTCCGTTTTGGATTCCACCCATCATCATATGTGACTTCCAGGGTCTTGGCTAACAATGAGTGTTCAACTAGACAGTCCACAACTAGAAGTGCAAGTCTACAGCTGGAGTTAGAAAGCATTTGACACCCTTTGTGCCCTGTCTGAATTAGACTGTAAAATTTGAGAGACACAGACATAGCTGTTTTATTTGTTTGTAAAAAATAAGCACATGTATGGCTTTGCAGGAATAATAATAGCAATACAGTAATGGCCATGCTGGATCAGACCAGATGTCTTTATATAAATATCAGTAATTAGGCTGTGGTACCTGGGTTCACATTAGCTCTGATTTTGACATGGGCTCTGTCATCACAGCTGGCAGATTTCATGTAATTTGTATTATGTGTAGTTCTTAAAGTGATGGATTAACACAGGATCCCCCTGTACTAAATGATAGCCAAATGCACAACTGGTAGGAGGACAGAGAGTCTGCCCCTTTCCTAAAGAGTTTACTAACTTTTTATCTATCATCCTGTCTGCCAGCATATAGTGCCTACTAGACTCCTCCATGACAGGTGTGTATCAAGGTGACAGCAATAATACACTGAGTCATTCTACATCACTTCCTGAAGACAGACGTCTCCCATCCGAGAACACAAACCAGTCGTGTGATCTGTCAGCTTCACAGCATAAGGTGACATAACTATGGGCCATATTGTGAATCAATAGCAATATTAAATGGTATTTATAACAGCTAAGTGTCATCATAACTAATGCACAGATCCTTATGAATATGTCAGCAGGACTTCCCATTATCTCTGTCACTTGCTTCTAAATAGCTCTGCATTGCTAAAGAGGGGGAAAAAGGAAGCTTAATTGGAAAATTTATGTTTAAACTTTATAAACAGTGCAAGCAGGAAACCCATCATCCCAGTATTTTACCCTGTCTCCTAGATCTAATAGATCTTAACTGATGCACAGTGCCATTAAGTTTAATTTAAGAAGCTACCTCTAGAGAGATTTAGAAATCAATTTAAAACATGTTCTCAAATAATGTTAGAAATATTAGATTCATTCATATTCTCATCACTGCATTATTTTCCTAACGGAACCAATGGAAGATAATGTCCTACATATCTATACCATCATTCAGGCTAAAAGGATGGTGGAAAACATTTTTACCTAATATAGTAAAGAATCAAGTGTGATTCAGTTCACCTCTGAAATGGAACACAGAAGCTGTTCAATTGTGTGCAGCAATGCTTTGCCCAGACACATATTAACTATAGCTGAATAAATTATGGAATAAAATTAGCCCTTTCTTCCGTTACCAAGCCTGACACAAAGGAAGACTCTAAGGCCTGGTTCGGACTCTAAAGCCAGGTACAACATTTACACTGATTGTGCGACAAGTGCATAGAAAGGGCTCCACAGCCATAATCGAATAGATGGTTAGGGCGTGCAGAGTACTGTAAAAATGGCAGATCCCACTCTAAGATTACTCCGGATAGATGTGGTATCAAACTTTAGTGCTGTAGATTAGAGCGCTGTCACGAACATCTGTCCCAGATGTTAGGTGGCATTCTGCTGGCAACCCCTGGGGCTTTGTGACAACCCGCTCACCCCCAGTCCCAGGGTGGGGCTCTAGCCTCCACCAGAGCTTGTGTAGTCTGCCTCAGCCCTGGGTCAGCCCTGCCCTGGGATCTTAGTGCCCCAAGGAAGTGAAGCCCCTCTTTCCACCGCCTGCTGCTCCTGCCTTGTTAACTCCGGCCAGCTGTGAGCCGCTGCCTGGTATTATTGCTCAGTGTGCTGTTTCCATCTACCCCATCAGGGCATTTGTGAAGACTGCAGCTTCTGATTAAGTGCTGTGCTGTTTGCTGGACACCACGTTCACACAGGGGGCTGTCCAAAATGTTCACCATGCACATTGTTGTTTTGAATCATCAGTATCCAAATCTGTTTGTTTGGTTTGACTCACTGTTCTTGGTCAAGGTTGTTCCCCACAGGGGACTCGTTTAGTACAAAACACTGTAGGAATAGATTTCAGACCAGATTACTCTGAACAATCATTGCATTTCTATTCACATCCCCCACATCTATATTTTGTGCAACGCACGGTACCCAGCCTGTCAGGCTCTCCACAAAACCTGGCAGCAGGGGACTGGTTAGGGTTTGTCTTCTTATGTCACTTGGTCTAATGCCCTAGTATGCAGGGAATACATCTGTGCGTGTGCAAGTTGTGCAGCCTGTTATGAGTCTCTGTGCACAGATAAGCACAGTGTCAAACATTTTAGTGTGACAACTTTGGGACCATACAGGGGCACAGTAATCTGCTGGAGGGTATACCTTTGCGATGCATGGTTCTGAGCACTTTGAAGCTGGCACCCTATGTTGTGCTGGCTAAATGTCTTAACCCATGCAGAGGCTTTACTGCTGATCTTCTGAATGTGAAGTTTATAGATGAGGGAACAGTCTAATGTGACTCCTTGAAAGCTGGGGTATGCTCATGTAGAAGGAAATAGTTGCTTATTCTGATATTCATTGTGTTCTTGGCTTGACAGTTCTCCAGGTGGAAGAGTAACAATAATGACTTATGGATGCTCCCCATTGACCTTGCACCTGACAACCTCCCCCCGCGCCCCCCGCCACTAAGTCCTGTGCCACTGGCCTGGAACAAGGCAGAGGCACCAAGGCCGGTTCCCCATACTGTTGCTGGGAGCTTATCTAACATTGAGTGGGACCATTACTTTGGTTCATTGACAAGAACTGGCCACCCCATGCCTGAAGTTCATGTTTCATAGATTTCATAGATTTCATAGACATTAGGGCTGGAAGGGACCTTGGGAGATCATCGAGTCCAGCCCCCTGCCCAAAGGGCAGGAAGTCAGCTGGGGTCATAGGATCCCAGCAAGATAAGCATCCA
>NW_017728918.1:5071569-5080698 GCF_001723895.1 Crocodylus porosus | reverse complement strand
TTTTACCCAGAGGGTCTCTAGCTGTCCATGCTGGTCGCCAACATCAGCTTGCAGGGTCATGTAGCTTTCCTTCACATAGACAGCTACAGCCCCGCCACTTTTATCAACACGATCCCTCCTGTACAGGGTATAGCCCTCTGTACCCACGGTCCAGTCAGGGGTGGAATCCCACCAGGTCTCTGTTATCTCAATGACGTCATAATTCTTTGCACTGAGCAGGAGGACGAGCTCGTCCTGCTTGTTACCCAGGCTCCTGGCATTAGTGTACATGTTGCTTTCCTGAGAGAGGCCAGTGCATGGACATGGAATCACTTTACACAAAATGGCACTCAAAACAGACCCCCAAAAGACACTGAAAGCTTTTTTCAAGCCCCCATTCGTAACCAACAATAAATCTGAAATACTAGATTATTTTCTCTGTATGGTACGGGCCCCTCTAAGATTCTGTGGTCTGACACTTAAGTTTCAAAGTCTGGGTCCACCATGCAATTCAACTGCAATGTGTGTTATAAATGGAGCAGATACTCTGGGGCCTACTAGGTAGATTAGCTGGAGTCGAGACAGGTAAGTACTGCACAGTTGGGCAAAATGTTTGCATTGAAGCAGAGCGAGCCAAATGGAGCATGACTGAGATAGGCTCTGCCAATCCTCTCATTTGCTATCTGTTGCTGCTAAATAAAAGCTTGCCATTAAGGACAGGAGCACAGGTCAGAGCTCAGAGTCTGCTCCCTGATCTCACTGAGCCACAGCCTCCATTGTATTTTTCTCTTGGCTTCCCAGTGGGCCAGCTCTAAGAGGAGAGCTGGAGTTTGGCATTGGCCACAACAAGCCACGGCCTCATTTTTAGAGCACTTTTCTGGCAAGTGTGAAGGGTCGGCTCAGGTTCTGGTGATGGAGACCTAGAATCCAGGTTTCCCACTCACTGGGCTAGTGCTTTTACTATGAACCCATTGGTCTGAAAGGAGGATTGCTGTCCTCATCCATTCCTTTATGATGTGCATGTAGTTATGTACCTTCCAGGGAGGAATAAGAGCTAAAATCCACAAAAAAGGGCTCCAAATCATAGAAAATTAGGCTTGGAAGGGACCTCAGGAGGCCATTTAGTCCAACCATCTGCTCAAAGCAGGACCACTTCCAACTATGTCCTCCTACCCAAGGCTTTGTTTACCCAGGTTTTAAAAACTCCAAGGATGGAGCTTCCACCACCTCTCTGGGTAACTTGTTCCCATGTTTACTACCCTCCTCATGAGAATGTTTTTTTCCTCATATCTAACCTAAACCTCCCTTGCTGCAACTGGAGACCATTGCTTCTTACTCTGTCATCTGCCACCACTGAGAACAGTCCAGCTCCATCCTCTTTGCGACCACCCTTCAGGCTGAGCTGTGGTGGTTCGAGTGCTGTGCTTGGGAAGTCAAGAGCAGAAAAGGTCAAACCCACTCTGAGTGAGGAAGACCTAGGACCCACAACCTACAGTTTTCTAAGCAAGTGACCCAGCCACTGGGCAAAAGCATGTAAGCACATGTGGCATTTTTTCTGTAATTGAGGCTAAGTCCGGTAGTCATGTGTTTTGGCCAACTCTGTTTTCAGGTGCTTAAGACCTTCTGAACATGGGGCATGCACACAGGCGATGGCTGCTCTTGTTTATGTGCAACTACATGAACATGAGCAAGGTTATGTATGCATCTAGGAACAGAATTCCCCTGGGCACGTAAGCACCAAAAATGTCCAGAAGAGATGACCAAAATCCTGAAGAAAACGGCAGGCTAGATCAGTTGCAAGAATGTCAGTCATTTAAAATATAAGAGAAAGGAATACAAACAAATGGAAATAACTCATGGCCCCAGCTCTTTAGATCCGTTTGGATCGCTATTGTTGTCTTCATTCATGCAATGAAAGGCCAAGCCTTTTTCCTAGGGTATGATCTGAATCAACATCTCTGTGCTGGCAAAGAGGTTGCTAGAAAAGCTGCTGCCAGTCTTCTCTGAGCCATGCCACCCTGAGAGTGAGAGCAATCCAGCACTGCTCTATCGTCTGATTCAGGTGCTGAGGATCACCAGTGAGAACAACTTTCATATGGGTGCATTTCCATTCCAGCAATGCCATTGTGCCACAAGAGGGTAGGGGTGCTCTTTTGAAAGCCTTGCAACATATTCTTACAGAGCATGCATTTCAATGCAAACAGTATCGGGCATTAAAACACGTGCACACAGATTGAATCCAAAGAGACATTTTCTATACCATCTGCATTTCAACTATTGCTTTTCTTATAATTAACATCTGTTCATAGACATCAATCTGAGCAGCAAGGACCATATTATTTAAAGACTGTCTTTCTGTCTAGGGTTCTCCCCAAAACAGTGCAGGAGACGGAGGATAGGTTACCCCCAGGAAAGAGGATTTTGTTACAAAGAGCACCTTTCATTAATCGAAACAGATAGCCAGGGGGGCAGCAGCACCAGAACATACACAACTGGATTTCATCAGAGAAAGTGCTCCTATAATGTATGAGCATTAAATAGCAAGTGTATCTGTGTGTGTGTGTGCGCGTGCACGCGCACACGTGTGTGCACTCATGCAAGTCTGAATAGAAACAAATAAGAGAAGGTAAGTAGATGAAAGGCCACGGATAATCCCTTAAATAGCATATTACAGAGGCTGTTCCAAACCTGTTTTCTTCTTAAACAACCTGTCATTGAATTTTTAATTTTATTTTTATTTTATTTTACTAGTTTCAGCATGTCACCAACTAAGCAAGTTAGTGACGGCTGAGGATGGGATGTCACATCTGGGAAGAATGCCCCTCCTCAATGCCTATATTGTCTGAAATAGAAGCCCACTGGGTGGATATTTTGGGTGAAATAGAAAAACACAGCTGTGACACTGGATGAATCTTTTTAGGCTTTCCAGAATTCACTAGTATTGACATATGCTATTATAGGGTTAATAGGATCCACCTGTGGCTGGCTTGATGGCTGCCAGTTCCTGTCGATAAACAAACAGTCTAAAGCCCTCAGCCCTCTTCCAAAGAGGCATGCAATGATCCTTCTCTAGCACCATTCAGCCAAGGATCTCATTAAATTTAGAAATGCTAACTAATCAGGGCTGTCAGGACTAGAGCTGAACGAAATGGGTGGTTTTGGTGAAAAATCTTGAAATTAGCATAATACACGCGACACAAATACGTTGAGTTCACCAAATTTCTAAAGCTGTGAAATGGCCAGTTTTGGTACTTTTGGGGCATGTCTACACATCACCCTATGCTGCTCATTGCTACAGCTATGTAGGGTGACGTGGGTCTACAAGTGACCAGGAGCTACTTCGCCATAGCGGTGCGCTCCCCTGCTTAGCATGCTGCTACAGCAAAATAGCAGGGAAAACTAACGGTGCATTGCCGTTACGGCAACGTAACGTGCGGCGCAGTATGGGTGGTTACTGTGCTGTGCTTTAGTACAAAAGGAAGTAAGAACATCGCTGTAGGATGACTTGTAGTCACGCCCTTTCAGATGAAATTACTCTTTGCTTCCAAATGTCCTTGAATTGTGTTCAAAATCCTGCCAAGAGTTCAAAATTGAAGAGAGACATTTCAAAATACACCAGAATGAAACATTTCCATTTTGCTGAAGTGAAACATTTTGATAACTGTGAAAGGGCCTTTTTTCAGTTTTCAAATGACCTTATTTTTTTTTAAATAAATCTTTCCTGTAAAAGTAGATTTTTTTTTCAAAATTGCAAAATTTCAGGCCAATCAGAAATCTGTTTTTACCTACCTTCCTTCCCTTCCACTGAGATTGGGATAATGTACTGATCTGATTAGAGATGGAAAAACCAAGGCCAAGGAAGGGTGAATGGGTCATGGATAGAACTAGGAGCAGAAACATTGCATCTTGATTACCAGTCATTTGCTCCAATCAATCACCTCAACATCATTGCTACTTCCTGTTCTGCATTCAAAATGCCTCAGTGAGGAGGACCTACAGCTATTTTGCAAATTATTCTCTTTCCACCTCTTCTGTACAAATGAATCCATGTACAGAGGCACCTGTCTTGGTGAGGAGTAGGCAGCCAACCCTACACCAGTGAAGTCCATGGGACTAGAATGGGTACACATTAATGGCATTGACTGAAATTCGTGAGGCTTGCTGATGAAAGTTGCAGAGGAAGCAGTAGGCTGCATTGGTGAGAGAGAAGATCTGTTGCATAGTGACTTCTATAGTATTTTTGATCCTGTAGAACGAGGAGTCATAGACCTGTGGACTGATTGCAAGAGTCACGCCATTCTGAGCAAAAGGTGCTGCTTATAGAGCAAAAAGCAAAATACAAAGCAAAACAATCATGAACATTTAACATTTTTCTAAATTTTTTTTTCCACTGGTCTTAGAAACTGATACAATGTTTCACAAATGTTCCTTTAAGTTATTTAGGAATTGGACAAGGTATTTGGAGACTGGACAAGCACCTAGCTGGGGTCATCTGACCCCTGCGCTCTTTCCTGCCCAGGGGCAGGGGGTCAGACTCAATGACCTACTGAGGTCCCTTCCGAGCCCAATATCTATGAATCTATGAATTTAAAAGTCTTTAGAAATAAAATGGTTTGAGAGATACTTTGTGCTTGTTTTATTTTTTAAATATTCCTGCTGCATGACTGACACTCTTATGGCTGAACCTAACTTCCTTTGCAAAAGTTTCAACTCATGACATTTGTCATGAAAAAATGTCCTTTCAATAAAATTCTTGGGGGTGGGAGGGCTAGAGGGCAGCTCATGATTTTTCTCCCTCTATGACAATGCTTTTTAGGGAGAACATTTACTGAAAGTAATATATGCTCTGCCTTATTTACTGGATGTACTGTGGGCATTAAAAAATGCAAACATTTCTCTTTTAAAATGGCCATATTTCATTAGGATAGCTTGTTGAATCAAATGGTTGACCATTTGTGTGTGGGGGATATTGAATTCTTCAACGCGTAGCCACCTAACTCGGACTGAACAAGTCCTTCGTTAAAAAAATAAAGCAACAACAAGTTTCAGCTACATTCGATGAGGGATGCCATATGGATGCAACTAAGGAAACTCTCTTCTCAGCTTCTCGAGAGTTTTTCTGGGCCCATAAGCAAACTGTGTAATAAGTGACAGATTCCAGATAGCAAGAGGAAGCCGTGAATCAGACCAGCCCAACCTCTGCACACAATAGTTAGGCAGGTGCTCCTGTCAGCCTTCCCTCTGCCAGGAAACGCCATAGGAATGCATGACCAATTTGGTTTCAGAATAGAATACGCTCTTTAATGGACAGAAAACACTAACCTTTTATTTTTTCTCATTTCTCTCCTCCCGCCCTACCCCAAAATCCCCCCCCACCCTTTTTTTTTGGTTTAACCCTTTGAAAGGACAAAGAACAAAGCTGAAATCTCAATTTCAACCTATTTTTACCCGCAAAATAGCTTCCTTATTACATAGGACCCCAGACAAACGTGGTGTTGAGTCAAAGCAAAGTAAACATCTTATAGGAAGAGCCGGTTGACTCAGAACCAGCTGAAATCAGTCTCAAGCAGGCAAAACACTTTGCTCTTATTTTGGAATATAGCTTGTTGAATGTTCAAGGATGACACAAACTGAACAGTTTTACTGGCTCCGGTGATATTTTCTCCTTTGAATTCAAGGGGTTGCTCCGAATCGGGTTGACTCTTTTGCAACGGAAAGGAACTTTTGAAGTACTGCCACTCGGTGCAAGAATCTGACCGAAATATTCACACTGTAGTGTGATATTTGAGTGTGCCTGGATTTCAGCTCAAAGAAATGTGAGCATTGTCTTTGCAGGACTGGCCTTCTGGGAGGTTGACCTAAATTAGTCAGTTGGATTGTCACGTTATATTTTTCATCTTTTCTTCCCTGTGATTTTGTATGCGGCCATTTCCATTTCAAGGAAGTGTTTGTGTAGAAGCCGCCCACCCTTTTGAGCGCGCGCGCACACAAATGCACACGCACACAATCACCCTTATTCAAGGCACCCCACCAACACACACAGCTAACACAACTGCACATTAAAAACACCCCACTAGCAGCCTGGGAACGCATGTGCACACGCCTTAAGAATAAACACTATGTGCACGCTAATCAAACCCCCACCCACACGCAGAGCAAAGATGTGTCTCCGAAGTTGAAGTATTTGTAATTTGTTTCTCCACTATGTTTCAGATGTAAAGGTCCTGAATATGCAACATCATATAATACCATTACACAAAGATCTTTCTGGTGTTGAGCCTGCAGTGATCCCATTGGAGTTAATGGGAGTAAAATGCACACGCTCATGCAAAGAAAAGTTCCCCCCACACCCCAATGTATTACAGCCGCCTGCCTACAGCTTATTTAGAGATTTCCAATAGCTGGAGTAAAGGAGCATTTTAAAAAATTGTTCACAGCAAAACAGATTAATTTTACGACTCAGTAGTTTGAATTATAGCCTATGACAAAGCCGAGCTATTTCAAATGTGGGCAAAAAGTGTGACTGTCGGTATTTTTCTTTTAAAGCCCCCAAATCTGGGAATAATATTCTACTTTTTGAACTAGGATTGTATGGTCAGTTGTTATTCATCAAGTTTGGGGCATAACACCATGCTCTGGAAACATACGTGTGTGTGCACAATGTGTGTATGAGTGTGCATATATAATACACTGATACGTTTTAGGTGCATATAACTCCCCATTTTAAGGCAGTTATTAGGATCTCTAAAAAGTAATGGATCGCACTTACAGTCTGAAAATAAACACTTTTGATTTGTTGCAAAAATATAAAAAGGAGACTAATGAAATTAAAGGATTGTTTAAATCAGTGGCAATTAAAAAACCACACGTTTCTTTTTCTAGGATATGCATTTGTACTCAATGTTTGCAGCACAAGGCCTGCCTGTAGGAGAAATAATTTAATGGGTTTTGCGATTTGGTACTAACAGCATAACAAAATCCTACAGCTGCAGCCTCATTTCTCCATGCTCAAACTGCTCACTTTTTTTTTTAAATTGCATATTTTGTACAGTTAAGGAAAAATCAGGTTCTCTGTCTTCGAGAACCAATTTCCACCATAATAGGTAATTGTGCATAATTATGGGAATTTTGGAAAGTGAAGGAAGAAAACAAAAGAACGGAACAAATTTGTTGTTGTTTTGCTGTCAAGATTAAATCGACATTGGATTCTTTCAATTTTTTCTTCTTTTGTTACTTTATTACATGGGAATGCATGCAAAGGATAGTGTAACTGGGGCTAAAATGCAATGGGCCTCACTCTTATTTGCACCAGATCTGGAAAGGTAATCAGGTGAGTAAAGAGGCAACAAAAAACAAGTGACAGTGTCAAAAAAAGCCCGAGGGCCCAACTCCCACCGCACCTTTAAGGGCATAAGTACCTTTAAAAATCTGGCTGTAAGGCTTCTTACTCTGGTTTAGCTAAGCAAAGCCTTAATTTATACCTACTTTAAAGTGCTTTTACAAATATGAAAGCAATGTAAAGAGACCTTCTAGTAAACAGTGAATGCTGCGTCTGTGCGTGGGCTCAGAAGTAGCGATCCTTGAGGTCCCCTTCAGCTCTACGGCTCTAAATGAGGAGTGGCCTTTGCACGATTTGCACACCCATTTCTATCTAATTCAGTTTAGAAACCTCTGTAGCAAAATGCAATCCCTCTTAAATAGTTTCAGAAGTGTCCGGATTTGGTTTCACTTTGGTTTCAGGCTTGTAATTGGCCTGGGATGGATGTTTACTCATTCAGGGATCCTAGTTTTCTCTGATTTAAAAAAAATCCCCAATTTTCAGTTTAAAAAAAGTAACCCCAAATCCACATTCTTCCATGATTAAAATTACCCCGCTCCTATACATCCTGGACAATCCAACTATAATTAGGTACCTGGTCAAAGGCAGGGAGTCAAAGGCAGCTGGATGTGGCACTGAGAGTATCAGTCCTACTTGCCTGCCCTTGGTAGAGATACTGCCATGCCTTTTTAAGTTGTCTTTTGACATTTCCAGGTTTATAAACTTCAGTTTTAATATCTGGACCACCCCTCTCCCCTCCCCCAAAAAGCAAAGTACGAATGATCTAAACACTATATTTTGATCGATAAAGAACAATTTTCTTTCTTTGCTTTTGGAATTTGGTTGTATGACATTTGTGAAATTGGACTCCTCATTCCAATTCCAGACCAAAAAATAGTTTTGAAGCCTTGAAAATGTTTGCGGTGGGAAAAACAATTGCTGCTGAGCTCTAATCCTGATCTGATTTATGGTTGCATCTCCAAATTATAAAAAAATTGAGGCAACATTCCATATTTAGAGCGAGAACCAGATAAAGTTCAATTTTTTTTTAGCCAAGATTCAGTTTTTAGTGTTTGAATCTGAACCACAACTTGAACATTACACCTAGCTAGCGCTGTTATGTAGTGCTTTCCATTCATAGATCTTAAAGCACTTTCCAAAGGATGCCAACTGCATTTTCTCTAGTTTACATCTGAGAAGACCCCGATATATAGAGAGAGGTGATATGCCTGAAGTCATAGAGTCATACAAAAGTAGTCCTGGAAGGGACCTCAGGAGGTCATCTAGTCCAGCTCATTGCTTCAAGGCAGGATTATCCCTACCTAAATTATCCTAAACAACTGTTTGTCTAACTTGTTCTTAAAACTATACAAAAAACCCTGGAGCACAACTACCAGGCGCGCTGCCTCCAAACACACTAGGAAGACCCTGACCTGCCACTTGTAAAGCAGGGGGACGAAGACACTGCTGATGTCCTTCTGCTGCGAGCACAGGGAATGGCTATTAAATGGCAGAGAGATCCAAGGACAAGGACCTCCCTCCCCTTGCTACAAAACCTCCCACAGTCCATATGAATCTGACCATGGGGTAAAATTCCTTCCTGGCAGCTGTGCCAGGAACAGAATACAAGTGAATGCCGGGCTATTGCAGTGCCCCTTGCATGTTTTGAAATGATATTCAGTTCTCCTGTAGAGCCTGTTGTGAGCCAGAAGTGGCTGCTGGTATCCTAATAGGATGAGAAACAGTTATCAGAATCATAGTCTGGTTTGATTTTGCTGATGGTGCCTACCCAGAGCAAGTTTCATAGTTTCTAGGGTCGGAAGGGACCTGAG
>NW_017728918.1:5052999-5070764 GCF_001723895.1 Crocodylus porosus | reverse complement strand
GCTAGGATCTGGAACCAACTTCCAAGAGAAGTGGTGCTGGGTCCTACCCTGGGGGTCTTTAAGAGGAGGCTGGATGTGCACCTTGCCAGGGTCATTTGACCCCAGTACTCTTTCCTGCCATGACAGGGGGTCGGACTTGATGATCTGCTAAGGTCCCTTCCAACCCTAGAAACTATGAAACTATGACTAGGAAAGAACAGAAAATCTGTTAGTGGGGTTCAACTTGAGCACTCCCAAAGACCTTTCTCTGAGTGTATGGGTGGAATAGTTCCTATTTTGAATAGTCTCAGGGATTGAACCAAAATCCTTTGAAAATACATGCATCTACAACCTGATGTAGGGCCAAATTTTACTGGGAAGAAGGCTGAACCATACACACATTGTTTGTGGAGCTGACATGCTGGGGACACACAAGGCACACACTGAGGAGAGTAGGTTACAGTAGATCCCTAGGACAGGGTGTCCTTCCCTGGAGCGTGACAAGAAGCCCACAAATCAGTCCACTTCTCCATCATACTAGCTTTGCTGCTTTCCAGGCTATGCTCACTCTTGGGGTACTACTGGTCCCATTTGGTCCCCTCATTCTGCAATGGTGATTGTGAGCAGTTAGGGCTGGGCGAAGCTTTGGTAGTTGATTTAATTTGGAGGAGATTCAGCCTGATCTGGCGGCCGAAGCTCTGAATCCGAATTGAATCAGGAGACCCATTAAAATCTCTGAATTGATTCAGAAGCCTCTGAATCAGTTTGGAAAGATATGGAAGGCTTGCAGGAAACAGAAACTGTGAAGAGGGAGGGGCTGGGGCCAGGACAGGGGCAAACTCTGACCGGCCGGGGCTGCACTGCGCTCTGGAGGTGGGGGCTAGGGGAGAAGCCACAACTCGTGAGGCGGGGCAGCCACAGGAGCAGTTGGACAAGCCATGGGATAATCTATAAAAGGGTCGATGGCCAAATTTCCAAATCAGCACCAAATCTCTAAATCTGAATTGGCCAAATCGAATCAGGACAATGATTCGAATTACCAAATCAAATCACTCTCCTTCTGAATCAGCTAATTCTGAATCCAAAGCAAATACTTGCTGCTTCACACAGGCCTATGGGCAGTCTCTATTGCTCCCGGGTCCGTGTGTCAGGTCTTTCACTGAAGTGGGTAACATGGGGACATGCTCCAATCTAAGGAAGGGATGGATGTAACTGGCTGCTGGTAAGCCCTTCCCATATTGGCTTGCTCACATCCTATGGGATGAATAAAATTGAATCATCCACTTATTTCTGCATGCCTGAAGCCAGCATTGAGGGAAAACCAAAGGAATTGGTTATGCTCCTTTATATCCGTAAGTGGCTGCCCTGCCCTGGGTCCACCAAATCCTTTAAGCATAGGCTGGAGATACTCAGAATATGCAAAGACTCAGCTTCAACTCTGGAAACTTATAGATGAGAAGGGATGAATGAAGGTACTGATATTTTTAGGTGATACGGGAAGACTAGAGGTATCAAACCCTGTGGGCCAGATGAGGGTTACAGGTCTGGTCTACTGGCTGGATATGGACCCAAACCTGCCCTCCTCTGCCCTAGCCATGTTGGATCCAGCACACACAGGAATGGCTCTGGGACCTATGCCACAGGCAGTGGCCACTCTGGCCAGTCCATGATCCCATGTGTGGCCACATACAGCACATGTCCCAGAGTAGGCACTGTTGTGTTGTGCAGTCCTGGGCCTCTGTGCTTGGGGCTGGTCCTGCGGCATGTGTGTGATGCTCCAGGGGCATCACCAGGAAGTGGACGACAGGGCTTCATGGGATGGACTCAGTCCACAGGCCGTAACTTTGATACCCATAGTCTAGACAAAACGAATTATGTCATACACTGAAATCATCTAATCATGAACACTCCTGACTTCTGAGCACTTTCTTGATTTAGGGACTCTGGGAGCTACGTCTCTGATATCCCTTGTTTTCCCCTGCACTGTAACTTAAACCTATGAAGAAAACTGACTTGAAGGATTACCTAACTGTTCCAAAGCCCATTTGCAATGGCTGTGATTAAAACAGCTTTACCTCACCTTAAATAATATCACATATCGCCTTAAATAATATCACACAGATTCTCACAATTCAGCTCTGTTTCTAGCCTTAAAATCCATAATATCATGCTGGAGCAACTCCCCAACAAAGCTGCTCTTTCCTGACCCTTTGACTTCTTGGGTGAACAACATAATGACCTTCATTGATTCAGCTGCTGGTAGCAAGAGTGAAGGGGAAGAGGTTTCCCATTTCCTCCCCACTGAAACTTCTAGGTTGGTGGAATTATTAGAAGATTTTGTTTTCTGTCCAAGGGAGTCTCATACTGTTGCCAGGATTTAGTGCAGGAATAAAAACAAAGCGTGGAGGCAGGGAGAATGAAAGTAATTTAGATTACCGGTAGCTTAGAGTTTTCCAAGTCCCAGACAGCTGTCTGTATCTAGAGATAGATGGAACAATTGTCGCCATGCGCAAGCTATGTAGCAAATAAGAACTATACAAGACGATGGATATAGAATGAGACAAGTATATACAGTACAGACAGGGCATATTCAATGACTGTGAAATAAATTGTGATAACTTTGGGGCGGGGTTTGCTCTGAATTAATACTGTATCTATACCAATAGCTAGGGGCAACCTTAAGATTGCCTTAGGGCCCATTGTCATTGGTCATGCTTGGCTTCTGATACCAGTCCATCCCAGTTTTGAGAGCTCTGTTGAACATGCAGGTAAAGACCATGGAAACTCCTGCTTGCCTTCCATGTCTCCACTTTCTGCAGGGTCTATCAGCAGCCATTCCACAATCCCCAGGCCCTAACTTTTGACCCTTCTGCAGCCCATTTCCTTTTTCTACTACCCAAATGTAGAAATAAGCTCAGGAGAGAAAGTAGCATGCACAGCAGTTCCTAGAAGAGCTCTGGAAGGAAACTTGAGAGACATTTTAGTGTCAGTGGGAATGGCACTGATATGGGCTACAAGGTAGGGCAATTTCAAGGTTGACTCTAAATATTAGTGTCGACATCCCCAAATGGAGGACTGGAAAATGCAATGTGGCTTGTAGGCCTGCTGGAATACGAGCTGGAACTGCGGCACTTACCTTACATACTACTCTATGGGTTTTTCAGATCTGTGCTTTGTCTTCAGTACCAATTCTCTGGTTGTATACAATGGTTTTGTATGTCCCAGAGGGAGTAATGGGTGATAATTCTCTCTGGGCGCCTATCATGCTTCCACTCTCTCCGTCCCAGTGGACTTTAGATTTGAGTAACATGGGCCATAAGCGATCATGCAACTCAGGCTGAAATGTAATTTGTTACTGGCTGCAGTCTTGGATGCAGTAAAGTATATCTAAGCAGGCCCAAAAAAGTCCCTGGTGTTTTCATAAATTTAACATGTAGTGGGTAATCTGAATTTCTTTCTTTCATTATCTTTTCCAGTTGAGTAAACACAGCAGTTCACTTCTCAGTCCCTTATTTCCTCTTTTGGCAAGTTAGACATGGTCAGAAGCAAACCAAACTTTTATTTGGGAAAAATTCAGACTTTCTATATTTTTACAACTGAGGCTTCCAAGTGCTTTTTAGTACAGGGCAATGTTTGGATATTCACAGTCGCAAGATGTGCAAAGTATTAAAGCACAGCTACAGGAGATAGGCAATTGAAAGAGCCTTTGAGAGAACCTGCAGTACAGTGCTGAGATAGTGCTGTGTGCCTTTAAGTGTGCCGCGTACAATGTGAGGAGGGAAGGAGCCTTGAAACCACAAAAGGAACATTTGTCAGGAGAAGAGCTGATTAGGATTGTTTAAATTCACGCATGTGTGCATACACACACACACACACACACACACGTGTCTGTGCTCATAAACATACATATACACACATCTAGACATAGATGTGCGTGTGTCTCTGTTCACAAAATATATTGAAGAATTTTGAGATTTTGACTTTCTGACTTGGGACGGGACTATTTTTCTTTCCCTTGAATATTTTCATAGGACTACAGAATCCTTTCCTGCCCAGCTCTATGCGGGGTATCTCTAGATCCACTGCAAGTTAAAAACAGCGTGTAGCGTAAAGTGTCTGTGAATCAATTAGATTCATCCACCAGAGGTCATTAGATGATCAGATGACACATTCCCACTGCCTTCAGAAGTAAAGGAATAAGCATTCGTTGCTTTGTAAAAATAGCAGTTTTGCTAATAAGAAAAAAGGTTTAAAAGAAAACAATAAACATTTGGGGAAAAAAAAAAAAAGAAATAAAAACCCTCTTGCGCAGTCAAAGATCTCATGGTGAAGTTTGCTTTTTAGTACTGTTGGTTGCTGAATAGCTCTGACAAGAAAAGGAGAATAGGCTCTGGATAATACGTACTGCCAAAAGAACTTACAAAGGCGCTTTTCTTATCATGACTCTAGGTAGGTGCTTCAAAGATGAGTTTGCAAATGAGTTTCCATTATTTGAGCAATATATTCGTAGGTGTATTTTTACACCTAGGTACAAACATTTTTGTAGGTTTCAAAGCTGGAACGGTACATGATAGTAACAGGAACTAGGTAGCAAGTAAGATCTTTTTAATGGCATTTAGAATGAGTAGGGATGTATCTACTGAGCCTATTCTCACTTACTTTACACTAGCTGAGCCTAATGCTTACTTTACTTTACACCAGTTTATATCACAAATAATGCCTTGGAAGTCAAAGATGGGGAGGGTTGTGGGAGAGTGCTGCAGAAACCCCCCCCCAGAATCAGGTCCATGCTTCTCTTTCTAACTTGAATCCCACTTTAACTGGACTTTCCCTTACATGCTCCAAGCGCTTTTGCTTCAGATCCAGTCTTCTGGAACAACTTCCCTTCGTCTCGTTGCCTTTCTAAGTCTTTCATTTCAAAACCTCATCTGAACCCTCTTTTCTGTGCTGCTTCAGTTACTCTGCTTATCTTCTTTCATTTCTAATTTTAAATGTTGTCGTGTTATTAGCTCTTGGCCTGGTTTTACTGCCATAAGTGATCCTCATACTGAGGGTCACAGGTAAAACTGAGGGTTGTAACCACTCGCAAAAACGCAGCAATGCAAACCAAACTGTACAGTCATACATTGCAAAAGTATCATGGTTAATCAGGAGGTGGCTTTGAGAGACAAGGGGAACTCCTAACTGATCTCAGTTGGCTTCCCATGGGTGTTATTTTGCTGCTTTATGTGCCTAGTATTTCACAGATTCACAGAAGTTTAGATCATGAGATCATCGGATCCAGCCCCCCTGCTCTGGACAGGAAAGACTGCTGGGATCAAATAACCCCAGCAAGGTGAATGTCCAGTCTCCTTTTGAAGATCTCCAGGGCAGGTGCCTGCACCACCCTGCTGGGAGGCTATTCCAGACTCCCGCTGGGAGTCTATTTCCCTCTAAGTTTGGAAACTGGTTTCCAGTGACTTTAATAAAATCCTTTGTTAAGACTTGAATGGCCTTCAGGACCATACTGTGAAGCTTGAAAGATCTGGGTTCAGTCCACTGCTTGGTTGCAGTCCAGTCCCCTGTGGTTCAGTGGCAGAATCCTTGCCTGCTGTATAGGAGACATGGGTTGGACAACTATAGCCATGGAGGCACCGAATGTCTAGACTCGGTCTAGCCTTTGGATTCTGTCTCAATGCCCTCAACGGGGGGATGAAATATCTGGGCAGCCTACACTCCTCCATTCTCCTGCCTAGGTATATGCATCAAAGGACCGGGTGACCTCTCGAGCATACACCATGATCCAGCCCGATTGATGGTTGCCATACCATACCATGGGGGCTGCAGTCCTGCTGTGGGGTATGAGACATGTCACTTGGGCTCACCTCTGACGAGGCACTTAGGCACATGAACTCAACAGAAAGTAGGTGTCTAAATACCTTTGAGTATATGGTCATTGGCTTTTCTGTGCCTTAGTTTTCCATTAATAAAAATGGGACTAGTAGTGTCTTCCATGCCTTAAAAAGCTGTTGCAAAGGTAGTTACATCAACAGTTTTGACATGTTTTGTGGTGATAGGAACCATATATATACATATATATATATATCTCAAAGACAGAAAGAAAATCTTTAATTAATATTCAGAAATGTCCATGTTTGCTGTCACTTGGGAGTTAGAGTTGCTTGCTTGTGGCTTACCATTTTTTTTTTCATTTTTATTATAAAAAATCACAAGGGCAACCACGTAGCTCTGGTCCCTGATTCATTTATTGCAGTTATTGGTCTCTTGTTAACAATTCCATCCACCTGAATGTCATCTACTTCCTTGGTTTCCCCACTTTCCTCTGGCATCACTTCCCTGCCTCTGCCTTATTTAACACCATAGGACATACAACAAACCAGAACTCTTGGTTCCAAAATACTTTTAATTAGACCAACTGGAAAATCACAAGAAAATTGCCCTTTTTTGCAAGCATTTGGGATCAAAGTCGCTCCATCAGACTCTGGGAAAAGTATACATGGTTCAAGATGGTAAAAAGTCCCCATAGGTAGGAAATATTTAACACCATATTTTCTCATTTAATAACACACACTGCCCCCCCCCAAACCCCTCCCTCCCCAAAAAACAAAAAAATCCAGTGATTGGCATGAACATTATATGCTAGAAATAAGGTAAGAGCAGGTTTTTGGCTGAAAATAGCAGTAAAATCTGCACTAATCCCATTGGCCAGCTCCCTGGTTGCTGCTACTCAGTTACTGAAGGGAGTAATTTTTTCTCTATTCTGCCTGTCAGAAACAAAGTGGGTCTTATGTTCTTGGGCATATTGCATGCGAGGAAATATGGTATGTAATTTAAAGTAGTCAAGACAATTTTCATAAGACAATAGAGAAATATGACTGGGAGTCACATGAGGAGTCCTGTATTCCAACTACCTGCTCAAAGCAGGATCATTCCTGTGTACATCACATCACCCAAGCCAAGTGTTTGTTTGACATATTCTTAAAACCTTCCAAGGATGGAGACTCCACAAATGTTGTAGGTAATCTAATCCAGTACTTAAATACCCTCATAGTTATAACGTTCTTCCTAACATCCACCTGAAATTTCCCTTATTGCAATTTAAGACTATTACTTCTATGCTTCTCTCTTGCAGTCACAAAGAAGAGTCTATCTCCATCCTCTTTATAATCCACCTTTATGTATTGGAAGATTGTAATCAAATCCCTCCTCCAGCTTCTCATCTCCAAACTAAAGAATTCCAGTTTTTTTTCCAACATATACTTGTTTTAATTTTAGTTTTGCTATAAATGCAGATTGTAGAATGATGAGGGAGAAAGGGATCTAACATGGAAAAAAACCTGAAGCTAGCAACATGAGAGCAAAGCAGGTAAAGAGTCTTGGCCAAGTGTGGCATGCTGGATATTTTCATTTAAATATTCTCGAATTGTTTCAAGATGGAGCTCAACAATAAAGTAAAAGAGCCGGAGTAGTCTTGCAACCAAAATCAGTGCATGTTGTATGTGACTTCAAGGATTTGGACTCCCCATGATAGGATTGAAAAGAAACTGTACATCTGTGCAGGAGGTGTCTGATAAATTCATGCTTCAGGGTTTCTCCTGGCTGTTTGTAGGGGCAAGGAAGTAATTCCTATTCCCCCCTCCCACCCACGAATGATTTGGCTTCTTCTAAAGCACTGCACATAGCTAGAGGTAGCAGGTAGACTGGAGTATGTTGGTGCTGTTGCTAATGCTGGTGCCAATGATCTCAAGCAGGTCCAAGGAGGTGATCCTCCCCCTCTATGCGGCACTGGTCAGGCTGCAGCTGGAGTACGGCATCCAGTTCTGGGCACCGCACTTCGGCAGGGATGTGGACAACACGGACAGGGTCCAGAGGAGGGCACTCTCATGACTGGGGGCAGCAGGGCAGGCCCTCCAAGGAAAGGCAACGGGACCTGAACCTGTTCAGCCTCCACAAGAGAAAGTGGAGGGGGGATCTAGTGGCCTGTTACAAACTAGTCAGGGGGGGCCAGCAGGCACTGGGGGAGTCCCTGTTCCCCCGAGCACTGCCACGAGTGACCAGGAATAACGGTCACAAGCTGGCGGAGGGTAGGTTTAGGTCAGATATCAGGAGGCGTGACTTCACGGTCAGGCCAGCTAGGAGCTGGAACCAACTTCCAAGTGAAGTGGTGCTGGCTCCTACCCTGGGGGTCTTTAAGAGTAGGCTAGATGAACACCTTGCTGGGGTCGTTTGACCCCAGTACTCTTTCCTGCCACGGCAGGGGGTCGGACTCCACGATCTGCTCAGGTCCCTTCCAACCCTACTAACTATGAAACTATGATTGGTAACCTGCCAGGACCAAGGGCTATCTCATATACTCACGGTATACTCAGGGTCAAATCAATTCCCAGGTCTGGGGTCAGAAAGAAATTTTCTTCCCAGACTAGGAATGTATGGATTTGGCCCTCCTTGGTAATGCAGGATGCATCTCGATGTCTGCTGTATTGTGAATTGCCTAATTAGCTCCGCAGCAAAGCATCACCTGTGTGGTGCTATTAGGCCTCAGTAGACTAATTAACTCTGCTGTAAGCTAGTACTGCTCAACAAAATTACTGTCCTATGGTGGAATAGTTATGCACGCTCCAGTACACTTGGAGATGGTGACCAGGGCTGGGTGGGCACAAGGGTGCTACAGTGTGGACGCTGCCTGCCGGCTAGCCCTGCACTGAAGCATCCTTGCACCCCAGCCGGCCCCTCTGCAGCATGTTGAACCAGGGCAGAGCAGCTCTGGGCCAGCAGGCTATCCCACCCAGCTCCCTGCCAGCCAGGGATGCACTGCCCTGGCTCAGTGTGCTGCGATGCATGTTTAAACGCTGCACACTGGAGCAATAAACTCCAGCATGAACTGTGCCAGTGTTTATTCAGCTGTGTTCATTGCACACGTAAATGCACCTGCATGGTGCAGTCATCTCAGGATCATCTGAACATATATTAACCTAAAAAATTATCTGCTGTTGCGGTGATAGGGTGCTGGCAGTCCCTCCTCTTTAACTGTGGCACAGGATGTTGTGTGGCTGTGGTGTGCAAGAGGGATCAGACTGGATGATCTGTGGAACTTGTAGAACAAAAAGCTCCCCCCATAAGTAGTTTCTTTCACTACAAAAGCATGTGACTACCAAACGATAGCATTTTACTAGCAAAAGTAAGCCCTGTGACTATGAAGAATTTATAGGATCGGACCTCTATCATGAACCCTTATACTTATATTTATAATACATGCGTTTTTTTACTGCCCAAAACCTTGTCTATTATCCTTCCTCCCAATTATACAATTGTTAAACCTCCCCACAAACATCCCATCCCCAAAGCCCCTGCCTCTCATATAGTTCCTAGACCATCACAGCTACAACAATACTCCAACCCTACCTCAAATATTTTGCATTCGATACTTAAAATGACCATGGTAACAATCAGTAAAAAGTCCCTATAGGCATTATGTAAGTATTAGTAACAGTGCTGCTGGAAATATCTTAAAATTAAGCACTGTCTCTTCTTTTCCAGTGGTGAAAAGACTCTATCTTTTTTCCCCATAAAGTTGGCTATAAACTGACAAATCTGGAAATGATCAATTCATATTTCTTCCCCTTGTAACCTCTTACCACCGACTGCCTGCAGCAATGAGACTTCCACAGTGCACATCCAGGCAGTCTGTACTGTTTTCCCTTTTCAACCCAGACTCCCTAATCCATGCGCCTGTATCTAGCTACCAGCTATGCAGAGCAGCCCTGTAGATGTGCTCTCTGTAGTCCTTATTAGCAGCTCTGAAAAACAAGTGGATAAAGTATGATGGGTTTTTAGACTCCAAAGGGCCCTTGTAACTAAACTCAGGCAACTCTTATTGCAAGAGGTTTATTGCATCCTCCTGCCAAGATGAAAATGGCATAGTGAATAAAATAAGGTTTTACATTTTTAAAAATCTGAACGATGCAGTTATGACATAGCTTTGCTAATTCACCCTTCATGAGGCTGCACAGCCCCAGTTCAACATGCTTTCTCATGCATATGCAGTTTCTTCTTACTTTGGAATACAGATTTAAGCAGAGGCTCAACCCCCATATAAATAAAAAATAGTGTGAATAAAATACAAAAAAATGTAGCTATAATTCAGAGCCTAAGAATGGCCACACCAGATAACCCCCTTGGTTTTTAAATCTAGTCTCTGACAGTAATCAGCTCCAGGGGGCTTAAAGAGGGACCCAGGATATACCGAAGTGAGCAATCCTAGGCTGACTTACCAGTTTGGGAACTTTTCTTTTCCTCTTCTCATCTCTTATTTGCTGGTCTACTGTTTGCCAAAAAAAGGCCGACATCCCTTAATTATTTTCAAATATGATATATTACTCCTGTGGAGGTTTTCTTTACATCGATGTATACTGTGCACATCTACATGTGATGCTACAGTGCCGTAGCAACACACTACGGCAATGTAGTGTCCGCAGGCAAACACCGTGACGCTGCAGCTACTTCGCCATAGTGATGCATGCTCTCAGGACACTGCATCGCTACAGCGACGTAGCAGCTAAAAATTACCCTGCGGTGTGTGCACAGTGCAGAGCGGGCTGTTACTGCACCGTCATTTAGTACTTCTTTTTGGAAATGGCATAGTAACAACGGTGCCACAGGGGCACATGTAGACGCTCCCACTGAATCCCTTTTTAAGATCTTGGTAGGATCCTGGTACTATAGTAACCAATTTCATTGGGCAGTTAAATATTGTACAACACTTTTCCTTTTATCAGTTGTACCTCTGTTCCCCCCCCCCCTTTAAATTACTTGGATTTTTTTCTTACAAGGTAGTAATTATAGACACTTGATTTATCCTCCTATCAAATTCTCTGCATCGCTCTAATCATATTTGTTCCTTGTCTTGATATCCTCTCTGTTTTACTTCATTTTTCTAGAAAGGGGATAACCACAACAAAGTACAGTGTTTTTCAATGGATTTTTATCATAATGTCAGGATTTCAGAATTATTTAATCACCTATTCTTTATGTATTCTACCCTTTTGTTTGCATTTTATTTGGCTGGCACTTTGAACAGAGATTGTTATCAGTCTGCCCATTTTTTTTTGTTTACAATATATTTAAATAAGTATTTTCATCCCATTGGCCATTTGTATTTTGCTGATGGCATCATCTTTCCTTATAGCTAATATACATTTTCTAACTACTGAGTCACACCCATTGTTATCAGCTCCCTCATTTTTCTACTTGTTTCTTATAATATCTTTATTTTTACTTCTCCTACCTTTTACCCAGGATTATTTTTTTAACTTAAAAACACCTTGCTCCACGACTAAGGAATGTGTTTTATTGGGGAATCAAATAAATATTCATAAACAATGCCCAGCAATCATTTGCATTTTTATATTTGAATATTGCTTTCTACTCAGCATTGCTCATGGTTGGTTTTGGCTTCAGGAAATTCCTGTTTTTTAAAGCACAATGTTATACTACTGGTTGGAACTTGTCCTATATGCACACAACAACTGGAATTAGGTCATGAGACCATGTGCACTTAGGCGAGTCAATTTTTAGTTCAGCGATCAATTCAATTTCATTCATCGGGATGAGGGCTGCTAAGACTCGATAGTAATTCTGAGCAGTGATAGTAATTTGTTCATTCTCTTTTAAAGGGTCCAACATACTCTTCCATGTGGCCTTCCAGTGTGCAAGCCAGGACGTGTGCATGGAAGCTACAGTTCCACTATTCAATGTACAGCATGGATTTCTGGATGGCTGACAAAACCCTTATGAGGTAGCGAAGGGCAGATGTAGATGGAGAATCAAGGCACATACAGACAAAGGACACGATCCAACAAGGCACTTCCATGCCTAAGGGTGTGTGTAGACAAAATGGGGGCCCTAAATTGAAGCGGTGGGTTTTTAAAAACAAAACTTCAATTTAGGGCCCTTTAGATCCCCATTTTGTGCACACACCCGAACTTACCTGCCTCTCCAGTGGCAGGGAGGGCAAGGAGAGCTGCCAGCAGGCAGAATGGTCCCTGGGCTGCAAGGGGGCCGAGGGGTGGGAGGGGCTGGTGCAAGCATCTGCAGCAGTGACGGCCCCCCCTGCAGGTGGCACCCATCTGTAGGCACCTGGCTTGGGCAGTCCCCGGGGGCAACACAGCCATAGAGGGAAGAATCTTCTAAAAAAAAGATCAGGCTCGCTTCTTTTCTTGGGCAGAGCCTGCCTTCCCAGGCTGCTGCCAAGCTGCCTGCACAGGCTTCCTGCAGAGCCCCTGAGCTGCACAGAGCCCAGTGCTTGCTCCATGGCTGTAGGGCAGCAAACTAAAACTCCTCTGAGGAGTGCCCAAGTCATTTAAGGTGCATTTCACTGCCAAATGTGTTACAGCAACTGGAATTACTGCTCAATATGCCGTTGACGCATATAAACACCAACACCATTGAAGTGGCGCAAAAGCATTTAACCCACTTTAAAGTGTCATGCACACATGCCCCTCATTTCGTCTACACAGTCTAAAGTGGGAGCTAGGTAGAATTGAGGCACCTATGTCCAAAATTGTGACCTATAACCACTCTTCTCAGCTGGGCATCCCCTACTGCTTAACCCTGAAGGTGCCTAAACTCACTAGACACTGGGCACATCTACACATTCACTTTAATGCACAGTAGTTGATTTTACTGCACATTAAAGTATCACATAAAAAATTATATTATTATGTTAATGCTCAGTAAAATAAGCTACTGTGCATTAAGCGTCACTTAAAAACCATGCACACTCATTACTGTACATTAAGGCAACCTAATGCACATCTCTTTAGTACCTCATATTGGAGGTACGAAATTTAATGCACATTAGAAAAGCACCTTAATGCACATGTAGATACTCCCACCATATCTGACTTTAAAATTCTCTGTGTGATTGGAATTCAGCTTCTGTGCCTGCACAGAACTGCCCCTGCCTGTGCAGTTTGGTACTATTTTACAGTTAATCCTGACCACAGTTTCTAATCTGTATGTTTTTTACTGTCAGCCAAACTTTTTTAATGATGTGTCTATACTGATATAAGTTTGCATAATATAAATTTCTGCCTGCTCCCTCTAGAAGGGCTGGGTTTGACTTTAGGACTTTAACATCAAACATAGTAAAAAAGTAAAAAAGTTTGATTGTCAGTAAAGACTTCCAGCAATTTTTTCTTAGGCTGGCAACCCTGCTTGACTGCTGCAATGGTTTTACACTGTCCTTCTCCTCTCCGCAAATTCCTAACCAGAGATTCCCTACTCACCTCCACATCCTGATGCCCCTGATTACACCCTGAAATATGCTGCCCTGCCATGGACCCCCAAAGAAGCCTGCCTGCAACCCAGCAATATTACAGGCAGCCTGAAGCCTGGGTAAAACATCAACTGAGCTGCAGCTTTTACTGTTTTTACTCATAGCTAAAGGTTTTTTAAAGGTTTTTTACAGACTTTACTGACAGCTATTTTTAGTCTTTTTTTTTAATTGACAGCCAATAAATTTACTGACTGTTGGCAACCCTGATCCTGACTGAGATCCAGAAATGAAATGTTTCTTCACCTTAGCCCCATGCTGGTATGTATTTTCTGAACACAGAGATAGGCTCTCCTTACCACTAATGGGTCACCAACAGCCAGTGATTGGAGATGCTTATGCCGACTTTTCCAAAGAACAGAGAATATTTCACTTTTTTTAAATGTTGTGGTGGTGTTTGCCTTTTCCAAAAAAACCTAGATGTTAGACCATTCATCAAGGACAAATTCAAGACTCACTGGGCTAAAGAAAGAGACGCGGAAAGAAAGATGGAGTATGACTTTGGGTGCAGACACACAACAATGTATTTATCACTGGGTAATCCACCTTGGGTTTTACTCTGTAGTAAAATTACATTGTAGTCCAGAGCAGTATCAGTAAGATCAACTCTCTGGAAGTCACTAGTTATAATAGGTGCTGTTACAGCATCTCACCACTAGACGGTAGGGAAGCCAGTAATATATTGCATTGAGTCTAGGACTATGGGGTGATGAATAGAGCTGCAAATTCACAGCAGATAAACTGGTATAACTTACATCATTGCACAGTTAATCTTCAGCTTCTAAGGGATATTTTTACTGTAGAGTAGAATGCATTGCATCTGGGTAAGACTATTTTTATTCATCCATTCTATTTTTCCCCCAAAATAAAGTCAAATTATTTTGGAGTATACATGCCATATGCCCTAACCTTGTCCATCTGAATCATAGAACCATAGGAGGTCTTAACAGGACCCTTAGATGTCATCTAATCCAATCCCTATCCAACCCATCTCATACAAACCCGTTGTTTAATCTATTATTAAAACTAAACAATCAACCCTGAAACAACCACAAGGGACAGCACCCTAAACTTTCACAGATAAAACACAGAAATAAGTGTGGCCAATATCCTGATACTGTGACAGTTGCTAAAATACAGGAGACTTGTTCCCCCTTCTCCCTGTTCTTTCTGCTTTGTTTCTCTTAGGATTGACTGGGGTCATACAAGGCGCAGCTCATTTCAAGTCTCTTGGTTACCAGGATTTACTGTAAGAGTACTGGATCCAGTTCTGGGTGCCACTTCAAGAAAGACATGGAGAATCTTGAAAGGGTCTAGAGAAGGGCCACAAGAATGATTAAGGACATGGAGGACAAATGCCTTATGAGGAAAGACTAAGGCATCTGGGATTGCTTAGCCTGAGCAAGAGAAGACTGGGGTGGGACTTGGTGGTCATCTATAAGTATGCGAAGGGTGAATATTTGGAGCTGGGAAAACAACTGTTCGCTAGGGCACCCAGGGGAGGACAAGGAGCAATGGCCATAAACTGTTAGAAGATGGTTTTGGGTTGGATGTAAGGAAGAACTTCTTTACACTAAGGGTGACCAGAATTTGGAATAGACTTCCCAAGGAGGTGGTGAAGTCCCCAGGCTTGGAAGTCTTCAAGAGTAGACTGGACAGACACCTTGCTGGGGTCATTTGATCTCAGCAGTATTGCTTCCCAGACCAGGGGGGGTCGAACGCAATGATGTTTCAAAGTCACTTTCCCCGCTTAATTTTTATGATTCTATGCTTTAAGTGTCCAGAAGGGTGCTCTTGCTTTTGGCTGATCAAAGTATTTTTGATGAAACAATATTCTGCTGATTACTGCTGCTTCACCAAAACATTTCATGGAAAAGTATAATTTCAACAGAATTTCATCATGAAGTTTTCTTGGGTCCTGGGTGTCATTTCTGGTCCAAATGATGGCAAAGGGAGAGCAAGACCTATTTTCGTTCTAACAAAATTGTACCACTTCTTACATCCATGCTGTGTTTGTCTTGCAATGGGAACAATGATGATGAAATTAATGCAAAGTGAATGGGCCAAGTACTGCTACATTAATATACTGATACAGAGTAAATAGAGACAGCTTCTCGTGAGAGGGCAATCCAATGCAGCCATTCTGGACAGCTACCTTGTGTCCATCTAGACCAGTGATTTTGAACCCTTTTTAGACTTGAGGCATCTCTTATTAGACTCAAGGTGCCCCTTGGGACATGCCATCTCTTAGTTTTCACTTTCCTTTATCTACAGCAAAACAATAGACCACTTTTTTTCTGTTTCAAAGAATTCAGAAAGACCACAGCAAGTCAAAATATTTAGGCAGTACATATTTCTATTTGAAAACTCTGGGTGTATCTTGTGAACCAACTTTACATACCAAATAGACCTAAGATTACACCATGAAGGGGGTCTTAAGGCACCCCAGGGTGCCACAGCAACCTGGTTGACAATCACTGATCTAGACATTTAGTCTGTGAGGCCATGGACCTCCTCTTCACTTCCTTCTATCCAGGGACCTTGGAGGGAATGAGGAGGTCTGCACTGTCCTTGGCATATCCACAGTACTTGTAGCTCATCATTAAGTCAATGATTATAATCAAATCTCATTATTAGGGTCTTTGGCTGAATGACATCAGGGATCAAGAAGGAAATTAGTTTCCTTAATGAATAAGTGACCGTAAAGGAGTCTTTTTTTCCCTTTTCTTTCTCTGAAGCATCCAGGATTGGCTGCAATGGGAGACAGGATACCAGAGTTGGGGTAGGGGGCCAGTACTCTGGAATGGGTCTGTTTTCTCCAGTGCTTGGCTGATCCAGCTCTTAGGCACCAAGTCCATCTGATCCCAGATCTGGAGTTAGGGAACAGTTTTTAGGGAGCGACCAATGTACTGATACAAGTTTTCATAATGTAAATGTAACTCTTCTGCCAGGCTGTAGCCTGCTGCCCCAGTTAGAAGGGCTGGGTGTGACTTTAGGAGTTTAACATCAACCATAGTAAAAAAGTACAAAAATGTTGATTGTCAGTAAAGACTTTCCAGCAATTTTTTTCTTAGGCTGGCAACCCTGCTTGACTGCCGCAATGGTTTTACACTGTCCTTCTTCTCTCTCCGCCCTCATAACCAGGGATCCCCTACTCACCTCCACATCATGATGCCCCTGACTGCACCCTGAAATATGCTGCCCTGACCCAGCCCATCCCTTAGCCGCACCCCTGCCAGTACTGGCACGCACCCCCAAAGAAGCCAGCCTTCAACCCAGCAATATTACAGGCAGCCTGAAGCCTGGGTGAAACATCAATTGAGCTCCAGCTTTTAGTGTTTTTACTGATAGGTAAAGGTTTTTACTGATGGCTATTTTTAGTCTTATTTTTTTATTGACAGTCAAAACATTTACTGACCATTTGCAACTGTGATCTTGACTGAGATCCAGAAATGAAGTGTTTCTTCCCCTCAGCCCCTCTTCATTACAGAGCACAGGTCACTATCTGGGAGCATCCTAGCATGTCTTGCCTCATCTATTCTCTGCTATTGCAGAGGCCCTGGCACCCCAGTCTCTCCTGCAGAACACAACCATTTCATCTCATGAGGACTGAAATACATTAGGCTGACTAAAAACACTGGGCGGCAAAGAACGGTGGCAGGATGAAATGTAATGGCTATGATAGACAGGAGGTCAGACTACATGATCTATTGATCCCTTCCATTCTTTACCTCTATGAATACGAAACTCTGGGAACAAAGAAGAAACACTCATGCCTAAATAGCCAATAGGTTGGGAGATACTCAGGTTCAGATTGAGCCTAGGTATTTCACATCTTGGATGAACACCCCAATCACTGAGCTCCAGTTTATTGTCCAGTGAGCTGGTGCTGTTTGGCAATGTCTGCTGTTTGTTACAATGTAGCAGGAAAACAAATGTCAAACCCTTGGCATTTGCAGCAAAATGAAATTCCTGTTTCCCAGCCAGTTTGAGTCCTGCTTTCCTCCTGAAAAAGCAAGGCACAATCTATCTGGAAACTTCTGCCTTGGTTATTGCTTACTGTTGCACATGCATGATAAAGATGCTATGCTTTACAAAAATGTCTTGTTCATGAGAGTAGCCTCTTCGCTGAATTGCTGAACGGTGCTAGATTTTGCCATGGGACATGTGGGCCTGCTTCGGGAATCTGTGTAAGCGATCATTGGTAGGATGGCTGCAGTTTACTTCAGGCACGCAGTCAAGCACTTTCTGAATGCTGACGCCCATAAACAGCTCTGTTCCCTGCTAACTCAGGAGACCGGAGCTGCTTAAGGGTATTTACACCTATTTGAATAGAAACAGTAGCAAATCACCAGCTGAGGGCTTAAAATAATTGTAATCATGGGTAAAATACCCACAAAAAGAGAAGTGCCACATCCCCCAGCTATGTGATAACATTAATAATACACACACA
>NW_017728918.1:5033470-5052714 GCF_001723895.1 Crocodylus porosus | reverse complement strand
GGCTGAAATGATTGGTGCTGCTTCAATACCATTAAACTACACAATGAGAGGGTTAACCCAAGTAAAATGATCAGCCTAGTTTTTGCTGACTGCACGATCCTGGATTTGATATAATCATGTGTGTTGGAGGACTGGCAGCCAACCAACTAACTCTACGTTGTGACCTATCTGCTTCTGATTTACAAAGGTCAAGGGAGCGGATGCCTCTTCTTCATGGAGAATTATATATGTAAATGACTGCACAAATAAGCTGAATGCATACGGCCTCTCTGCTATTCAGGAAAAAAAAAAAGCCCGTTTTCTCTGTATGGCTGTCCCTCTTATTTAAAAAAAAAGAGGGGGAACCATTTTGCTAAACTGGGGCTGCTAATGTGTTCTGGTGGCATATTGCTAGAGGTTTAGTGATTGAAAGTGGTGCAGATGCCCGGTGAATGTTTTTTTTCCCCCGTCTTGAAGGAGGGATGATGGTGCTAGAAGGGACAAAATACAAGCTAAAGATGAGTGCTGGTAGAACGATCGGATCTGCAAGGCATGAGTTCTGCGCCTCTAAATTAAGAGTTTGGAGACGGGTTTTGTGGTGCAACAAAACAAAAGGGGGAGGGTTGCCATCAGAGCCAGAGGGTGAGAGCTGCTACATGTGTGCCCGTCTCCTGCTGCTCGAGGCCACCGGAGTTCATGGGAGAACAATACAGAATGAGAAGGCGAGCGGCACGTGTGCTGCAGCTGATTCTGACTGATCGAAAACAAGCCATTTGTCCCTCTGTGCAAATGTGCGAGCAGGGCCAAGCAGATGGGCTTGTGTGTGTGCGCGTCTGGGTGTGGGTTTGGTGTCACTCAACTTCTGTTTTATAATCGAATGATACTCTTTGCACTGTAACCCATTAGGGCTCTAAAAAAAAAATAATGGACTGAGTTTTTAGCAGGATAAAATCTAAATTAAAGAGCATGCAGTGCTCACCAGAAAAAATACATCAGCATTTACTGGACCATGGTAATTAAATTTACTGTGGCATTTATGGTATTTCCTGTACTTATGCAGGAAAGGCTGCCTATAAAATGGTTATGGCAAATATTGAAGTGTGATGAATGTTGGTATGTTTTAGCGGTGGCTGCAGCAACAAAGGGCACGGTCCCATATTTAGTGGTATCAGTGGGAAGCCCAGTGCTGGCTTCAGCAGCTGTTGGATAAGGTCCATAAAGAAGGGGTAACAAATAGGAATATGTAGTGTCAGACCTTGTCTGCATCTTACAGCAATGGCATAACTCCCCTTCATATTAATAGGAACAGGAGTGGGAGCTAACACTGAGATCCTCCCAGTCTTTACAGACCCAGGATAACTTCGGGAAGCAACTGAAGTGAAACACGATCAAGTGAAATGTGTGTTTGTGCCTTCACCAGATTTGGCCTTCACAATCACTGACAAGAATTGGGACCAGTGCAGTGAGATAAGATCCCACCAGGGAGGGACATCAAACTGACTGGGGATTTTCTCATATTTTTTTTTAAGCATCAATGCATCACAGCCAAAGCTGTCCACAGGAATGGGGCAAATTCAATGAGTTTCCTATTTCATCCAAAAAGCTGGGTGAAGTTTTAAAATAGCCAAATTCCCATTATGGCTTTTTGTCGTTGTTCTAACTGGACTTTTCATTTTGCAGTTTGAAGTCTGAGTTTGATGACCCGGGCTGGACTACCTACAAGGGAGGCGGGAAAAAAACCTGTTGGTTGCTCTATGGTAACTGCTTGTGTGTGCGCTCTGGGGGCAGCCTGTGGTCGATGCCCCTGGTAGATGCTGCCTGCAATAGATGACAGCGAACCTGTGAGAGTTTGCCCATCTTTTATCAAAGGCTGAGTGACCATATTATCTTTCATTTAACACTGAATCAGAAGGTATACACTCTTCCCCACCCAGCAACTGCCATGGGGAAATGCTCTGCCCCTTTTTATTTTACCACAATTAGCTCCTGTGTATGTGACCTTAATTTCTTGTAAAAAGAGTAAGAAATACCAGAGGGTCAAAGCCAAAACAAAGGCAGCAGAACATTATGTTTCAATTGTGCTGATCCAAAATTGGTTGTAGCGATGCTCCAGATGTTGATTTGTGCCCCAAGTTGGAAGAAGAAAAACTTCTGAAATCTCAAAAATGCTCTGGATTCTTGTCCAGCACCAGCTGTGCCTTTTATTTGGCCTTGAAAGTCCCTGGGCAGTGAGTGAGTGGAGCTAGGAATGGGATGGCTCATTCCCAGCCATCTCATTCCCAATGATCTGGCTAGGAATGAGATCCCTTTGAGAGTAAGAGCAGAAGAAAATGAGTCCCCTAGGAGCAGCATATAAATAAGTAAAGCCAGTCACTTCACCTCTGAGTCACTCTTTCTTGCTAGGAAGATGCCTCTTTGTGCCACAGGCTTGAGGCTAAAGGCTCATTAGGTCTCGTTGTGCTAATTAGGAAGCCAGAAGAAATAAGATAAAGGGGAGAGAACCGCCTGAAAACCACACTGCTTCTCAAAGGGCATCACCCTCTTTGCTCATTCACATGGTTTTGCTTAATGCTGGATAGAAAACAGGTGGTGGGAGTGGTAGGTGTAGGCATCTGACCCCACATTTCTGCTGCATCCTGGCTCTGGGCTCCATATAGGCTTGGCACCCCATTGTGTGAAGTGCTGTAAGAACATTTCTTGGGGGAAAAAAAAGATCTACTCTCTGTCCCAAAGTGGCAAGATCTATACAATGAAGACAAATCAAAGCATAAGGGGCTCAGTTAATTGTGCATTGAATCTGAATTCCACAGTGTCTTTTAAACAGGGATAAGTTAGGGCAGGCTGGGGACAGGCAAAATGTTTCAGATGAGAAAAGCTCCAGCCCAGACCTGTGCAAAGAGGTAAAATCCCCCATCTTGCAGGTTCAGAAACATTTGAAATAACTTCTTTCCCCTCCTACCCTCCCTCCTAATAGTGTTTATCCCTGTCCTGTCTCAGCAGTTTCCAGGCATAGGAGAAAGGGAGTTGGCAAGTTTGCAGGAATAGCTTCACTTAGCTTCGCTTACCTCTTTCTTGTCTCTTTGACTGAACTCACCTCCGGTTTTTTCCTGGAGGCTGAAGATAAAATGAACACTGCCCCTATAGAGCCCCGGGACCCCTCTGTTCTTGGACCAGGGTCTGGCTATAGTTCCCAACCATACCCACTGCTTGTCTTCCTGTAAGTCTAACTCCGTTTGGGGTGCCTGTATGTTCCAGCACGTGTAAAAGGGGGAATTGTAGGCCTTCCCAATTGTAAGTCTGGATTTGATTTAACACCAACTACAGGCAGCAGTTTGTTTTTTATGGCTTGCTCATGTTTGAACATAGGGTTTTTTTTGCCAATTAACTTCAGGAAAGTGGGTTCTCTCTCTGTGCATATCTTTAAAATGGGAATAAGACTCACAAAACTCATGCAAAGGGGAAAGCACTACTCCACCTCGTAATAGCTTGTTTGTGTAGCCATGGCTTTAAATGGAAAGCCAATTTTCCATCAGAAACCATTTCAATGGAAAATATTCAACCAGCCTTAATGATATCTATTAACTGTTCAGTATTACTTTCATCTTCAGCATTAAGGAGAAATGAAGGGTTCTCCAAAGTTACGCTTGCAATCATCTTGCACTATAATACTCCTATTTCAAGCCTCTCTATAGCTTTTTGCTTTGCAGAATGCGTTTGCTTGGCGTTGTGCCACATTTGTTCTGAGGATAAAGGAGAATCTTTCAAGCTTGAAGAAAACACAAACTTTTTTTGACTTTGAACTTCATTAAAAGTTCTCATCTTTTTTGCATCCTTTTTCTTTAACCCTAAAAAGGCATATAGTCAGTCTCCAGGAATGCCCAGTGGCTATCACTGGTAACACAGCACCATCCTACAAACAAGTTATTGAGACCAGCTTCTGACCCTAAAATTACTACAACCGAAATGAGCAGGACATGTAAAAGTAGATTGGTGCTGACTGATGAAACTTTCTTGGATTAAAAAAAAAGGGGGGGCCTCATTGCCAAAGCTATATTTTTTTCATGCTGATGTCCACATTTTCATAGAGTTTTTATTAAGAACATAAATAAAACAGTTACTGAAATTTGGGTTGTTGTTTTTTTTAAACAGGGAGCAGGGTTTTTTTTGGTAAATGCAAACATTTGACCATTGTTATTGGGGAAGATAATATGCAACATAAAAAAAAAAACTACAAAGCCAAATTTTCCTTTTAATTATGAGCCCTGCATTTTAATGAAGAGGAATTGAAATACAGAAGATAAGAAAGGACTTACTGAATAGCACACAGTTATAAAAAGTCTGTGGTCAATCTGGAAATTGAACCAAAACCTCTTGATCATCAATTTATTCTGTCAACTGCATCCTTTTGGGCCACGGTCTGTTTCAAGCCTTCCATGGACTTAAATCTTCTCAAAAGCTCATTCTGGTTATAGTTGAGGACAGGCTGGTGTTAATCAGAAACAGCTATTAATGGAATTTTAATGTGTGTAGTTTGAGGTCCATTCAGCCACTGATGAATAAATACTTTGTTGTGAATGGGAGATGGTTGCTGTTTAATTCACTAGTAGTGCATTTGGATTCTGTGTATGAATAAAAACATACTGATTTTTATTAGCTTAGCTAACAAAGGTTAGAGTGATTTTTTTTTTAATTTTTTTTTTTAATACCTCACTATTTAACTATAATGAACAAAGCCGTTGCTTTATCTCAAGTGGTGGGCACCCATGGTTTTGGATCTGGATAATGATAGGCTCTATGGATGCATGTTGTTTCATAATAAAAAGGCAAACATTTTCTCCATAGCTGCATTTGCTATAATGCCGATTATGATACTCCCTATAGTTGAGGGCACCAAATAAATATATACAAAATTAAAATCAAGCAGCCAAGAGTCAGAGATAAGGCAAAACATACATTTTTTTAACTAACTTCTTTGTTTAGGGTGCACACAAGTCCACAATTTGCAGTACCCTATAGTAACTCCTAACTTTTTAGGCCCGATCAGAAAACTTTAGTTGAATCAAATTGTTTTATTTGTAAGTAAATAAAGCTTTGCTCAAAATGTTTGTTTTAGGAATAGCTGTATTAATCTATGGTCAGTGGTGATGCATGCACATGCACCCCCTGAGAGCAGCATTCCCGGGCAGGGGGGCAGGAGAGAGTGCTGGTGCCCCCTGAGAGTGCTGGCTGGAGAGCGCACCAGAAGAAGCCGTCCCCCCATGGCCGATCCTATTGTCCCGGAAGGAAGTGCTGCCCCCCCCCCAGCTTGTGGAATTGGCAGTGGGGAACCACCCCTTGTCCCCAGTCACTGACTGTCCACTGGGGGAGGAAAGTGTCCCCCCATTTCAGAAGGCACCAGTCACCCATGTCTATGGTAGTGTTGTTGTGATTTTACTGCTATAATGGTTCAGGAAATAAGTGAGATGCAGGGATTCTTGTGGGTGCTATCTTTTATTGGACTGGCTGAATGGTTGTGACAGAAGAAGAACTCATTGCATTCAAAAGCTTGTTTGAGTCTATTCCTGCATGTAGCTGGTCTAATAAAGGATATCACCCACAAAAATCTATTAAGTTATGTGTTTTAATTACCTAGGTTTAGAGGCTCAGGATCAGACACTATGATTTTTGTCATTTAGCAGCTTTAACTGTTGCCTTTTGTGTATAGAATAGATGGGAAAACTAATCCCCGAAGTGTAAATCTGGATCCAGTTCTGGATCTGCAGTTTCCTACAGCTGAACTCTGTCTGGATTAAATATTGGCTCAAGCCTTTCTCTAATGTAGTCTGAAACAATGAAAAATTCTGGTGAGCCACCATCTCAGCTTATGCAAATAAAATGATGCCAGTTCATACCAGCTGCAGATCTGGCTGAGACTGCAGCTCATATGAACCTTGCAAACAGGTCTCTCCATTTTTAACCTCCGTGTGCTTGAATTTCTTGGGCCAGTTTCAAGCCCTGATGCAAACAGGCCATTGAAGTCTATTTAGCTGCATTTGCTTGCATTAGTGTCTGGTTTTTACTATTTGGAGACTCAGGTTTCAGTGAACCCAACCCACTGGCAGTCTCCTGGTAAAGGCCAAATCATGCCCAAACCAAGCGAAACCACAGTGATTTGCGGTTTTGAGGAAAGGCCGCTGAAGCAAGCTTGCTTGAAGAAGAATCCATTTTTTTTCCAACCTTAACAGGTCTTTCAGTGAGTCAAGGTTAAGGAAACCTGAATGCAGACAGTCTTCCTAACAAATATTGGCCCAGTTCTGATAGAGCTTGTCTCCAGCCAGATTACGCGCTTTATACACCATATTGCACATAAGCAGCAATGCACAGCTGTGACACTCCAGGGGCAAATTGTGTTGGAATTGCTCAACAGGGACTGCCACCTTTCTCAGTCTCTTCTGCATGCCTATGACACTGCTCTACTTCTCCTACCCCCCTGAAGTGAATCACACCCTAGGCGCTGCAACTGTGCCAGGCTTCTGTACAGGTGGCACAAGGTGGGAGGAAATTCCTTATACCCTCCCCCCATATACCTAAGCTAATCAAAGACATTTTTGTCCATTAATGGCAGCTAAACCTCTGTGCCTTCATGGCTTTATTTTCTGCCTTTTACTGGACTGCGAGGCACGGGCCACTGTCAGAAGAAATTGAAGGGCCATTGGTTCGATCTACTATGACAAATCTTCTGCTTCTATGTTCCCATGTTAAATGGTCAAGTTTAAAGATGACACAATGGGTCTGATAGTCCAAGCTTCCCATGCATGCTAACTCCCGCTGACTTATGGCTTGTGTGTGCAGAAAGTGGCGTGTCTAGCTGCTCAGTAATTATTAGAACAAATAAATCCGGGAAGCCACAGCACCATTTAACTGCAGAGAAATGCTTAGCTCTGACAGCTCATTAAAGAAAGCACCATCTTTAAAGGAACTGATGCAAAAGAGACCATATGAAGCTTAACCCTGAGGTGGATCTGGCAAGGCAGAGCAATGCCAAATGTCCTTTATGGATTACACTAAGAATCTGTGAGCAGGAGTAAATGCCAGGTCAGGTGTATAGTGTCTATGGCCCGTGATGTGCTTGCGATGGATGGCTACAGGATTATGCATATCAAGTGAATAAACATGGGATAAAACATGTGTCAGGCTGATTTCACTGAACTAGAGCAAAGTCAGTGCACAGGAATATTAGGACACGCTGTGTCAGGCAAATTCTAGATGAAAGAAATAGTATATTATATGTATATAGTGCCTCTCTAATGTCTCCACTGGTCTGATGGGTGACCTTCGACAAGACAAGCTGGAGAGGGCAGAATTAGGAGCAGAGTCAGCAACTATTAATGTGCTCCTATCTGACCTAGGTGCTTTTGAAAAATTGCCCTTGTTGCATTCAACTCATTTTTTCCCATCCTTGAAAATTGGATAGTTATACATAGCCTCTTGCTGAAAGCATTTTGAAATGGAAAAACGTTGGATTGGTTGAAAACATGTTTTTTCCTGTTCCGTTGAGCATGTTGATATTTTAAAATTTGATTTTGGCCCAATTTGAGACAAAATCCTTAAACATCCATTTGGGCCAATTGGAACATTGTGTTTGATCAGCTGAAAATTGCCTTCTTTCAATGTTGACCCTTTTTAGTGCTTTATAAGAATTAAGTACATTTCAAAATTAAGAGTTGTTTGGAAGCAGAAAGTCAAACCTTTTCATGGTTGTTGGGTTTGGGTCTCTTTGGAAAACAAGCTACTCTGATATTCTTTCTTAACCTTTTAAAATGAGAATTTATCAAGCTGTACAATTTCAAAAAAAGGTTGACTCAAAATAACAATGTTATTGTTATGGAGCAGACTCCCCCCAGAAGTGGTGCAAGCACCTACTCTGAATATCTTTAAGGCCTGATGGGATGCTTATCTTGCTGGGATCATTTGACCCCAGCTGACTTCCTGCCCCTGGGGCAGGAGGCTGGACCTGATGATCTGGCGAGGTCCCTTCCAGGCCTAGTGTCTATGAAATCTATGAAATGTGTAACTGAAATCTAACAAAAAGTGGCTCTAAAAGACTTATGTGTACATGCTAAGTAATATTATATTTTGGAAATATCAACTCCATTGACATGGTATCTGAGTCCATTTCATCCTGAATTATCCCAAAGTTCTTTGCGAAAGATGTGGCATGTTAAAGCACTACTGAATTGCAGCCACCTTTAGGTCTGGCACACAACCAGAGAAAAGTAGGGCTGGGAGGAACACTCCAGACCCCTGCTCAAGGCAGGACGGTTGCTGTCTAAACCATCCTATTACAAGCACTTGTCTAACCTATTCTTAAAAACTTTGGGAATAACCTCCACAACTGCCAAGCATACAGCCTGAACCATCAAAACCACCCTTGAACTCACCATAGATAAAGCAGGGGGATGAGGGCACTGCCAATGTCCGGCCACTGCAAGGAGAGGAAGTAGTTTGTTCAAATACACTCCAGAGATCATCTGTCTTTAGCACAACCACGTGGCGGTGCGGGGCGGCAGCAACTGGTGTATTTGTTAAATCAGGTATTTCAATTTAAGCCACGTTCTCTCTCGCACACTTTTCCTTTCTTGTGCATTATTTCCACATTATGTTCATTCTGTGTCATCAGAAGGAGGACAGAGCTGAAATATTGGTTCTGTTCCTTGTCCCATCCCTGTCTTCCTGTTTGATCTTGGGTCAATCTCTTAGTCTACCCTGCACTTCAGTTCCTCATCTATTTAAAAATGGGATTCATGTATCCTTACCTTACAGGGGTGGTGTGAGAATAACTATATTAACAATGATGTGGCACTCAGCAAAGGGGGCTGGATAAGTACCCTGAAAGATGGATCATCTTCTTGTGATTGCAGGACGTAAAGCTCTTATCAACCAGCATCTTTCCTATTATTTATTGTTATCTCTGCTTCTTCTTCCTCATTGCTATCTTTATTATTTAAATGGAAATTAGAGTGGTGGTTAGTTTCAAGATTTATTATGCCATAGCAAGGTTTGTTGCATCAGAAAATGGTTTGTTGCTGCTAGGTAAAACACTCCACATGTAATGAAAATTACCTTTTATTATCTTCCTAATGGTGTAATCTATTAGGCTTGTGGAATAGTCTCCCAAGAGAAAGGGTGGAAACTCAATTTCCCTGGACATTGAAAGCCAGAGTATAGAAAGCGCAGGGCAGTCTTGCATTGGTCAGGAGAGAACGGGGGCAAACTAGATCATGCTTTCTGAACCCCTCAGCCAACCTCTCTCAACTTGGGTGGAGATCTTTTTCCCTTGTCACATTGCTAAATAAAAGAAAATGGGAAAAGGTTACTTGAATTAAACAGCCACATTTTTTCCTCCCTCTCTATTCTTAGCTGACTATTTTCCAATGTGACTATTATCTCATTATTTTCTCCAAGCCTGAGCATATTTACTTGTAGAGATTTGCAAAGAAAGTGTGGGCCAGTGAGTTGCAGGCATTCAGGTCTCCTTGGGGTGTAGTTTGAAGTCTGAGATTTCAGGAAAGCTACCATCTCTCTTGGGGTGGAGTTAAAACAGTGGGGTGTTGACTGCGGTGTATAGTGGTAGGGCTACTAGTGGACTATGTGAACGAGTACCGGTTGTGTATTGACAGTGGCCTTCATTTTCATTTCCTTGTGCTTCCCGTTCCAGTTACATTATATAATGGACAACTTGAACTGAGCTGCAACATCAGGTTGTTGTGAATTAGGAGTATAGGACCTGTTGTTTTGGATCAGACTTGAGGTGCATCTCATCCAGCAGCCTCTTTAGAGATGGGTTGGTGAGGTTTATAAGAACCCCACAGTAGAAAGATACGCTTCCCATAGGATCTCATCCTGATGTACCAGAGGAAAGATTGAATATCCTTCCAGAAAACTATTAACATAACCCTGGGTGTTCTTGGTCATCATATAAATGTACAAGCCCTTCTGAAAGGCCTTTTTGAAAACAATAATAAGCTTTTGGCCACAACAGCTTCCATCGTCTAATTAGACGTTAGATGACAAAACAAATTCCTTTTATTGGCTTTGAATTTGCCATTTTTGGTTGGATTAAATGTTGTCATGTTCTCGTGTTGTGGGATTGAGAGACCTGAAGTTCCTCATCCACTTTCTCTAAGCTATACGTTAGTTTTTGTAGTGTTCGCAACACACATTTCAAGGAAGGTTAGCGTTCTACCCAAGCCAAGTGGCTTCTGTTTAAGGCACACCAAACAGCACCACACAAGGAAGTGATGTGGCTTGTAATATGCCCAGCCACCTTTGGCTTTCCAGCACAAGCCCAAAAATCCATTTTCTGTTGAGATGACTGGGAGAGGCCTTTTGTGTGTGTCCAAAGCAAGTCTCACAGGCATGCTACTGGAACCACAGCACAATGCCTTAGTTGCTTTCCTACTGTTCCTCCAGCCATTATATATAAAGGATAGGGTCCAAATAATGCTAATATATATATCCTATAGCATGTATATGCATACATGTAAAGCATTAGATTTATTGAAGCCATATTCAGAAAATTGATTCATACTGGCTAAACTATTTAGCAATACTGCTACGTAGACAGAAAATTAAATGGAAAGTCCAGTGAACAGAGATAATGAAAAGTACCAATAAACTGAATTAGAGAGCTGTTCACAGGGGTGCTACAGAAAACTGTATAATACTGGGACATATGCAAGTTCTCTTTATTGATCCATAAGAGGGCTACTGTGAAAGCATATTGTAATTTAGATTTATAAAGGATATTAGGTTGGAATCTGTTGGAACTAAGGATTGTACATTTAAAACCCTGACTCATTATAAAACCCTTTATAGTAGCAGCATGCCAGCATGGAAAAGGTTAACTCAAGGCGAGTATAAAGGACAGAGAAATCATCCAAAAGAGACACAGAGACGGTAAAATGATGGGCAGGAAGCACTGAAATGAAAGTAGGACTTGGAAAATTCAAGCTAAAATAAATGCTAAAAATAAAAGTTAAAAATAATCCCAGATATAAATATCCAATGGGAGGAGACACCTAGAAAGTAATTTTACTGCAAGTGACTCAGGGTGTGAGCGGGCAGCAAATGATCACAACTGAGCAAAGTGAGAATGCATCAACGAAAGCCAATTTGAGTTTGCAAAGGCCTTGTGTCATACGCCACAGAGGTAATAATTCACATTGCTCTCTCTCTCAGAGGTTGGGCTCACACCTAACATAAGGTGAGACAAATCAGTGAGTTTTCTATTGATTTCAATGAGCTTTGGATTAGGCCAAGGTTCTACCCATTTCTGGAAAGGTTAAAGCCAGAACAAAGTTAAGTTCTTCCGATACATTACAGAAGAGCAAAACTAAAATTCAACAAAGGGACTGTGGAAGCACTGTGTTATGAGGACAGATCTGAAGAATTAATATCCATCTAGTTTGACTAAGTGATGATGAAAGGGGAACATGAAAACTACCTACAGTTATTTGAAGAGTTTAAATGCCAAGAAGGGAGAAGAATTCTTTAGGGTGGGGATACTGCTAAGAGCAATGGCGTGAGATTAAATAAAAGAATATCCAATCTGTCTATCCAGGAAAAAAGCAAAAGACATTCTAATAGTAACTAAGAAATAGTCTCTCATAGGAAATGGTGGGAGCATAGGAGTTCCATTAACTAGGTCATTTAAAATGGAAAAAAGGAGAAATGCCTGTAGGGGATAATCTTTCAATATCAGAAGGATGGACAAGATGACCTAATAGAGTTTAAGGCCAGAAAAGATTATTATAATCAACTTGTTATCCAGAAAGCGAGGCAAGATGAACATAACAGTCCCTTCTGGCCTTTAAAACTATGAATCTATGAAATTAGAGATGGACATGTACCAAAAACTAAATCTTGAAGTTGTTACTCAGGTAAAAATCCCACGGAAGCTGAATTAAGTCCAATGCAAGACTGACTGCTCCTATTTTTTTTTAATGCAGAGTGAGCAATCCAACAGTCCACTGTATTTTCTGTCCTGCCTTTATCTGAGTGGCCACATTTCACTACTGGTGTGAAACAACTGCTCTCAATCACCTGCTCATTTACACTGTCTGGCAGTAATTTTGTAATAGTACCTTAACTAAAAGCTCCTTATTAACAAGTGCATCCAGAGGAATTTCAGCCTAAGTGACCTGCCTTGTATAAAATGAAGTTGGACATGTTCTGTGTTTTCCCAAGTTCATAATTCCATTGACTTAACTTCAGCCTACAGTATTGCCCTCCCACCCTGGGCAGTCAATCACAACAAACAGATCAGGAGCCCTGAAGCTGGGGATATTGGATACAGTGAAGAAAATACTATAAACTGTAAATCAAAGATGATGTCTAAGTTTATGAGAATTTTGCCTGAAGACACATTTTTATTCCCAAAAGCCTCTTTGCCAAAGCATTTATTACTGATCCTAATTCCTCTTGCAAACTTAGTTAATACTCACAGATATCTTTTGCATACAGAATAGCACACATGCAGTTAGACTGATGCGTCTCACTGGCTGATGCCAGGCTGAGTGGTGTAGACTACAAAGTGGAAAGCAGAATAGCTGAAAGCGATGTTTGGCTTAAAATAAAATTATGTTACTTATAAAAAAAAAAGGTTGTGTTTAATGAATTTTCCATTGTTCTAATTAAAAGTGTCATGAACGTAATATAGATATACAGGAACCTCTGTACGTCATGAATCTAGCTGAACAGTGGGAAGGAAATTACCTTGTTTGATGTCCTTTTTACTAACCCAAGACATTATGTAGATAACATTTAGCTTTTTGTTCAGCAGGAGGGTAGGAATGGGAGAAAATGATCTGCTGGAGTCCTCATAGATTCATTAATAGATGTTAGGGACTGGAAGGGACCTTGCAGAGCATCAGGTCCAGCCCTCCCACTCTAGGCAAGAAGACAACTGGAGTTAGGTGACCCCAGCGAGGTGACTATCCAGTCTCCCCTTGAAAACCTCTAGGGTAGGTGACTGCACCACCTCTGGAGGGAATGTATTCCACAGTCTGGTCACTCTGACTGTGAAGGAGTTTTCCCTGGTATTAAGCCTAAAGTGGCCTTCCAGGAGTTTGTATCCATTGGATCTGGTCTTCCCCGGGGGAGCCCTAGTGAACAGTTGTTCACCGAGCTCATGATGCAGCCCTCTGATATAGCAGTAAGCTGCTTTCAAGTCCCCTTTCAACCTTCTCTTCTTTAGGCTAAAGAGGCCCAGGTTCCTCAGCCTTTCCTAGTATGGCTTGCCTTGCCATCCTACGTGGCAAGGCATGCCCCATTCCACATGTTAATGCTATAGATGTTTGAAAAGGGGAAGGTATGGACTTTCGGGTTTGTGACAGTGCACTGATTGTGTCTGCCACTTAAAGACTATCAGGCAGGCTGTGCAGCAGCCAGCAGATGGGTTCAGGCCCAATTGGGTAGTCACCTGACTGCAAGGGGATGCCTGATTGGAGGAGGGTTTGGGCAGGAGAGTATAAGGCCAGACCCTGGGAGCAGGGCTGGCAGTTACATCTGGGGAGATGGAGGCGTAACATCGCCTGGCCTGAAGACTGCAGCTCCTAGAACACCAAGAGGTTGTGGTAGGAACTATGAGGATGGAGGAGGTTCCTGTCGGTGCTGGATAAGACCTGAAAGTGCACCCTGCTGGAGCTGGTTAGTGTGGTGGGACTGCCCATGGTGGGGCAGTCTCCAGGAAATGCCACTCATGGGGCACTCCAGGGGAAGGCAAGGATAGGGTTCCCAAAAGCCTCAGCCCCTGCTGCCTTGTGGGTAGCCCCATGGAGGGGAATGGCTAGGGAAGCACACCGCAACAGAAAAATACTATGGTGCCAAGGCCCAGCAAGTGGGGCTTCAGGCCTGAAGGACAAAATCCCAAGGAAGGGCCAAGGCCCACATAGTATGGCCTTAGGCCTAAGGAGGAGAGTGTAGGCCCAGTAGGAGCCAGGGCCAGGATCCAGTGGGCAACCTGAGACCTAAACTGGGAGTGTGTGGCTTAGTGAGGGGTCAGTGGGAATGTATGGCTCAGTGACGGGCCAGAGTGTGTATGTGGCCTGAGTGGGCCATAGGCCAAATGCAGCCCATGGGAGTAGCAATGAGAATATAGGATACTATCTGCAAGGCATGGGACACAGTGTAGGGTTGGTTCGGAGCTGTGTGATTGGCCCAGCACACCAGGGCTGCAAATGGGGCAGCTTCCCACATTCCAGCTACTCATTTTACATCAAAGGCATAACAGGTGAGAGCAGGGCAGGCTGCCCTAAAGTGGGGGGGTGGAGGGGTGTGAGGGAGGGGCATCTAACTCTTCAGGTGCGTGAGGACCTTACTCTGTCACAGGGATCCACTTAGGTAATCTTCTTAATGGAAGTGTTGGTATCTTTGGCATGATGGTTATCTCCCTCCTTTTAGCCCCCCACTATTAATAGTGTGTGGGGGCTTTTGTGATAAATACATCTTCACTAAACATCTTTGATTGTTCTATCACAGAACTGGTCCAAAAATCCCATTGGAAGGGTTTTCTTTTTTTAGGCTGCTTTGTTACTTTTGAAACTTCCCATGTGTCATTTTTGACAAAATTCAGATTAAAAAAAAAATTGAAACAAAACATTTTTTACAAGTCAAAATATGCCCTTTTGGTTTTAGCAGGACAAACTTTAGATTTGGTTTTGTTTCTAAATACTATACTATACTATACTAGCTTAGACACCTAAAGAATTGATTAGAATCCTAGTATCAATCACAGATGATTAGATCCAGAATCTCAGAGCACCTCTACTTGCTTTAGACTGCCAAAAAAATAGATGGCATCTTAATAAAGGATCATCCACATATAGGACCCAGCATCACTATACAGTGAATGGGGAGAGTTTTGGACCTCCAAAGAAAGAGCCAGAGATGTACAAGGTAATTCAGGGCTATTCAGTAGGAAATGCTGGGTTCAGAGACCTGATGTAAACTTATCTATGGAGCTTAAGCACCTGGCTGTGCATCAAATATATCCATCTGGCTGAAGGATGGGACTTCTGGGTTTTGGTTTTCTCCTAATACAGGTTATATTTTTCACACTAGATAGTCATGGAGTAAGAAATCAGAAATTACTGTGGGATCATGACAATGCCAAAAGTATTCAGGAGCCTGAAGTCAGGGCAGGAAGTGAGACATATGGGTTTGAATTTCATCAGCGTAAGAAGGGTCTTGAACCAGGTCTGTATGGGCATGCGTTCCAAGTACAGGGCATGTGTGCAAAAGGTAGACAGTATTACCACAATGTATTTCAGTGTGAAAGGGCCCCTGGGTGCTGTGCTGAAATCAATGCTCTCCATGTGAATTAGGAGTATTTTGAGAGTGCATAATGGTTTAGGGATTTCTTGGGACTTAGATGTAGTTTTTGGCCATCACCTAGCCCTGAATATCAATGAACTTGAAGAGGTGATTAAGCAGGCCCTTAAAATATGTCTATACCACATCACCAGCACTGCTGGGGTCTCCTTGTTTGGAGTACACTTACTCGTGCTTGTATATGTCAGGTCTGGAAATGCAACACGGTATCTTCTCCTGGCCTGTATCCCATGGCCGTTCTTAAGTTCACTGGAGACAGATCTCAGAAGTCACTGCTGAGGTGGGGGGCACCTCTGGAATAGTTAACACCATATTGCTGAAATTGGTGCCCAGGAGCAGATGGGCTGGGTATGCCTGAGCGCACACGGTCCCGGCATTGCATGGTCATCGGCAATACCTTGCAGTCAAGGTTGGTTGTCTTCCATGATTATCTTCTCTGTGGGTCTGAAGATGGCTGACAAGGCCTATGTGGGACCGACAGACTCTGCTGCAGCTCAGGATATGTTGTGTGGTGGGACATGGTATAGAGGTAGCCCTCAGTGCTCAAACTGGATTGCTTCTTAGTGAGAAAACAAACCTAAATCCAGGCATCTGAAAGATTGTTTCAGGCCAAAATGGAGGTGCATGAACCCAGGCCACTAAGGAATTCTGCATCTGTTGAAGCAAGTGTAACACACACCCACACACTTAGATTGTGTCTTGTGTTTTTTTGTGTGTGTGTTTTTATGTGGGCAAGATGGCTCCTGTTGTTTTGGCCAGGTGCTCAGCACCTGGCAAGCAGGGGCCTGCACCTGGGCAAAATATGTGAAACCCTCTGGCCTCACTGGCCAAAGGAAGCAAAGGATTCTTCAGGCCGATGGGTTGGCAGAAAGACTGGAGCGTGGCGCTCCCTGCCTGGACAAGGCCGGGGTAATGTTATGCGGGGGGATATAAGGTGAGCTGGGCTGGTTGGGGGAGGGAGAGAAGCTGCTAGGGGCTGCTGCAGGGTGACGTCTCCTCCAAGCGAGAAGGAATTTGGAGATAGCGAAAAAGGGAAACTCAGGTAAAAGAGAGAGAGGGAGAATTGTCCCCGTGTCTAGGACCTCTTCTCTCCTTCTTTTCTTCTCCCATTTTTTGTTTGTTTTAAGGTTTTAAGGGACGAATACTGGGGAAGAGAGTATTGGTTCCTTGGGCTGGTTGGCCAGGATTTCAGTCTGGCAGTTTTAAACAGGGTTGAAGCCTGAGTGTTTCTGATCCTGCCAGCTTTGGGCCAGGTTGAGGTTCGCAACTTTCTTCTCCCAATGGAGCTGTAAACTCAAACTCCCTGCAGCCCGGGCCTAGAGTGTAGGCTGGGCTTTTCCCTTTCTTTTTTTTTTTTTTTTAATTTTTTTGTATGGTCCTTTGCTGCAGTCAAGCTGTGTGGTTGGGCCAGCTGTAGCCATTAATCAACCTGGTTCCTTTTGGAGTCTGTCCTGGGAGTTTTGTTTGAGCAGGCCATATGACTTCCAGTCCAGAAGTTTTATGGGGTGTCCATGCTGGCTGGAGCTGCTGTGCCCCCGCCCCTTTCCCCTGGCCCCCCCACACACATGCAATCTCTTCATGGGAGCAAAGATCAACACTACCACTTCTGCAGAGGCAACAGAGATCCTTGCAGTGCAGAAGGACCCACACTCTCGAGCAGCTCCCTGCAGCGCAGTGAACCCAAGGAGCAGCTCATAGGGCTCTCTGGTGTGGACCCCTCTCCATCCCATTGCTGAAGGGCAGGCATAGGGGTGCAGGGCCCCAAAACTACCTGCTGGGGAACCCCAAGTCCCAGACTGCCTGGATATGGGTGAAGCCCCTGCAAGAGGGTGCCACCTATAGACTTTGCTTTGTAGTTAATAGTGTTTTTAAATTATATTGATTCTTTTTTGCTTTGTTTTATTCTCTGTAATAAATTTGGATGTTTGTGTTTACACGACTTGAGAGGAGGGAGCTTTTTTGTTTATATGGACTGCCCCAGCAGATTTAATGTGCCCAGATTTCTTGGTGGGGGCTTGAGCCACTGATATAATTTATGAGGTACCCCAAAATGTGTACCCGGCCCTGTTTGCTGCCGATCAGTACCCAGCAGAAGGGTTACACGAGGTTGAGCCACATCATTTTGCAACATAGACTCTTAATTGCTCTGTAAGTTTTGCTTAGGCACCTAGTTGACTGAGTTGGATCTTACTCCTTGTGCCTCGGTATCACATCTGTGAAAAAGGAAATAACACTTAGAGGTGGGGAAAGAATGGGCCGGGGCTGTTAAAATTCAAAAAGTTTTTTTTATATATAAACATATATAAATATTATATATATGGTGCATATATATATATATATAAAATAAAAACAAATAATGGTAAAATCAAAAAGCTAAAAATGATCTTAGGTAAAAAAAAATGGATTTTTGAACTAGTTTGACTCAAATATTTGGAAAGATTTTTAGTAAAAATTATAGCAAGTTTAAAAAAAAATCAAAACAGAACGCTGTGATTTTTCTGAATATTTTTCCAAACTAGACAATTCAGAGAAACTTGACTTGAATTCCTTATATATTTCGATATGACAAAAATTAGATTTTATGCCTAAAAAAGTTTAGTTTGGAAAAATGCGATCCACTTTAACGATAATAAACTGCTTCATGGCCTGGTCTGCTTGGAGAGTAAAACTGAGTCTGTTCATCATTCAGCACAATGAAGTTTCACTGTAATGCTAATTGTACTGAGGACAGTGCTGAGCTCTGGCTCGTAGAAAAGGAAGATTGAATGTACGGGTCTCAGATTTCTTTAAACACATGTATTAGAGCCCCTGATAACGGACGCTCTTCTGGCCATAGTAATCCATAACCATGGAGCTGTAGGTATTGTGGAATATCAATAGTGAGCCAATCAGAAAGGTATGGGAAAGAAGACCCCTCTCCCCATACTTAAATGTAGGCAGTCATGACTTAGTGTGAAACAGGGAATTAACTTGCCCTTTCATCTGAAGCCTATACGAGCTTGGCTGAATTTAAACCTCTGACTACTGGGGACCAGAAAGAAACTATCACACAGGACAGTTTTCCTTTGATTTTCTTCTGCTTGCATTCAAGAATATCCAAGTGGTTGCTATCAATGACGGGATAGTATACTAGACAGCCAATGTACCTGATCTAATCCTTCATAAAATAATCCCACTGTTTCAAATGGAATAGTAACTATTCCATTCCAAGAAGATGAAAGAAGCTGATCAATTAAAACTCATACATGTAAAAGTCCAAACAGAGCGGTGTATTCAATTATGATCATTATTCCATAAAAGAGCAACACACAGCCGTACTTTTCTGCTCTTCCAGTGTTAGATTTGAGGCACATCCATGTAGTTAAATAGGAAATCTTGCAGTATTACTGATAAGGGTGTGCCTGTTTTGAGATGTAATACATGATTTCAGGTTTAGAGCCATAGATCTGGCACCTAAAACTCATTGCTGGAAAATAAGCCAGGTCCTGTGTTTTCACCCCCTTTTTAAATTCTGGCTGCAATTTCAGTAGACTGATGTCAGCAAAAGATCATTTGGAAACCAAAGTCATAGCTACTTCTGGGCATGATTCTTACATATCTTAAACTTCCTGACACAACTGGCAATATAAAGTTGTCATAATATGGGTATTAATGATGTTCAGAACTACTTAATGGCCTTTCAGACTTCCAGGGTGCATCTACATGTGCTATGAAAGTGATGTGATAAACTCTGGCACAATTTGTGCTGGAATCAGCTGGTCCTGGGCACAGCATTTGCACGTGTACCCAGGACCGCGGCAGTTTGAACTGGGGCAGGGCTGCCCCGGGCTAGGAGCAGCGAGGGGAGGAGGGTCAGCCCCAGTCGTATACCGAGGGAGGGGGTGGGAGAGCCC
>NW_017728918.1:5002345-5032863 GCF_001723895.1 Crocodylus porosus | reverse complement strand
TACCAGCACACATGTAGATGGTGACTCTTTACTGAGGGGCTAATTAGTCAACTCCACAGTAAAGCACAAATGTAGATGCACTCCCAAAGCGGTGTTAACATGCCACCGTGTGAACAGGAACCATTATACTTGTATTCTAACTCAAAAGTCAGACTCTAATCATCATCAGTTTAAAAAGTGAACTCATGGGGATGAAGTCAGAGAGAAAAACACACCTGTACTTCAAAAGCCAAGGTTTCTAGGTGGAATATTTCCCCATCAGATGCAACAATTTCAGCTATCGGCAACAACGTAGAAGCGAAGGTTTCTACGTGGAATATTTCCCCATCAGATGCAACAATTAGGCATAGACCCAGTGTGGTGGAGATATGTGCTAGCAGGAAGTTATGCCACTTCTGAAAAGATGCTCTGCAGCAGACTTTCAGAGTTTATTGCTTGCCCCGAACCTCTGATTCAGGAGGTTTCTTGCCATTCCTGAGGGAGGAAAAAAATACCTCGACAAGGAAGTTACCTCTGAGTCTGAATGCATGCGCGTGCATGTCTTTATATCCGAGACCTTCATATATAAAATATGTAAAATGTGACATCTCATAATATTTTCATATTGGGTAACTACAGAGAATATTTTGGCAAGGGTGCTTAATCTAAAATGTTCAATTTTAATCAGCTTGAACTATGGTCTGTCTTTCTGTGAACTGAAAACCACCAATCAATTTTCCTTTATCTTTTTTTCTGTTTTTCTTACCCAAGGCAATGCCTTTTGTAAAAGGGTATTTATTTTTAATGGATTTTTTAATGAATTTTTCAGTCAAGCTATTAATAATGCCATTAATTATAGGCAGCTTGTATTAAAGTGCATGCTGGCCTCTTAATCCTGACCCCCAGCTATTGGCTTGCAGCTAATCCAGCCTGGTGCTTGGCAGTGAGGTGCAGGCTCCAGCCAGTGGCTGCTAGGAAACAGGATAGGAAGACAGAAGTGAAGGATAAGAAGAGGCGGGGGGAATCGAATTTTTAGTATATACTTTGCCAGAGGGGCTGAAGTTTAAAGCCAGATGATATGTTAGTGTTGTGGGGATAATCCTGGAGATGCGATGCAAGCACTTAGGAGGAACTTCCCCAGTGGAAGGCTTTGCTCTGCCTGAAAGGCCTGGGCTGTTTGATAACCCCACAGGAGCACCGTGCTACCTTACCTGGGGCTGTTATGTGTGACTGCTGCTCCACTTCAATCTGCTTAAAAGATCTACCAGACAGAAGGCCCTGTCGCATAATAGACTCCCTCCCCCTCCCCGAGCTGCTCGTCTGACATAATTGTTACAAAAGTTCTTAATTATCAGCGGGTTTAAAGATAACGAAGGGGCCTGCTCCCGAGCCGGTCTAGGAGGCGATGTCAGCACTGCCGTCACTAGGACGGGAATCAGACGCAAAAGATTGCAGTTCTTTGTGCCGTGGGTTTCTTTCTTTCTGGTTTCTTTTTCCTGCCCCTAACACAGGCTCGAGTGTTAGAAAAGTCCTTGAATGAATCATCTCGTGCTTAGTGCGCTCTCTGATTTCCCCCTCTTTTTTTTTTTTTTGGTCTGTGGTGTGTTTGCTTTTCTCGCTCTAAAAGTCACGTCATTGTGATCGCCACAAAGACTGTTTCCCTCTTTATAAATACCTGGGCTACCAAGTATTACGCAGATCAGACTCCCAACTGTCCGAATATCATACAGGGCAGTGTTCTCAAATGTGGACACCTGCTTTATCGCCTTTCATTTGCATGTGCCAAGTCCAGGGTACCTCCAAAGCTAGTACTGGAACCAGTTTAACTTCCTAAAAAAAACTTAGGAGACTTAGGAACCTAACTAGGAACAAGGGCCACAAACTGGTGGAGAGCAGATTTGGGTTAGGCACCAGGAAGCACTTCTTTACAGTGAGGGCTGCCAAAATCTGGAACCGGGCTTTCAAGGGAGGTAGTGCTCTCCCCTACCTTGGGGAGTTTTAAAAGGAGGTTAGACATGCACCTGGCCGGGGTCACCTAACCCCAGCACCTTTTTCTGCCCAGGGCAGGGGATCAGACTCAGTGATTTGCTGAGGTCCCTTCGGACCCTAACATATATGAATCCCATCTTTGCAAGAGATGTAGGAATCTACGTTAAGACCTAGTAGGACTGGTTGATGCAGTCAATACTTAGGCAACCTCATTTTTGAGAATGAAGGGTCTTTTGGAAACAGCTGAGTAAAATTCTCAAAGGTGTGACAGTCCCATCTGTAAAAGGATATAGTAGATTATGATTCCCTTTCTTCTCCCTGCAATCAAAATATTGAAAAAGTAGAGATAACTTTGCTTATCTCTGAACCGATCACTTGGCTCTTGCTGAAATTCCACCGCTCGCACAATGCATCTCTGATTAGCAGAGTTTGTATTAAATTGCTGGATCAGCCTGTATGCATGCACCCATGGTAATAACGGGCGGCGATTTTAATGTACATGCATTGTTCAACTGGAATAGGAAAAAAATGTAATTTATGTAAATACACCTACAATATAAATGTATCTAAAGGTTTTCCTAACAGAAGCCTTAATTGGGATGTTTTTTTTCCGGCCATACGTAGGGGATTATTTTACTTTTTGGGGATGGAAAAAACACTTTCGCTCCAGCCTCAGCCCAAAGAGAATCAAACATTTTCTGAGGTTCAAAACACGTGTTTGATCTGTTGATTCCATTGTGAATATTCTTATTGACAGCGTGATAACTGTTAACTTAAAAAAAAAAATCTTTTCTTTAATCTTTATACTTCCTGTTAGAATTAGAACCATAAATGCCAAGATGCAATCGGATCTCGTGACCTTTTCCCCGATTTTAAGACTTAAGAAATTTGTATAACTCAATCTGTGTCCTTCATCTTGCAGTTAAGATTCAATAAGGCAGCAGTGGCTGGTCGTGGGAACTTATTGCTCAGTCTGGAGCAAAAATAGGACAAAAGTCCGTAATTCTGAGATCTTACCAAGCAGCTTTGGAAACTTTTGAGGTTCACCTGTCACTATTTTGTCTCCTTATCAGTGTTCAGAAATATCAAGGCTTTTAAAATTTTGAAGGAAAAGGATGTCGCCTTGTTATTCCTAAGGTCAGACTGAGCCTCAGTTTTGATCAGACAAGAAAGGAAGAAAACCCATGTGTTCAGAAAAGATAACTGTAAATATATTTAAGAGAAATGAGTCTGATTGCTTCAGCAGGCTGTCTGAGCTGTGTGAAATTTTGTCACCAAAAGGTTAAACTACTTGAAAGGATATCACAAGCTCAGAGAGACACCAAAATGTGCTACAGTTCAAAAAAACAGGCTCTTTCTGAGTAAAAATGAACCCATTTTTTACTAGGAAAAAATGGTTCCCAAATTCAGTTGGTCTTCCCCCCTTCCTTTTTACCACCCAACTAAAGAAGACTCCTTTTTTATCAAATTTCACAGAAAAATGAAATGGAAAAGGAACACTATAACTTAGAGCGAATAGTGTAGTGAAGAGTGTAGTGTATAACACTACACTAGTGTTAGTGTAAGATTTCACTGGCAATTTTCTATCAGTTGTACACCTGTGTTTTTAATTTGCTGTTAAAATGCAAGGCTCATAAGCAGGAACCGAACTTTAAGGGTGGGAGCTGTTCGACATGTGTCCAAGTACCTTGGTAAATGGGGGCTCTAATCACTTTTCATAAACCCAGCTAATTCCTGGCATAGCTCAGGAAAGCTGTCAGTCTTTGCTCACGGAGAGAACCTGAAAGGCTTTCAGCGCATTAGAGGGTTGTCTTTTCAGGTCAAAGCTGAGATGCGGAGAAAAGGAGCAGGGCATTGCATTGTGCTTGCTTGACCTATCCAATATTTTATTTTTGGATAAACAGAGCACTTCAGCTTCTAGTCCTTCTGATCCATCACTCTTCACAAAGCCTGCATTCAGCAAATAGGGCACAATGTTTCAATGCATGCTCTGTCTCTCTGGGTCTCATTCATGCCTTTTGTTTTCTTACTGTCTTCATGGGCGATGCACATTTTTAATTTCAAGTTCCTTTTGCCTCTATTTTCCCTGGCATTTGAACTTAGAAAAAGAAGAAGATGGGCCTTGCTGGTTTTTCTCTACTGTACACAGCGTGGGGCAGGTTCGGGTACCCTTCATCTCACTGAATAGCAGCTTATGTCATGAGAAGCCCATTGCAATCAAACAGCTGGAATCTCCGTGAGTATAAATCCGCAAAGGCCCATTGCCCCAAACAGGTTTGTCTGGGATTATACCAGCTGAGTATCTAGCCTAACTGGGATGACTTGTGTGAGTTAGAAATAAGAGGTCCCTGAATTGCCCCTAAATCTTGTTAACAAAACTCTTTTCCCTTTATAGTGAAAGCTACACTGGACAACAACATGAATAATTATTTGCTGCCCACTCAAATGTTCCCTGGACTTTCAACTGGATTTTGTTTCCAGCAGATTGAAGTATTATTCAGAAAATATTTGTTGTGAATGTAGCCTGCTCCTTGCTTTTTTTAAATGTTTAAAAGCATATGTGGGCCGATTCTGATTTTTGCAAATGGGAACTCTGGATTTATTTTTATTTCCTCTTTGCTGAAGAACTAAAATACATGGTTCTCCTGTGAGTTGTCTATGAATAGCTCATTTGCACTCTTGGTGGTGCAATAGGTGGGGTACATTGCATTATATTAATATTTCTGCCCTCTGGGAAAACTATAGTGGACAGTGAATATAATATTTTGAGAAGAATAAACATTTCAGCTAAAATGTGTGATATTTTAATCATTTCTTATTGTTTTCAGCAACACGTGAATATCTGTAAATAGCCCAAACATGGACCAGTGGCCCATTTCTCTCTGAAGATGCTGTTTTTCCATTACTTGTTGCTTACTACGGTGCCATAGGAATGAAAGAAGAGGTTGGATGACTTGTCTTAGGATATTGTAATGGGTTACAGGGCTTTTTATATTTGGGCCTATAGTTCAAATCTGGCTGAAGCTAATGGTGATAAAAATAATTGCTTCAGGGAGGGCCAGTGTTTGCTGGGGCTGGCTTAGATGGGATGAACCTTCCCTAAGCCATGGGGTGGAGTAGATGATCTGCAGTCTGTTAAGTAGCTACTCCATTTCATTCCACAGAAAACTTTGGGAACATTTATCTCCAGCTCTGGACAGTCTTGAAAGGTTTTCTGAATAAAAGTAAAGCAATATTAGTACATAAAGACTAATGTAGACATATAGTAGCAGTGTGGCCCCAAAGAAAGGATCCTGGACCTGGATTCAATCATTTTATTCTTTTATTAGGTTCCACTGTTGCCCTGCCCTGTGACCTTAGAGAATTTCACATCTTTCAGTACCTCAGTTTCCCAGATGTAAAATGGGGATAACCATCCTGTGCCACACACTTTGTAGTCTATGCAGCTACCTGCTCCACAAAATATAAGCAGAGCTGTGCTGTTTCACTTCAGCAAACTTGAAGTTGGCTGTAACATAATCTATATTATCAGTTGCAATCTATCCCCTCTCTTGGATTAGAAAACGATTAAAATATTCCGTGTAAGTGGAGAAATCAAAGAGCTTCTGTAGTCGTGCTGGCTAAGGATGGGGGCAGCAGAGACTAGTAAAATTTTGGAACATTTCAGTAAACTGCATTTGTGTAATATAAATCATTCAACTACATAGGTGGTAGGCTATTTGGGATAGGGCCTATCTTTGGTTCTGTTTCTGATCCATACCTCTTAAGCAATACCACGTTAAAAATATGCTAGAAAAAATGATATCACAATTATATACTCCTAAAACAAATCCAAGGCATCAGGGGGATTATTTTGATCAGAACACTTAAAACATTCTTCCTTGGATACATCATCTTATGATTATATTTCGTTATCCTATGGCCCATGGCACACTTTACACTCAAGACATGATTGAGTTAATCATGTCTTGCGTAGTTGCCTGGCCACATGTTAATTCAGTTAATGGCATGGTAAAGCTAGGAATAAGCCATAAAGTTATGACACAATATATGTGTCATAGCTTCGTGACTGGTTCATATCAGGCCATTGAGTAAACGTGTGATTTGGTGCTGAACTTCATGATCATCTGGCAAATTTATCCTCAACAGCTGAACTAAAATCCTGACCTCAGGTGCCTTGAACGTGGGATCTAATTCTGCACCTTGCTTCCATCCATTGTTTCTCAAACTGGGGATTTGTGGTAAACTTGTAGAAAAGTTGGGGACAACTGTTTTGGCAGGCGGGCCACAGATTAGCCATGCATCCACCTCCCCTATGGCCATTCTGATTCCCTTTCCTTATCCAATCAGCTGCTCTATTTTCTCCTTCCTGACCTGTGCTCCCTGCCCGATCTGCTGCTCTGCTTTCCACTCCCTGCCCTGTCTGCCATCCTGCTGCCTGCCCCCTCTCCGAGCGGCTACACGCCAACATGCAGGAGCTGCCCAGGCCACTTGTAGCGTGCGTGCTGCAGGTTGGCCACCCCTGTTGTAGAAGATATATGAAAGGCAGGAAGAGGAAAATAGGAGGAGGGAATAGGGGAATATAAATGGAGGAAAAGGAAGGGAAAAAAAAAAAAAAACAAGAACAGCTCCACAATCTCTCTTAGGTCATTGGAAATATTATAGTGTAGCTGTAGTGATATGAAATGCAGGTTTTTTTATTATCCATAATACCAAGTCATGGGAATACACAAGAGGACAAAGAACTTAAAAGACTAAAACCAAAAGAGAGACTGCAGCTATAGGCTTTCTGTCATTATAATGTGTAAGCTCCCACGTATATAGCCGCCTAATATGTTGGGGTGCCATGCAGTTCAAGCCAGAGTTTCTAATGGTCTTTCATCAATTGATGACAGCTGAGGGCCTATTCTTCTGGGTCTCCAAAAGCAACTATCCCATTTGCCTCCTAGACACAGATTCCTTTCCCATGTTAGTCTAAGCAACAATAAGAAAGCTGCGTGTGCGGCTGTATGCACACTGTACAACATGAACATTTGGTTATTTCTTTTCCTTTAGGAACAGAGATGCATTAAAAAGGGTTTAAAGCTTTTCCTCCTGACTGTCCTATAAAGCAAATGTAATATGCTATGGAAAAAACCTGCAGACACATTTCCGGGCATCTGCGTACTTAGCAGAGGGAGTGTGTTCAATTAGTCTCTTTACCACAAGCTCCCCAGTTAGTCTCCCTCTGGAAAATAGGTGAGAAATTCTTATATTCCTCTCAATATGTTAATCAGACAACTGGTATCACAGTTCTCTAACTGTGTAATACCAGTCCCCCTTGGCAGATATATTTTATTTGGATAATGATGTGAAATTTAAGATCTACGTTTCAATTGTACAGAGCCATAGGCAGTTGTCAATTTTAGTGACAGACACAGACCTCGAGCTAAATTCCTGTGCACAAGCAAAAATTCCAACAAGCGTAGCACAATTCCAGTCCCTTAATAGAAATGCATTTTCTCCCATTGAGGGGCAGTATTTTTAAACTGTACATGGCTTTGCCTGGCGCTGGCACATCATTAAAGCGCTCAGATATTTCCTTTCCCTCGGACAGTCTGGTGACTGTAGCTATCAAGCAGCCTGCCACAAAAATTCAATGGTTATCTGTCTTTTTTTTTTCTGCCTAAAGTACCCATTCCTGTGGTATCTGGGTGCTGTTCTATGACTTCCTTGTTTTTCACTTCCAGTGTAACACTGCTGAATATAATTTTGTCGTGCCGTGTTCCTCAGCCTCCCTAGCCTTCTTGGGTGCCTGTTATGACTTTTTAATACAGGTTATCGGCTAGGTCTTGGCTATTTGTTGCAGAATATATTATCTCCACGCTATCCCTCATGTTCAGTACCAGGAGCAGGGGAAGGCGGTAGCTCCAAGTAGACACCTAAGAACTGAAACGATTTTTTCCCCCTTTCCTCATTGTCAATAGCTGATAGGAAATCACTTTCTCTTCTGGGGTTTAGCACCAGCTGCAGGTTGATCTAGTTAGGCTGCCTTTTTGGTATAGCATTTTTGAGGAGGCATTTTAGTGTTTAAGATGAAAATCCCTGCAATACTCACAGGCGCAGCAAGAGCCCCAGGAAAAATGGGCTCTGATGTATTGGTTTTATTTCTTTCCCCAAAGTGTATCTAAATGTGGCTGAAAGCTGTCCCCAGAGCTGTCAATCAAAAGAGGAACAATATGAGTTCCCCCACACTATCATGTAGTAGGTAGGGCAGGGGGGCTAGCACTGAGGAGTAGGGCGATGTGCATAATTGATTTTTCCCATCTCATCATTCAGCCGAAACCCACCCCCGTCTAAAAAATGTGTATCACGTCAACCTAAAACAGATTTTCTTTTCTTTAATTTTTCATGTTTAGCAAAACAAATTGTTCTGATCCCTTATCAGACCTTTCTAAAGGTTTTAAAAATAGAGGTCCATAAAGTGGCAGAGATGGCATAGGTGTCCTCTCTGTTAGTAGTGTTGAGGAGGCTCAAGTGGGAGACCTAGGATCTCGCCCCTACGGGGGTCACTGCCCTATGGGGGATTTCAGGGTGGGTATCCCTCACTCTTTCTTGTTAAAACTGTTCATCTTTGCATACAGTTGTACCAAGGACCTTGCAGCTCCTGGTATTTTAAGATGGAAAAACAGTAGCAAATAGTGCTCAAGCAGTCAAATAGAGGCTAGCTGCAAAGACATAGGGAGTCAGACGCCAGAAGCAGAGAGCGCCTTTTGCTGTGCTACTTGCTAGCATGATAGGACAGAGCTTCCTGAAGCAATAGAGCCACTGCTATAGGAGTCAGGGTACCAACAACAAGCTGCCCATTAGAATAAGAGAGAGGCAGCTGTGCCAGGGCTAGCAAGCCACCTGATGGGAAGTGGGCAGGGCTTGGGTGACATATATAAGCCAGGACCTGGGGCCAGCTAGTCAGTCTGGCTCAGAGAGCCACAGAGGGAAGAGCTCTGCAAGAAGAGGGCTGGACCTGCAACACTAAAATCTGGATACCAACGGGACCTGGAGGGTAAGTAACTCCTTGCACGGAGTGGGGACTCAGGATGACGGTGATTTTGGTATGCAGCCAGGGAGCGAAGGATTGGATGTTATAGCCAGAGAGCTCGTGTTTTGTTTTCTGGTTTAGACTGGTGGGCCAGGTTTGGGACTGTAGGGAAGGTCAGGAGGTGCCGGCAGTGCCGGGGAAGAGCGGTGAGGCTTGAACCTGCTGGAGGCAGGGTGCAAGCTGCAATATAGCTCTAAGAGAGAGGCAGACAGAACGGGACATAGAGGCAGGGATCAGTGACCCAGAGCCTGAGAAGTGGCAGAGATGGGGCCCAATGGCCAAGTGAGGTGGAGCAAGGGTCAAAGACCCACAGCCTGAGAGGGGCAGAGAGGAGAGTCAGGGGCCTTCAGCCTAAGAGGGACAGTGACTGACAAGGGCATGGAGGCTTGGTGAAACATGGAACGGGCCTGTGGGCTGAGGAGCCACTGAATTATGTGCTAACACCTGCAAGGCAATAACTATGAGGGGTGGTTGGAGGCTGTGATTAACCCATAAGGTAACAGGTGCCTTGGGGGCACGTATGGACCTGTAGGATAGGAGCCAGTGGCCAAGGGGGCATCACAGTCACCCCTGGAACACCACTCCTATTATACCACTGCATTAATATCCATAGGTGCGGTTACTGGGACATCATGGCTCTACCTCCCGTGTGAGTACCAATAGGGATGGGAGTCATTCCTGCACTCTGCCTGGACTAAGCAATACTGCACATAAAGTGGAAGAGTGGACAATGAGGGTTGAGGATAAAGTCCATCTCAGCCTGTCCCATAGCAGTGATTAAAGCATTAGCCTAGAAGATAAAGGACCTCTGTTCAATTCCCGGCTCTAAATGAGGAAGGGAGAGGATTTGAACCTGGGACCTGCTTACACTCAATGAATATTTCTGAATTGTTTTTAAGTTTTTCTCACTTGAAGATATTCAATAAATTCAAAATTGGTTTTCAGCAAATACATAAATGAATCACCCAGCAAAGATTTGGAAACCTAAGGCGCCTCCCTCCCTCCTAAGGGCTTATGTCACTGGGTCACAGCATCACACTGCTTCTCACTTGGTCTCCTTCAGGTCACGTGCATCTTTCTCTTTTGACTGCCCTGTGTGCCAACTTCTGCAAGAGGTAGAGGATACATGGCCCGGTACTTGCTGGGAAATAGGACACATGGATTCACACCACTTCTGTTTGAAAAGGGCCTATAACCTTGGTCTCCCACTTCCTTGGCAAGTACCTTAAGAATTAATCTATCAGGCTAATGGGTAGGTTGGTTCGACTTCTCTTTCACTCAAGATAAGCTTTGTTCTTGGCTTTGCTGCTTTGGTGGGGGCCTTTGACATCTCTTGTAGGACTAGGTTTATAAGAGTGTAAGGCATGTACAGATATAGGTGAAGACCCCTGTAGAGTTTCAAAAGCACCTCAGTGCCTATCTGCATTTTCCACAATTAAGGGTTTGTCTCTGCTTCATTTGCAGCATTCACTGAAAATTACCCCTACTCAGATACTCCAACTCTACACATCCCAACTCTGGACGTATGGCAGTGTGGCCATTACAGGGATCCACCCCGTCCGTGAGATTCTTGCCTCTGCTGTGGTGTCTGACAGCAGCAGAAGGTATCCTTGAAGCATCCTCACTGATACACTTTAAGTTTGGCACTTATAAAATGGGAGCAGGTAGACTGCGCTTACTTTTTGGCAGCAGCCTCAAAAGCAGCACAGAACCGATATAGTGTAAACTCTACATAGCCCCAAGAAGCTGGCCCAAATGACTCAGTCAGTGTCACAGAGAAAGCCAGAAAACAGACTTAAATTCCCTAGTGTTTCTAAGAGAAGAACATTTCTCTCCTCTTCAATTTTTAATACATTATTTTTTATTCACTCAAATCCCAAAGGACTGAGTAAAAGTTGGCTTCAGGGTTAATGCCGCATCACCTATAAAATGTATTATATAATTAGTGATAGATATAGTGAGGCATATTTTAAGTGACTCCAATGTCTCAAGTTGGACACACAATATTATGAGTCACAGTTAAAAATCTTGGCGTAAATATTGATGAAAGAAACATGAGATACTCAGTGTCCAAGGTCCAGATTCGCAACAAGATTTAGGTGCCTGACATGGGAACTGGGCTACAAACTGACTGATTCCTTTTTTTGGCAGATACAGATATCGCTCGGGGACATTTGTCCTGCAGATTCAGGCCCCTTCTGCTCCCAGGCCTTCATGGGCCCAATCCTGCAAGACCACAGCCCTGGGTGCCTGTTCCTGACCCAGGGCATGCCTGGGGTTGGGGGAAGGCAGAATTAAAGTCCATGGAAAGTTTCCCAAGATTGTAGATGTGCAGCTGGATCGGGCCAGGCAGCGAGAGATGTTTGCCCCTGGAATCCCCTACTAGGAATTGGCACACAACCCTTTTGGGGCATTTGCGGCATGACAAGGAGCAAGGTCATATGTGTCCTCATGTTTTGTGTTTCCATAAAAAAATTTGGGGCAGGACAAGATGTCTACTTGGAGTCTTACATGGCTATTTGGGCCCTAATCTTATTAGGTGTCTACTTGCTTAGACAGCGAAGGTCCCGCCTGATTCTGTTCTGCCTCCCAGATGCGTAAGTGGCCTCGTCACTTAAGCCAATGTTATATCCTATTTCATCCTGAGTGATTAAAATATGACCATCTTCCATCCATCTCCTCCATCTTCTGAGAAGATGGTCGGTTCATCTTTTGAGTGAAAGAGAAGTCGGACCAACCTAACCATTAGCCTGATAGACTAATTCTTAATGTACTTGCCAAGGAAGTGGGAGACGAAGGGTATAGGCCCTTTTCAAACAGAAGTGGTGTGAATCCATGTGTCCTATTTCCCAGCAAGTACCGGGCCACATATCCTCTACCTGTTGTGGAAGTTGGCACACAGAGCAGCCAAAAGAGAAAGATGCATGTGACCTGAAGGAGACTAAGTGAGAAGCAGTATGACACTGTGACCTAGTCACATAAGCCGTTAGGAGGGAGGGAGGCGCCTTAGGTTCCCAAATCTTCATTCCCAAATTCCAGTGGTTAGTATTTACACATGGATTATTTAATACCCAAGATCCAGGTGTTTAGGTGCCTCTACTCATATAGGTGGCAACATTTGGCTAAATAGCTGTAAAAATTAAATGCTATGCTACATTAAAAATATTTGGGTTTTTTTATTGGTGGCTGCCCAATAAGGACCTGATGTTGTCATACCGAATATGACAGAAGCTTTGCCACCCGTGACAACAGGAAAAGAATTAGGGACTGTCATTGTAACTCAAACGCCCTATAAAGGCACTTCAGAAAAATCCCTTGCATGGTAGAAAAGTTTCCATTTTCCCAAAGAATCAAGGGTACGGTGAGCTTTCATCGTATTTGCGCTCCTTTCAGACTAGATTAGCCGGTCCTTTCCTTAACACGCCCATGGTGTTCTGGGTCACGTTGGAAGTGTTATGTGCTTTAGCGTGCTGGGATTTGAAAACAGAAGCTGACAGCTTTTTGTTCACATTTGTTTTGAGATGGGATTTTTTTTTTTTTTTTTTAATTTTTCCTTTTTCTTTCTTTCTGGTTTTTGGTTGAGATTCCGCCTCTATTGATCTTTAATGGCTTCCAGATGGAATCATGTTTGCCCGTTTTATAGCCTCAGCTCTGAAATGCTGAGAATATACAGTGGAAGAAAACAGCCCATTAGCTAATAAAAAATAAAAAAAGGCACTGCAAATATACTAATAAAGTTTGAAATGTCGTAATATATTAAGGAGATGACAACTGCACAGGAAATAGACCTGAGCTGACTGAATGGAATAACAAGGCTGTTTTAAGTGCTTTAAAATGGAAGCAACAGCTGTACCATAAGACTATCCATAAACCACTGCTTACATTTGGGATTGTAGCTAAAACAACAAGTTAAGTGGCCTTCTTTGTAAGACTCTTGACTGTCAGCTAATTTAGGAGGAGCCCTTTTTAGAGATGGTGGCATCACCTCTGGTCCTTGTAAAGATGAGGACATCAGCTGTAGAAACACATTGCTGAGGATATGTTTGGCGTGCATTATGCTGCATGGTCGATCTATTCCAGAGGCAGAAAATTGCCACACTGGGTTTCTAGTGCATAGTAACTTTAAAGCATTATCTATACAAGGAACAAAATGAACAGTTCTAGGCCTGAACTCTAATTTGACATCTACTGTTTACAGTTATTTACACCAATGCAAAGCAAGTGCAAAATGTGACCAGACCACAGAGGTGAAAACACTATCTAGTCCTAACTTGATGTTGATAATAACTGATTATATTAAAGAAGCAGCTAAAGGCCCTGTATAACTTCAGAGGCAGCTCCTGCCCTGAAGAGCTTAAGTCCAGATATAGTCCCCTCTTAGATTAGCTGTGTAACTGGCATTTTTAGCTACATCTGCAGATTTTAGATCCAGCGTCCCCTCTGTGCAACTCACTTTGCTTTTCTAAGCCTGCTTGCCAGGGATCTTCTTGGGCCACTTGTGCTCTTTTGCAATCCTGTTTCACCCCAGAAGACACACAAGCACCATGTAAGTCCCTGAATTTAAGCACAGAAAAACCAGGACCAGCAACTGTTTAACACAAGAGAAGGAGAAAGTTCCTTCCACCTTTTATATGAGCAGACTAGTAGTTACAGCACTTATTTAGGGAATGGGAGACTTCAGACCCCTCTGCACCCCCTAAGGGCGAGGGGGTCTGAATCTGCATCTCTGTCTTCCCACCGTCAGTGGTGATGCGTAGGGGGTGAATTGGGGTGCACATGAACCCCCTGAGAGTGCCGGTGCACCCCCTGACTGGCCACACTGGCAGCTTAGGTGGTGGACTGGGGGGGGGCATGTGGAAGCACCGGTGTCTGCTTGCAAGCGCCAGCTGATCACTGCAGTTGCTCCCAGACTTGCATGCAGCCACTCCCAGAAGTGGCTTCAGTAATTAGCCATTGCAGGATTGGCTGTGGGGGTCCCCCTGGGTGGAGAGATCAGCCACAGGGGGACCCCCGCCCACCCCTGGTCAGCAGGGCTAGTTGCAGGTGGAGGGGCATGTGCCCCCCCCAATATGGCAGCACCAGTTGTCCATGCCCACTGTAGTACCTAATCATCAGGCCACAGACTGAGCGCAGGGAAGAAAGCACTTTCCACTCCTGCTGTTGAAGCAGCCCACTGAGCAGCCAAGAGGGAAAGACATGAGAGGCCAGAAGAAGAAAGCAAAGGGAGGCTGGTTTTGTGCCTCACCAACATGGGCACTCTAGTATTCTGGTCCCTGCTCCTATCCCCACTGCTGTCAGTCCAGTGGCAACTAAATATAAAATGGAGAAACACCATTAGAGGAAGAAGCAGGACCCAGAGTTACATTAGCCATGGAAGCACGAGGTACCTAGCTAAGATCAGGCTTGGATTTGGGTTTTACAGTTTAAATAGAAAAAGGCAGTGTTAGTCCTGTCTTGCACATGGGAACTGAGGGGCTAGGGACAGACATTACACGTAAACTGGTTTAAGTGAACAGAAACTGGTTTAAACCTATAACAGAACACAAGTTCAGTGCACATACACCAGCTTCAAAATGGCTGAAACTGGTTTAAGATAAACCTGATTGAATGTAGTATCCGACTGAACTGATGTGGGTCAAACTGGTTTATGCAGTGTCTGTCTCACATGATCCCTTCCTGGTTTAAGTTAAATCAGAATCCCTCAGCATCCCAGATGCTTGGCAGCCCTGGGCTGGGCTGTCTGCTCCAGAGAACAGGGCTGGCCCCTCCCCTCTGCTCCCTAGCCAGAGCTCTGGCAAAAACAACAGATATGTCATTTGCCTTGCTTCCCCCTGACGCCCCCCTCCTCGCTGCTTGCTGCTCAAGAAAAGATCCACCCCTCCCTCCCATCTCCCACTGCCCGGACCCCAGCCTCATGGGCCCTCGACATGTGGGATGCTAGCTAATGCTGAGAGGTGTCTGTGTGTTGTGTGTGTGTCTCCAATTTCACTGGGACAGGAAGACAAAGCAGTGCCTGCTTATGGCTATTTGGAGCTAATCAACAAGTCAGCTGGTAATGTCCCTCCATTCCTTCCTTGGAAAAAGATTTTTAAGAAGAGCTTGAACTAATACAAAAGGCTTTTGTTTTGTTGGTGGGCTGATAAACGCTGTGTTATCAGCCCCCTGCTGGTTTGCAGCCCCGTCAGGCATGCAGACAGAATGAAGAAGCCGGGAGAAGGAGATTGAAACACTCAGTATCATAAACAGAAGCATGCACTTGACCTCCCCCCCCTTCCTCCCTTTGTGCTATCCTGGGGTTGGGGGCTGACAACACTGCTGCCCCTTGAGCAGCGAGTGGGGAAAAGCTTGGGATGGTGCAAACAAGATGGGGGTTATACCCATCCCTAATCAGAGTGTCCTGCCAGGGGGTGGCAACACCCCCGGATTCAGTTCAGCACTAGAGAAGGGAATGGAGGACTGCTGTAGCTCCACCCAGCTTCTACCCTGAGCTACTGCAGGCATGTGCCTGCATGTCTTCAGTCCAGAGGGAATGTCTGTGCAGTTGCAAACCTGTTCAACCTAGGCAGATTAGATTAACCTGTAAAGATTGAATCCATTCAGGCTCAGGCTCTTTGAATGGCTGTCGCTAGCCAGAAGGGCTAACATACACATGGACTTATTGTAGCTCTTTCTACATAACATCATATGTGAACCCTCTTATTCCTCATTAGGAGTGTCTCATTCCAACTTATCTTAATCCACTTTGAAAGGGACATACATTCAGGGCTCTGGGCACATATGTGCACCTGCATACACGTAGGTAATGGAAATGTGTTTGTGTGCACGTATGCCAGGGTAGAGACACACACTGGAGGCCAGTGTAAGGGTGGAGTGTACATGCCAGTGCTGATCAGACAGTGGGTGCATGTGTGCTCCTCTTTTGGTGCATGTTGGGAGGTTTATTGATGCCCCTGAAGGACCATGCTGGGGGTAGTCTTCAAATTATGGCTATGCAGTGTCAGTGGATTAATCTAAGCAGGATCAAGTCACTCCTGTTCTAGGATAAAGTATCCACACATGTAACTATTCAATATATGTATCTCATGCACGTTGAAAAGAAATATATATATATATATATTGCACTTTGAATACATAGCTGCCTTAATCAGAATTAATTTTCAAATATAGACAATCACTTACCAACAACTTATCTATGGTTAGGGCAGGGTTTTTGTTGGTGATAGCTTTTTCAGGACCAAATGCATGGTTGGAATAGACAAGCTTTGAGGTATCACAGTACCCTTCCTTGGGTCTCTGTAAATGGCTGAAAGCTTGTCTAAATCAGGCATGTGAAAGAAAAAGCCCGGGGCTGGATCCAGCCTGTGAAGCCCTATCATCTGGCTCTTGATGCTTGGATTCGCCCCAGCCCATTGGCCCATGCACTGATACAATGCATGGTGCCACTTTGGTGCATGCTACACATGGTGCACAGGGCTGTCCAGCCTGCACACTGCATGCAGCACACAGGTCTATTGAAGGACATGCCCTTCAGACAGGGATTGGGGTTGTTCTAGGGTACGGGATGCATGCAGCATCTGTACTGGACTGGCCCTACAGCCTGCATCTGGGGTTGGTCTGGATTGGGCCTACAGACTGGCCCAGCATGCTGGATGCAGTAAGCGCTCCGGGTGGACTCCACATAGAGCATGCAGCGTGCTCTCTGCACCAGCTACCAGAAGCCAGCACATGCTGCACATGGTACTCAGGGCTGGCCTGCAGCGTGGCCCTGCACCCCTCCCAGATGGGTTGGATATCCTCAGTCTAAATCCATCCCAGCCACAAAGATATCACCAACAAAACCTTTTGCCTGTCACATTTCCTGGACCATCATGGCTATAACATCACTTCAGCACTACTTTATCTGTGGTTACACACACAGCCGGCAGGAGAACTTGGCAAGTGACCCAAGATTGGGCAAGGCCCAGCTCAGGTCTTAACCCCCAAAGCTTTCCATTTATATTCTTGATTCTTGCAGTTCTCTCTTTTGGAGAAAGTTGCCGCAAATAATTGAGGTGCGTATTTAGGGTACTTGCTACCGAGGTACCTTATCACGTACTGTGTCTTCAGGGTGCCAGTACTAATACAGACTTGCAAATATAAAAGGTTCATCAATTGCTTGCTCTTTCTTTTTATTCAAATACTAAGCATTTATTTGGCTTACTAGTTGCACCAGGGTTTGTAGTCCTATAATTGCAGCCCTAATAGAAATGCATAGTAAAGCACCATGGGTTCTATCGCTGTAAAGAAAATGACAAAAAGATTAAGAACAAGGGTTTGATTATAAAGGCAACGTAAAACTTCAGCATCTTCCTCCTTTCCTGCACCCCCAGCACTTCAGAAATGGATGGGGCTGCCGTTTGTTTTCAGCCTCAGAAATCTTCATTAAAGTTGAAGAATTAAATATAGCACTTTAGCTAATTAATTATGGTTTGATCATTTTGACACCTCCAAATGACTCAGTCACATACCTTGAAGCTTTGTCAACTCAATTGCATCTTTATTTTTGTTGCCTTTAACCAACAATGAAGACTAATGCCACTCTTTCTAGTTTTCAATCACCTCTACAGAAGTGCTCCCCTGGCAATGTGCAGGGACAGACCTAATTAATCCCTCATCTGCCCTGCGTTGTGTCTATACATCACACTGGCAGTTGGAACTGCTGCTTGTTTTAAGGCTATTGCTGGAATGAAATGCTCATCTGTTTTTCAATAATTTTACCACAGGTGGTGATTTGTAATTAGAAAGAGCAGAATCCAAATTTTGTGGGGGTTTTTTTTTTTTCTTATTTAGGAAAAGGGGGAGGTGGGAGAAGGTGGAGAATAACAATAATAATAACAAAAGCTGCCGCGCAGCGGGGAAGAAGCGTAAACTTTGGGCACCGGGAAGAATAGCAGGCATCTGGCCTCACTGAAAAAAAGAACAAAAGTTTGCATTGATGAGGCTGCACACAGGTTAGAGATCAAACGCTGCGATGCTAGCAGGCTTCAGCTGAACTCGGAGGAGCGCAGCACTTCAGAAGCTCCACGGAGGTTTCAAGAGGAAGCAAAGCAAAAAATGTTCCCTTTTCCCTATTAATCTTCTCTCTCCATTGGGGTTTCACTGGGCCAATTATGTGGCAGTGCATGGTTTCCTGTTCTTAGATGCCAGCTTCTTTTAAGCCAGCTCGGCTACTAGCGAGGGGGGTGCAGTTTATCTGGGCGACAGGACATAACCTGGGGTCAGCTTCCTCCCCTGCCCAAGGAGAGCCAAATCCATAACTCCTGAAAGAAGACCCCGACCTCCAGGCTAATCCTTCACCCCTCCCATTGAAGTATTTTGCATTTTAGGTGATGTACTCCGCGATGCATGGGACCAGAGCGCGGCAGAGAACGGATGGAAGAGAGAGCCCGTAAGCACAAGAGGAAGCAAGGCCATCTGCCTACAGGTTAAGGCAGCTACCTGAGAGGGAGACACAGGTTCACTTCCTAAATATTAATCAAAGTTACAGTAAACAGTCCTTGGGTAATACACTTACGTCATGTCTTGGAGCAGGGGGCACAGGCTTCCTTCCCTTATTCCAAGCAAGGGCCCTCACCACGGAGTTAGGGAATCAGTCTGTTTTCTCGCTTTTCTGCACTGCCGCATCTTTAATCATCCCATGCAAATAACAGCTTAATCAATTCAGAGCAGGAACCACACCTTGCCCCTCAGCCTGGAAGCTTGTGTGCTCTCATGGCAGGTGGGAGAATCGGGGTTTGAAGCCCCTTAGCTACAAAAATGTACTGCACTGATGTGTCCCCTGCTTGGGGGGAGCGTTTTAGCCACAGTCATTACATAAAAGGTAGGAGGCAAAGTTCCCCCATTCCGGGCATCTTTTGTGCGGTGTCTGATCCACTAGGTGTTCAGAAAGGCTTCTCCATCCATTTTTTTCCCTGCGAACACTGTTCCATTTGGCATAAAATCTGGGGTGGAAAAATCGGGGGAGGAAAAATCTGCAGCAGATTTACAGACTCGGTGGCACTATGCTAGATAGTACCACATCCAAAAGGGACCTAGGGGTCATAATTGACCATAACATGAATATGAGCCACCAGGGTGATGCTACAGACTGCGGAGCAAACAATACACTGGCATGCATCAACTGATGCATCTCAAGCAAAATGAAGGAAGTGATTCTCCCGCTTTACTCGGCATTGGTGAGACCGCAGCTGGAGGACTGCGTCCAGTTCTGGGCACCGCACTTCAAGAAGGATGTGGAGATGCTTGAGACAACCCAGAGAAGAGCCAGTTGTATGGTTAGAGGCCTGAAGAGCAAGCCATACAAGGACAGGCTGACAGATATGGGGCTGTTCAGCCTAGAAAAGAGTAGACTTTGTGGGGATTTGGTGGCAGCTTACAAATATATCGGGGGAGAGCATCAATGGCTAGACAAGCAACTATTCACCAACGCACTCCAAGGGAAAGCCAGGAGCAGCAGTTGTAAACTCCTAGAATAAGGTTTCAGGCTGGATATAAGCTAAAACTTCTTTATGGTTCGTGTGACCAGACTCTGGAATAGCCTCCCAGTGGGGCTGGTGCAGGCACCTAGCCTGGAGATCTTCGAAAGGAGTCTGGACGCACACCTTGCTGGGGTTATTTGACCTCAGCAGTCTTTCCTGCCCAGAGCAATGGGGCTGGAGCTGATGATCTCATGAGGTCCCTTCCAGCCCTAAACTTCGGTGAATCTGTAAAATACTTATATACTCACTGGCCAGAAAGCCAATGTCTCTATTACCTTGTGGCTGGCACACTCACTTGAGAGACTTGAGTTCCACTCCATGTTGCAGTGAATATTGAAGTACTTTATACAATGTAAAACTGTTTCAAAGGGGAGACTCACATGTTAATACCATACTGTCCAGCAAACCATTCTTCCAGGAGTGGAAAGTTTGGAATAAAAAATCTTCCAAAGCAGGCAAAGGATGGATTTGAACCCTGGTCTCCCACATCCTGAATGAAGATAAAAAATCTACTTTGTTTTTGGGAAAAAACACTAGTCTGGCATACTGTAAGTGGCTTATTGCAGGAAAGCACTCATAGCTGCAAATTCCAAGAGGTGCCAATTTTTAGTCCTGAGTTAGCTGCCCAGCTCTGTGAGAGGTGTTCCTACCCTCCACCTGTCTTCTTGGTAGTTTTATCAGCTAACCCAAGGAAGTTACTGTTCAGGCTGGTATTCTGTATTGCTGTCCTGGTATACTGCCTAGATAGACCCTTAGCCCAGGGTTGTGACCTAGTGATGCAATTACTAAGCGTTAAGTGTTGCAACACCTAAGCTCCCTTTGTACTTTCTATAGTTAGTGTTAAATAGGAGCTCAGATGAGGTGGCTGCAGTTCTTCCTGAGGGCATCAACATCTGTGAAATATAACCTAAAAAGACTTACTCTATCCCATACAGCAAGTTACTGATAAGGCACAGCTGAGATACCTTGACTTCCAGCACACTTTTTCTTATTCAGTGGACCATACTGACACGTGTAATTATATGAGCTGATGGGTACCAATTCTGTTCTGGGAAGCTATAATAGTAGGTTGCCCTTGAAAATACTCCTAAGTGAGGACTGGTGGCACTCCTGGAAACTTCTATTCCAGATCTGTTCAGGAAGGTCATTCCACCAACTTCAATATGTGGAGTCACTGGCCGGGTTTTCTTTTCTTTTTGTCCTAGTTGCATCCTGGGCTGTAATGGTTTTGAGATGGACCAGAGACTAGAACTCTTGCCTAACTGACTTTGTGATTAGCTGATAGTTCTAAACACTTAAATATATATAAAAACTATATATGTAGTGCTTATATACAGCTCCTATTTAACCTTATCTATCTATCTATAGTGCTATATATATAGCTCTTATTTAACCTCGTAGATATAGATATATGTGTGTGTGTGTGAATATATATATATATGTGTGTGTGTGTATATATATATATATATATATTCAGACCAACCCCCAAGTGATATTTTTCAGCATTCTTGGCCAATTGCAACAAGTATTAGGGTGGAGTAAAATGTTTTGCTTGGCCCTAAATGAAACATTTCAGTGTGATTTGAAGAAGGTACAAAACAGATGAGGTGGATTACTCTCTGCATGATTTATAGTATGGACTTGAACTTTCAAATGTAACCTAGCCTGGATTATTTTCATAGTTTTATAGGTGTTAGAGGCTGGAAGGGACCTTACAGGGTCCATCAGGTCCAGCCCCCCTGCACATGGGCGGGAAAGACTTCTTAGATCAAATGATCCCAGCAAGGTGGGCATCAAGATGCTTCATTAAGATCACCAGGGTGTACGATGGTACCATTTCTGGGGGGAGGCTCTTCCAGACCCTTGGCGCTCAGCTTGTAAAGAAGTTTTTCCTTATGTCTAGCCTGAAGCAATTCTCGGTCAGCTTGTATCCATTATTTCTTGTCCTCCCCTGGGGGGCCTTGCTGAATAGATGCTCCCCCAAACCCTGATGTATGCCCCTGATATACTTGTAGGCTGCAACCAAGTCCCCCCTGGGTCTTTTCTTCTCCAGGCTGAACAACCCACGTCCCTCAGCCCCTCCTCATATGTCTTGGTCTCCACCTCTAACCATGCTTGTGTCCCTCCTCTGCACCCTCTCAAGCTTCTCCTTCTCCTTCCTGCAGTGCAGCGCCTAGAACTGGATGCAGTACTCCAGTTGCGGTCTCACCGAAGCTGAATAAACACCATTCTGCTGTTAAAGTTTTCCATTTTATATTAATATTTGCTCATTTAAGCTATTGAGAGAGAATCTGTAGTCTACTGGTTAATACTTTGTAATTTGGAAACCCAAGTTCCAATCTCAGCTCTAAATCAGACAAGAGAGGGGGTTGAACCTGAAGCCATGGGTATATGAGCAATTCAGTTCAAAGCAAGGGAAGTGAGTGGTTTACTCTACTTCGGCCTGTCTGTAGTCACTGCTTGGGTTCCTGTTCTTATACCATGGTACACAAAGCTGCTCTACAGTAATGTATGCTTCAGTGTAGGGTTATCGTACATCCAGGTTTTGCTGGACATCTCCTCTTTTTTGGCCCCCCTGTATTGTTTCCGGGTGGGTTTTTTAAATAAGAGTAAATGCCGGGGTTTTTTTGCTGTTCCCTCTGCTCTCTCGAGCTGGCTGCTTGGGGCTGGGAGCAGCTGGCAAGGTAACTGGCTGTCGTGGGTCACGTTTTCCCTGGCAAGCCAGGTAAAGAGACAATGCATGTGTGTGTGTATCTGTATATGTGTGTGCACGGGCACTGCTTGGGCAGCAGGGCTGGTGGGCAGGGGGCTGCAGGTCCGGAGTGAGGGGCACCAGCAGGGCTGGGGGGCAGGGGCTGTGGTTTGGGAGTAAGGGGAGACTGGCAGGGCTGGGGGAGCAGGGGTTTAGGAGTGAAGGGCAGAGGCAGGGCACGGGCATATCACTGCCCCTCACAATTGTTTGCCCCTCTTCTCCTCCCCCCCATCCCATGTGTCCTTTTTTTTGCTGCTGAAAATATGATAACCCTACATGAGTGAAAGAGGGGTAAGTAGCTGTGCAATAAAAGCCTGCACACAGGCTGTTTCTGGAAACCACGGTGAATCCAAGACCTCTTTTGCCTCATGGTAACCTGCCACTGCAAACATACTCTGAGAGTTTACAGCCCAGATGAATGTATTAACCGCTACAATATAAGAAAGGCTATGCCTGAGTTTTGAGAAAGGTACCTCAAGTCCCTTGTGAATCTGGGCTGAATTTTTTTAAATTCTGTGCTTTGAAAATACTGAAACAAACATTAAAAAAAATGTTTCAGCTGGAATTGTTTGCAAATGCAGCAAATACTGCTGGCCACCCTCAAAATGCATTTTTCAGTGAAGTAGTGATTTGTCAAAAAATAATGCTTCCATTACAGCGGAGATGGTATTCAAAGAGCTGCCCTGCTTCTGCTGGCCCAGACAGGCGAGGAAAGCCGTGACCAGTCTCTATCCTCAGTCCCAGTGGCAGGGAGGCAGGACAAACTACTATTCCCCTCCATCAGCTCTGAAATCAGAAGCTATGAACAGTACCTCCAATACTTTACATCTCAGAGTTAAGCTCTCCTCCCTTTCCTGGCCCAGATACATTTATGAGAATATTGCCCCTCTCTCAGGGCACCCTGCCCATTTCCAGACTCACCCCCCCCACCAAAACTCCCTCTATGTGGCCAGGCATTTTGTTTTAATTTTTTTTAAATGAATTCAGCTCAGCACCCACACCGACTGCCTTAACCAGAGATTTGTACGCTCAAGAGAAGACACGGAGATCTGTTGATGTTCTTGGCTGGTGTTCATGCCCTCAGTACCCATTTTTTTATGAATATACATGTTTTCTTGGCTGCCTTCACTGGAGCCCATCTGTTACAATGGCACGGTTCCTGCTCACAAGTAGAATCAGACCTTTGCTCTAGGGCATAAGTTCCAGGCAACAATGGGTTTTTAAGATAAGCAGCAGGAGCACTACAGGAAGTCCCTCCCCTGCATCAGCACTGGCACCACCTGTCTCCTTTCACATGAACACACCAGTTGACATAAATGCACTGAAGGACGATGTAGCTGTACAGGTTAAGGGAGGAAGGGAAGGCACAGCAAACAGGAGCCTGCCAAGAAAGCAGTGTGTGTTGCAACAGGGATCCATTAATAGCACAGGATGTGTGCAAAAGCAAAGAGCTAAAAAAAATCAGAGCTTAGAAGCATTCTGTGTCTGTGCATGTACTTATGCATGTACGTGCAAGCAGTTGGCACCATTGTTCTTTAACCAGCATGGTGTGCGCGATAGGCTAATGCATGAGTGACAGTCCCGCCTGCAGGCGGGGCACACCCATGCAGGGCACGTGTGCATGTACGTGCATAGACATGTGAAAAATGTGGGAGATTTGGGTAGGAGTTGAATGCCACTGCTTGGCTGGACCAACTCAATGGCTCAGTAGTTATGGTGCCAGTTTAGGAGATGACAACGGTGGATAAATTTCCTCGTTTTGCCATAGGCCTCCTTGATAAATTGAAGAAAGTCACTTAGGGCTGACACAAAAATATGCATGTGCTCAAATCCAACCTGAGATCTCCAATCCTTCAAAAGCCATCAGTCCTCACCGGCCAAAGTCTTCAGGTGCCTGCAGGTTTTCCTCTTGGCAACCACACAACTGCTTACATCCTGCCAGTGCAGAGCAGCAGGCACCTAGCTTAATGCCTGGTAAGATTCACAGACGATGTGTCCCTCCATGCATTTTGCCTGCAAGTGCTGATGCAGTCATGGTTTCAGAGCGCACCAAACTAGAAACTGGTGCACAGATAGCCAAAGGAGGTTGTGTCCCTTCACCTTTTTTCACTCAACAGGTGAATGCTTAAGGCACTCACCTGGGATGTGGGAGACCAAGTTTTGAATGGGGACCAAAAGGGAAGCATGCGGGCACCCAAAACAGATATACAAGAGGTATTAACCCACTCACACTGCCTCCAACATTAAAATCTACTAGTTGCAGAGATGGTTCAATAGTGATTTCTGTAGGTAACAACTTCCTATGCAGTCAGAGTGACTAGGGAGTACTGGTGAACTCCTATTCCAGGGTTCCTGTTCATATATAGGAAGGATGGTATGGTTGGGGAGGTACTGGGATCAGATATTTCATTTCTTGATGCTACTCCAAATGTCTACTGAGACATGAGACAAGTCACTAATTCCCAAGTTTCTGAAAGAACTGTAGCATCCACTTCCACCTGATATCAGCTGTTGGAATCAGTAGGAGAGAGGCATCTAAAAGGGTTTTAAAATATTTGAATTGAAATATATATTTTTTAAATTTAACCTTGAAATCTGAGGACTGAATATTGACTTTGTGGTACATGATAATCTACCCAATCCCTGAAATTCTTCCTTCACACTGCAGGTGATGATGACCCTCCAACCTCTTGATAGGTCTTGGTCTCCCATTAATCAAGCTTCTTTTCTTCTGCTAATTGCCTGCTACCCATGGGAATTTCTCCAGGTTCACAGCCCTACCTTGTGCTTTTATTCTTTATTGTCCCTTCTTCTTTCTTCAAACCTGACGAAGAATGCCTTGCATTCAAATGCTTGTCTAACTGTATCTCAACCATGCAATGGGTCCAGTAGAAGGTATCACCCCAAAAATCTATCGTTCCCATCTTGAGCAATCATAAAGTATTTCAATGAGTTGTGAACCCCAATTAAAAAGTGATTTTGTGATATTTCCTGAATTAAGACCATAAGAAGTGACATCGTGGGTCAGACCAATGGTCCACCTAGCCCAGTATCGTGTCAATGACAGTGGCAGGAGCAGATGCAATGCAGGGAGACCATTGAACCAGAGATCCCTCTCTATATTCAGTCCCCTCCCTGGCAGCCACAATAAATGGTTTAGAGATGCCAGAGGAAATATCTCCAACTATGCTGTTCAATAGCTATTAATAGATCTACCATTCATGAATTTATCCAGTCGGTTTTTGAATCTGGATATACTGTCTGCCTCTACCACCTTCTATAGCAATGAATACCACAAGGTAACTACTCATTGCATTGTTCAAAAAGTACTTCCTAGTTTTAAACCTCTCACCTATGCATTTCAAAGGGTACCCCCCAGTTCTAGCATTTTGGGACTTGATGCATAACAGTTTCCTGTTTACTCTTGGTTCACGCCCTTCCTAATTTTATAGACCTCTATCATATCACCCCCTACCAGTCTTCTCTTTACCAAATTGAAGAGCCCCAGCCTCTTAAGTGTCTCTTGGTATGGAAACTGCTCCATGTCCCTGATCATTTTGGTTGCCCTTCTCTGTAGTGTTTCTAATTCAACTACATCCATTTCTTCCTCCCCCTTTCATCTGCAGACTCATACCTGTGTCTCAGTGTTACAGTTGCCAGGAAATTAATCTCGCCCCCACCCTGCAAAAATGTGATTTTATCTTGCATTTCTATTGCATTACTTTTAATTGAGGGGGAATTTTTGCCCCAAGTCTGGCAACTAACAATTTTGCTTTAAAGGTGTCAAGACTGCATTTTCCCCTGAAAAAAAAATCAAAACATGTCCATCTAGATAGACAGATATCTATATATCTATAAAGACATAGATATCCATATAGATGTCTATATATATCCATTTTTTTCTAGAAAGCCATTTCAAAAACAAAAGAATTCTTCAAAAGAGACATTTAAAATCATGTTTAGCAAATACCTTTGCATTCGCTCTCCTCCCCTCCCATCCATGTCTAAACGGATGTGCTTTCCAGAGAGGAATATAGCTTAAAAATGATTAAGATCAGGGTATAATTTAAGGCCAGTTATGTATACTAGGACCACAGAGAACACAGCATTACAGTGAGTTCCAGAAGGATGCTACCCCTCAGGGATGCTACTGGGTTGCTAATGACCTTGGGCAAATCACCACATCCCTCGGTGCCTCAGTTACCCATAATGACATGGATCTACTTTGCAGAGTTCTTTAAATGCAATACCTAAATGTGCTACATAGGAGCTAGATAATATTATAACTAATGCTACATTGTAACAGTGACATAGCACCCAACCTTTTTCCCCCAACATGAATTGCTATATAATCTTCAGATAATTAGGTTAGCTTCTTAGAGAATTCCAGAATTATAGGTATCATATGTCCTACCATGATACATTGAGCAAAATGTGTCTAAAAATGTCTTAGAAAAAAAGCTGGTTGATACAAGAAAAAACATGTCCCTCAAACTTTTAGAACTTTTCACATTTTTCATTTTGAATGAATTCTTTGGTTTATGCATTTTTATTTCATCTAATTTTTCCCACTATCTCTATTTCACCTTCCCACATTCTGTTCCTCTTGTCTTGTGTCTCTGCCTGCCATATTTTTTTTTTTTTTTGGAAAAAATAAACATTTTGAAAATTTTAAACACCAACAAAGAGGCATTTAATAGATAAAAAGGGTTATTTTTAAAGCTTCTTTTTGCAACTTCCCTAGCAAAATAATGGGCCTGATTTTGTGCCTTTCCCTGTTGATTTCAATGCATGTTTTATCCCTGGTAAAGCTGCAGTATTGAGCCACTGTCAGCAATTTTTGTTATTTGTAAAGGCAGCAGTACAAATATTTTCCCCACCAGTCCTAAAGTTATTTTATTCTCTGTCTCCATTCCTGCTTCACAGTGTGAAATACAGTCCTAATGCTAAGCCACTGGTTTATCTATCCAGTGTGAAATAAAGTTGACGGGAAGGCTGAATGTTGAACCTATCTCCAGGAAATTACATTAGATTTTTATAATCTTATATGATCTGTGTGTGTGTGTATGTATGTGTGTGTGTCTGTGTAATGATCACAAAATGTTTTCCATGGGGCAAATAAGTCCTTTTCAGAATGAACCTTGATACATATATGACTAGTGTGTGAGCACCTTAGAATCTTTAATATACATATGTTCACAGTGCATTTTGGGTAGGAAAACGTTATAATCCTGATATTACACATCATGAACCAAGACACAGTAAGGATACAGGGTAGATTAAAGATTACACTGAGAGTCCATGGCAGAAGAGTTGGAAACCAAGAGCACCTGTACGCATGCCCGATGCCTGCACCGACACGTTGTAATGTGAATGCTCCAGCAGCTGTCACATGTATTCAGGTTGAACACGCCTTAGTTAAAGTGTTCCTGCCGCCTTTTTGAAGTGCAGGATGCTGAATACATGAGGCACTTTGGGCGTTTTAATTAGAGCGGCTCCCAAGAGACTCCCCCCCAACGGAGTACGTGTAAAGGCACCCTGAATGCCCCGAGGTATAGGTTAATGCCCTAACCACTGGGGCCTGGTCAATCCCTGATCTATTTAAAGGCCAAAAGTACTCTGGAATCACCTTAACTATGCTTTGACCTATACAATAACTCTATGATTTAAAGCATAATGTGGTCCCAAATTAGATTTTTTTTTAAATGAATTAAGTGGACTTTGGCCCCAAGTGGGATTCTGTTCCACCCAGTTCAAGTTTTGGAGAACTCATTAATGGAGCTATTTTTTGTTACACACTGAGCGTGTCTATACATTGCCATACAGTGATGTTGCTACGGCGCTGTGTTTTAGTACTTCCTCTTGAAAGTACAAAAGCACGGCACAGCATGGGTGGCTACTACGTCATGTGTGCGGCGCACAATTAGATTTCCCCGCTACTTTGCCATAGCAGCACACTATACCTGGAGAGACACATGATCACTACGTCTCCATAGCATGCTATACGGTGATGTAGTGCATTGCTATGTAACCACAGGGCAATGCGTGGATGCACCTACTGTCACCTTGCTCCTAAGGTTGAGTTACAACAAAGCAAGGATGAGGAGGAGCCATCCATCCTTTGGGTTAGCTCTTTTCAGGGTAGCACAGACTGTGTACGGGTGAAATAAATCTATTTGCTTAATAGGTGGAATAAAATCTGGCCACACGTTTCCATGCCTTTCTGAACTGGGGCCTTGGGAAGCCAGCAAGCTGATTTTCTTTCTCAGTGAAGAGAGAGCTTGGTTCCTCTGTTAATTCAGGACATTGGTGGGACAATGGAGAAATTGCATGTTGGCAACATACACTTCCTCTAGCCTCTGGATAAAGGATTTGAGTTTTGTGCATTCTGCCAATCCTGTAAAGATCTTACTCATCCTATAATCACCCTAAAAATTTAGAATAAAAGGGGGAAAAAAGACTGAAAAGGAAAAGAAAAAATCCTGAGGGTTGCCTCAGCCAAATATTTTTGGACTTTAGAGCTATTTGATCATTAGGCTAAGTATGGATAATCGGTGTAATGCTCAATAAAGACATTATACACTGAAATGGAAAATAGAAATGGTGAAAGCCAAATGAATTATCTCTTTTTAGAAGCTAAGGTTCTTGGAAGGAGCCAAATCCTCATTTTGCCTTCCCTTCCCCCAGTTGTATATTGCTTTCTTAGATATTTTTAACTACTAGTATTTGTATTAGTCTAATATTAAGAGACCCCAGCTAAGATTGTTGCCTCACTGGGTAAAGCATGTTCAGACATATAGTAAGTATAGGCTGTCATGGCAGAGAGAGCCCAGGCTGTATAGTGGGTTTTGATTCAAATTCTTCTCCCATTTTCAGATGAATTGTTTCTCTCCTCTGAGTCTGGTGATGCTTTTGACCTAAACTAGCAGGAGGATATAGGCCAAACCCTAAATGTGGCTTCCATTTGACTGTGAAATTAGTTCACCGTGCAGTAAAGACATGGGACAGGCTATTCAATTATTGCTCATAATTCTTCAGTGCTTTCCCACAGTCCCCCCATATTCCCAGAAGGATAGAGAAGTCACAAAAAAGCAAGGATGAGGAAGACCCACCCATCCTACAACATGCTTGGAAAGGTTTAAGGAATGAGTCAGCTTACTGCAGCATAAATAGCTTACAGGCATGATACCCAAAGGCCTAGCTAGACACATAAGGGAGTTCAGCGTTAGTGGGGACGCAGTATCTCAGGTGTGGCTTTGCATCGTGGCTGCTCACACCCTGGCTGGCTTAATTTGGCTACCTTGGTGCTAGTTAAGATGTACTGCCGGAAGGTGCAGTTTCTCTCTGCCAGAAAAGCATGCTTGGTAAATAGCTTATGGATTTGAGATTAGCCGGATGGAGAACAGAGAATACGTCTGTGGCTCAGAAGGTCTCAGGTTCAACTTCTCTCTGCCTTGCAGATTCTTGCACAACTGGGTGTCAGTCAGCCCCTTTAAGCTGCCTTGCATAGCAAATGTTGCACCTAGTGCATAGCAGACCTTTGCACTAGATGACCCCGGGGATCCCTTCCAAACCCATGAGCAGGAAAAGTAATATCATTACTCTTTTACACATGTGGAGCAGGAGCATAACAAGATTTAGATGCAGGCACTGAAGAATGCATTTTAATTCAGCCCTATTCACAGCACTTAAAACCCATTAAAGCTAAATATGTGTGAAACTTCTTGACTAAATCAGGGTTTTAATGATCTGTCCAGCCTTGTAGAAGACAGTGTCATAGAGCTGAAAGCTGACAAGCACATCTCCTAAATGCCACATTGACACTCTTATCCCAACCTCACCCCACTTCTTTGTTTTCTTCTCCAGCAACCTCTGTTGTTGGCCTAGATTTTCCTTTTGCCTGACTACACAGAAGCTCCCAAACCATTAGAGATCAGTAGCCTTCAATGGGGACATTCTACCTGTAAAAACATTGGGGTTGCCCCTGCAATGTGCTAAACACCTTCTGTGACAAGTAGTTTCACAAGCATTTAGAGCAAGTTATGGAAATGCTGCCTTGCCTGATCTGCCTCATTTTGAGGGACATTTGGGGATAAAAACAGAATCCTTGGACATTGATGAGAGCAATGGGGTAGGGCAGAATAAATCACAGAGTCACAGAGTCACAGAATCAATGAGTCAGAAGGGACCTAGACAGATCATC
>NW_017728918.1:4982758-5001626 GCF_001723895.1 Crocodylus porosus | reverse complement strand
CACCCTCGTCCAGGTCACTAATGAAGATGTTGAACAGCACCGGCCCAAGGACCGAGCCCTGGGGGACTCCATTGCCCACACCCCCCCAGGTCAACATCGACCTGTCCACCACCCCCCTCTGGGGGCACCCCTGGAGCCAGTTTGCCACTCATGTGACCGTGCATTCGTCCATGCCACAGTCCCTCTGCTTGCCCACAAGAACTGGGTGGGACGCTGTGTCGAAGGCCTTCTGGAAGTCCAAGAAGATGACATCGACTTCCTCCTTCCCATCTAAATTCTTTGTTACCTGGTCACAGAAAGAGACCAGGTTAATCAGGCAGGATTGGCCTGGCACGAACCCATGCTGGTTACCCCTCAACATCACTTCCCCTGCAGGGCTCTCACAAATATGGCCCTTGATAATTTTTTCAAAGATCTTCCCCAGTATAGAAGTGAGGCTGAGTGGCCTGTAGTTCCCAGGCTCTTCCTTCCTCCCCTTCATGAAAATAGGGACCACATTGGCCCTTTTCCAGTCCTCAGGGACTTGGCCTAAGCACCAGGAGTCCTCGATCATCTGTGCCAATGGCTCCGCAATGACACCATCCAGTTCCCTCAGCACCCGCGGATGAAGGTCTGGGCCTGCAGACTTGGATAAATCTAAGCTCTCCAAGTAATCCTTAACTAGGTCTGAACTAACAGTCGGGGGACTCGCATCCTTCCCAGGCCTCTCTAAGCTGTCACCCAAGAGCACCCCATGGTCAGCGGACAGGAACACGGAGGCAAAGAACTTGTTGAAGAGTTCTGCCTTCTCTCGCACGTCCATCACCAACTGCCCTGGCCTGCCCCGTAGGGGTCCAGTGTTACCCCAAGACTTCTTCTTGCTACCTATATACTTGAAGAAGGACTTTTTGTTATCTTTAATCCCAGAAGCTAATCTAAGCTCCAGTGCTGCTTTAGCCTCCCTTCCCAAATCCCTACAAGCTCTGGTCAGGGAGGTGTACTACTCCTTTGTCCCTGACAAAACAGCAAAGAAAGATCAGATTTTAGAAAAAGATGCTGCTATGCCTAGTGTAGCCTGAAATGATGTAGAAAGACACTTTGGTGTTTGATGTTCTTAGGGGTGAGAAGCAGAATTGATAGCAAAGTTTCCATAGTGCATTTTCCGTTCCTTTTATCTGCACAAATAAACAATCCTGAAAGTTAGAGGAAGGAAGGAAGGACTGACTTTTTAGCTACTTTATTCAGGGGTTTGGGGTACAAAAAGTTGGCCCCTCTGGGGTCTAGGTCCAATCTACAAAGCGAAGACAAACAAATTACCATCAAACTAAGAGCACCATGTCATTACAGTCATAACATCACACTGTGATGCAGTATTAAACACCTTTGCAGTATTACACATCGTATCTAACATACCATTATGTGGTTGGGACACCGGCCACACGGTTGTACAGTCCAAAGCCAGCTATAAACAAACATTTCCTACCCTGTTCTATCCAATCATACATGTGACAACACCTCCAACTTTGCACACAAAGCACCTACATTGAACACCTTCAAGAGTAAATTGGATGTTTATCTTGCTGGGATCCTATGACCCCAGCTGACTTCCTGCCCTTTGGGCTGGGGGCTGGACACGATGATCTTCTGAGGTCCCTTCCAGCCCTAATGTCCATGAAATCTATGAAAACTATGAAAGCAAAAACAGCAAAAAGCAGCCTGGTGAGGTCCCAGGGTGCGGCTTAAGCTTGGAGTCGCAGTCCAACACCAAGCCTGACTAGTCGCCCAGACTGGTCATGACATTGGAGCGCATATTGAAGTCGGCTGTCCTCCGCATGGCACAGGGCTCCCTCAAGGGCCCAGCATGCCTCAAAGGTGGGCACTGCCCACCGAAGCACAGCATGCTCAAAGTCGAGGAAGAGGCGTGCCCACACCAGGAGGCCGAAAAGCCACAGGGCATTGTCTGAGCTGGTCCCAGCAAGCTGGTTGCAGCAGCTCTTGAGGATAGGCATCTTGGCCTGATCCAGTAGAAAGTTGGCTAGGCAGACAGCCACCCGGTACAGGTAGGAGCACACGTAGGTGTTCTCTAAGAAGCTCCCACCCAGTGCCCACAGCGGTGGCTGGAGGGTGAGAAAGAGTGGCTGCAGACAGGGACAGTCGAGGAAAGCATGAAAGAGGTTCTCCTTAATGCCCCTAGGGCAGAAGGGCCAGGCCATTGAGGTGGCTGGGTCAAAGTGGGACATAAATGTGCCAGCGGCAAAAGCATTAGTCTCCAGAGGCTTGGCTTGTTTTTGCTGTTGTTGTTGCTTATTGTCTTTCCAGTCCCATGACGCTTGTATTCTTGGGTACCGCATAGCCCACCCTCAACAGAAGGGATGGGAGGTGCCCTTATTTAGCCTACTCAGTAATCTGGAAATGTGGTGTTAAACTCCTTTGGCTGGGATTGGGATGCAACCCAGATACCCCATGACATGGACAAGTGCTGTAACCCCTAAGCTATCAGGCAAAAAGTGGACATTCCCAGAAGTGCCATTTATTGAACTGAATTCAGTGATGTACATGGAATTGAAGTGTGCTTGGAAGAGGGTTAGTGAAGTCCTACGTGAACTCACTCAAGTGCACACACAGCAACAAACTAGACTGCAGCAGAGCTTAGACAGATGCTAACTGCTTAGGTAGACCACTCAAGGACATGCTCAAAAGTCCATGTAAAGACATTAAGGGAGCTTTTCCATTCACATCCAGTATTCCCAAACATTTCTGACCTTAACGTTCTTGGGATAAAAACTCCCAACCAAGCAATACCATTCTGTTGCTGTTGCATCAGCAATATTTCAGGACACAAAACTCACCACAAATGGAATAACCCTTTTGGTGACTTGCTTTTTCAGTAACAAATGTTCCAGTTCACCATTTTTGCCACTGAAAAACCTTGTTCAATTGAAGAGAACTGATGGCATGTTAAGCTTAGGAGGTAAATAGTTCAAATAGTGGCCAAAGCAGAGAGTTCCTTTGCTTACCCTTTTTTTGAAAAATTAGCCCTGAAGTAGGATTAAATAAAAAGATGCAAGTATATAACAAGAAAAATAAATATGGTCTAATGCCTTCCAGAGGACAACGTGGTAAGCACATGAAAACATTTGATAGCACAGTACCAAGGACAAGCAGAATTGGTTATCTATTTAACAGTAACTCCTGTTAAAAAGGCAACCCATTGAACTAGGCATGGTATATGCATATCATAAGAGCTCATTACTTCAGAAGGGGAAATGAGATTGGACATCATGGTTTGAGAAGAACACAAGTTTCCTGATGCCCATTCTAGTGCCCTCTTTGCTGGTCCATGCAGCCTTTCCCTGAACTTGCAGAAGAGTCTATTACTAGCTGTTGTTGGACAAAATTTTAAAAAAGGAAAATCTAGGCTGAATAACAGTAGACACTTCCTAAAAACTTTCTAACAAAAGCTTTATTACTTCCTGCACTTAATTAAATTTAAATGTGAGTGGACAGAGTGCTGGAGGACATGCCTCAAGAATATCTACAAGCTTCTGGTCCCTGATCTATCAGCTTCTGCCAGGAGCAGATGGATCGGATCATCTCATGGGTTTCTGCCATCTTGAATTTCCACGATTCCAGGAACTGCACCACTTAGAAACAGGGAGACATATCTAAATGTTGCAGGAGATGCATGCCACCCAGGGAAAGGCTTAGCTACTATTCCACCCTGTAATAAGTTTGGCACAGACCAGTAAATGAAAAAAACCCAACAAAAAAAACAAGCCATCATCCCATGCTGTCCTTGCAAGTCTTTGGTTCTCACCCCAACATGATGAAAATTGTCATTTCTCCTGTAGTTCCCAGCATCTGTTGCTGGCACTGAACAGGTAGGGGGGGTGGAAAGAGGGGGACAAAACAGCCCCTTAAAAGTCATCTTAACAAACTTGCCGCTGAGTGAAGTTGCTGTTTGGCTGAGCGCGGTGACTGCTGTGCTGTGACAGATCCTGTCAGGGAGGCACTGCCCCGGCTTGCAGGTGTAAGCCTGACCTATCAAACTGAATGGGAGCTGACAGAAAGGATTTCTGCAATGTGAAATGGAGAGCTGACAGCAAAACAGTGACGTGTGAGGGACCAAATCACCGCGAGCGCAGCTGTCATGGATGATGTCTAGAGAAATGACAGTGGAATACTAACTTTACTTGATGTCGGTTTAGTTGTCCTTTGTGTTTGAAAGAGGAACTGGCTGGAAGGCGAGGTAGGGGGAGGCAGACGCGAAAAAGCAGGCAGGAAAAAATATTTCGGCTTGACATGCAAAGCAATGTTGCATTTTCTTTTAGTGCCGTTGGGTGTGGTGCTTTATTTTTATTTATATATTTAGTTATTTCTGGAGAGGATGGCACCTTTGAGTACCATTTTAAGATTTAGATTATACTTAATCTTCTGTCAGCAACATAACAAACACCCGTCATCCCCCCTCCCGCCATCACCGCTGTCAGCAACTCATGCTTTTTTACAGCAGCTAATTGTTCATCATTGCTGCAAGTTGAGGCAATCAAAAGGCTTTTCATTTGAGATAGGAGGGCAATTCCAAGGAAGGTAGTAGAGCCTAGCGGAGAGGGAAATTCTACCTCTACCTATGCCGTTGCCTTGCTCTGTGACCTTGGACAAATCACTTCAGCTCTGTTTCTCTTTCTAGCTCCTTTTTTTCATTTAGGATGCTTATAGACATGCCCAGGGTTGGGGAGGGGGCCTTTTAATTAGAGCGCTCTAATTAGAACAACTCACTATCATGTATATCAAGTGTCCCACATTTCAAAATGGCTGAATTTGAACTAAAACGCATTCCATGAGTTTCAGTTAAAGCGCCCCCATGGTAATTTTGAAATGTGGAACACAATACATGTGATGGTGAGGCATGCTGGAGTGTTCTAATTAGTATGCTCCACCAGACTCAATTAATCAAATAGCTTTTAGAGTCAATTAATCTAATCATTTTTTATCCAACAGACTTGGTTAATTGAGTCTGCTCCAACATGTTCTAATTATAATGCAGAGCATGTATATAGGCACCCTTAGATTGGAAACCGTTTGGCACAGAACCTATCTCTTATTATTGTACAGCCCCTTGCACCATAGACTTCCAGTCTTAGTTGGGGCCTTTGAACTGCATCTGTCTCATGAAGAATAATTCTGGAGCAGAGCTGATATTAGCAGGGTGAGCTCTTAAACCCTTTGTTGCTTGATGTTTCAAACAGGATCTTAAATAGTGTGCTAATGAGTACACCTGTAAGAATGTAAAGCAGCAGCTATAACTGGTCAATTAGATGCAGAAAAAGGCATGCATATTTTCCTAATTCCCTCTACTGGGCTTCCCTTTTTATTCATTTAAATATTGACAGAAATATATTAAAATTTCAAACGATTTTTTTGTTATCCAAAGTATAAATATAATGGCCTTCACCTCCCATGTCCACCCCCAGCCTTCCCCATCTCCTGTGGCCTTGATCTGAGTCTCTAAGGGCTCTATCAAACAGACTAAGTAAGTCTAAGATAACTTCCAGAATCCCTTATCCCATTCCCAGTATGCTTAGAGTCAAGAAAGAGAAGAAACTAGTAGCTCATGCCAGGACCAGCTGGGATTCATCTGCACAGAATCATAGAAAATGAGGGTTGGGAGAGACCTCAGGAGGTCATCTAGTCCAATCCTCTACTCAAAACAGGACCATCCCCAACTATATCTTTCCAGCCAGGGCTTTGTTGAGGCTGCATGGGGTGTTCTGAAAGAGTAGCTGTACTGGACCAATGACAAGCAAGCTCAGCAACTTAAACAGGGAAAGGGAAGTGTGATTTGTCATGTAGAAGGGGGGGTTTTGAATTTGGAATGGGAAAGAAACAGCGTGGTTCAGACAGCCCCAATTAAATTCCCCTTTCTCCCAACGGGTCTTTATATCACTTTGAGGTTCTGCCTGTCAGTGACCACCATGCAGAGAGAAATGGCTACCACTAGCCAGCCATGACCCCAACAGGGCTCCTCATTGGGGAAACCAACAAGCTTGTCTGGAGTTGTGGGGAAATCCGGCCTACCCCTGAGTGCAGGAAAAGTGAAGTGAAGTTCAGTCTAGCCAGTCAGTAGCACAGCACTGCAACTCTCCATCTCAGAGCACACCATCTGAGCTATGCTGTCTTCCTCAGAGATAAGCCATGGAGGTTGGTACAGTTTCTTAGACGTTGTAAGCAAGGAGAGGTGGGTGACTGGTTTATTTATTCTAGTAGTTAATTAACTTTGACCCCTAACCTTCCCTAGGTCCTGGGTTCCTGTTTCTAGTACTATTCCCTTCTCTGCTGTTATTTCTGGAGTGAATTTCTGGAGTGTTTTATATACTTCATTATCCATGGTATCTCAGGATTTACACTCCTTGCCAGCTTGTAGCAGTAGAAAGGATTTCTCAAGCGGTACCGCCACTGAACAGTGGGCACTACAAGGACCCCTTTTGAATGGACCAGAGGTCCAGAGGCTAAGAGAAGAATGATCCATGTGAGGAGAGGGTAGAACCTCCTCCATGTAGGGTTGATACCACGTACAGCAAAAGCCGTGTTATCCAGCACTTTACCAACTGGAAAGCTCCACTATCTGGCATCTGTCAACACAAATCTTCCTTCTGAGAGACATGGCAAAAGCAAAACTGGAAGTCCCACTTCCAGGTTTGCCGCCGCAAACCAAGTCCCACTTCTTCCTTGTGGGCCACAGCCCAGGGCAAAGCAGCCTCCATGGGCCCCCCCAGTCCCCTAGCACATTGACGCCAGGGACTGAAAACTCTGGTACCCTGGACACGGTATATTTGATTAACTGGCATATTTGATTAACTGGCATCCCCCATACCTGGAAGATAACAAATGCACTTTTGGGGAAGGAAGAGCTGTGCATATCTCTCCTATCTATAGATAGAAGACACCCCTCCTATGCTTTTGAATGCCAGTTCTTCTCTCCTTTCCCATTAAATAATGCAGACCTTTGTTTGGAGGACATTCTAACTCCAGAAGTTAGTCACAGACGCATAAAAGAAAATACCCTTCTCAGGGAGAAATGCCTAATTATCTATCAACAAGAACCAAAATACAGAAAGTTGCTTCTATGTGTATTGTTCTGTTTTCCTTTCCTTCACAAAAAAAATCAAGGTGCAACTATTTTCCATTGCTTGGACTCTAGGATCATGTATGAAGCTGCCTGGGTTTCTGGATCTCATCAGGAGCATAAAGAGTTCCACAGTTAGCTATTAGTATGGATCATTTACCATAAAACTGCTACTTATCCATCTAGTAAACATACAAGATTCAGTGTCTTGATGTCAGAGTCAGCAAAGTTCTAACTAGAAATGAGAAGCAAATTTTCAAGTGAGGCTAACTAACCACTGGAACAGATTACCAAGGGATGTGGTAAATTCTCCACTGCCTGAAATCTTGAAATCAAGAGGGACGTTTGCTCAAACAAACAATAAATGAATAAATACAAAGTATGCTCTAATTCAAACAGAAGTTGTGGGCTGAATTCTGGATTCATAGGAGCTTGTGTTATGCAGGAGATCCGAATGAATTACCACAAAGTCTCTTTTTTGACTTGAAAATCAATTAATCTTATTATTAGGTGACGACGATGATGATGAATTTACCCGTACTTTGTGATATATATTAAAATAAAAATTACGTTTAAGATTTGTATCTATCCCTTCAGTTTTTGCTTCATTAAATGATGCCAAAATTCTTAGTCTCTCTTAAAAATGCAATCTACTTCAGTGGGAAGTTTGTTGGTTTAATGCCAGGACCCCCCCCCCCCCCATCCCGAGGTATGTTTGAGATGTTACAGCATAACATATCACCAAATAACCTGAGATGTGGACATACAGTGATAGCGCTTGCTGCCATATCATTAGTCCCTTTGAGTTCCTGAATTATTCATGGTGTAATTATTGTTGATCATTAAAAGTATTTGCATTATTTGCATTATTTGCATTTAAAAGTATCCTAAATATTGGGCACATCTACATGTGCATTAATGTGCCTTTCTAAAGTGCATTAAATTTAGTACGTCCAATGTGATGGCATTTATACACATGCCCGGGGGTGGAGGGGAGGTGCTTTAATTATGGTGGCTCTATGAGGAGGTGCTTTAATTAAAGTGCCCAGTGAGTCTTGTGTATCAACATCTCCACACTGAATAATGATGGTGAAGACATTGTATCTAAACCTCCTTCAATGAGCTTTAGATAAAGCACCCCCATGGCCATTTTTAAGCACTGGGACACTGATACACAACAGGTTGGAGGCTGCTGGAGTGCAATAATTACTACATTCCAGCAGACTCAATTAATCAAGTCTGCTCTGATGCGCTGTAATTCCAGTGTGTTGAAGCAGCCTTGCTGCTTGTGTATAGGCACCCCGAGGTACTAAATGAATGTGCATTAGGCTGTACTAATGCTCAGTAGTGCATTTGCATACTTTTTTAGTGATGTTTAATGTGCCGTAGACTACTGCGCATTAGTGTAATGTCACAGCTATTTACATGATGCTTTAATATGCAGTAAAAGTCTATGGCACATTAAAGCATATGTGTAGATTGCCCAATATATGTCTTATTTTTTGTGTCTTATCTGATATATGCATTAAAAGGGAATAATTAGGTCCTCTTCATGTATTAAAAAAAACAGCTTCTATTGGATTCAGTGGTCACATCTACATATGCAATTAGTGTGAAGTAATATACTCCACCTCATGCAGCACTGGAATATATTGCTCCTGGGAACTGCATGTGCACATGTATCCAGGACCGCAGCACAGTGAGCTGGGTTGCAGCAGTTCTGGCGGGCAGGAGTCCAGGGGGGTCAGTCTGTCAGCCCGAGGCTGCTCTGACTTGGCTCAACATGCTTCAGAGAGGCTGACTGGGGCACAAGGATGCTCCAGTGCCAGGCTAGATGGCAGGCAGCCCCCACACCGAAGCACCCTGTGCCCCAGCCAGCCCTGTCAGCATCTACATGTGTGTTACTGTGCACTAAGTATGCTTCCATAGGCAGAGTTTATTAGTTTACTGTGGCTTAGCACTACATGTGTAGATGCTAAGACTTTATTGTGGAGCTAATTAGTCAGCCCTACAATAAACATAGCATATAGACATTCCCGCTATGACATAATTCACAGCTCACAAGTCACAAGAACCATTGCTCTCTCTAATCCACAGTTCTTTGGAGTCAATGACATTGCATTTGTCCAAGTGCAACCAGAAAAAAGATGACTCAAGCCACTGGTGTGGGTGACAGTGCTGTCATGCTGTGGACCACTGAATATATTCTGAATAAAGTGGAACTATTAATTAACTCAAATCCCTGAGAAATGGGAGGGTTTCTTTTGTGGCTTATGGGCTTTGGGAGAGTGCACAGCATAGTAAAAAAGGTGCTGGCCTGCTGTCCAGGTGACTCAGGTACAATTTCCTGTCTTACTAATGACACCTCATGTGCCATTAAGCAAGTCTTTTGAGTCTCTTTCTGTGGGACCCATAGAAGGAGTGTACTTATTGTATTTCCACTGTGCTACTTATAGCCAATAATTCCTTTGACACCAACATTACATTGGTGTGATATTCTCTGAAGACACTGGGTTTAGAGTTAGTCTTTAATACCTGTTCAGTGCAAAACACAACTAGAGTTCAGTCTCTTTGGAAGTGTTCAGATGTTATCATTATGTAAAAAAAAAAATTCTCTGATTTCATTTAATTTGTTCCACTCTTTTGTATTGTTGCAACCATATTGATCCTAGAAGTGTATGAAAGTCAGCGTTTTTTGTGAGATCTTTTATGGGACCAACTCTAGAAATAAGCATTTGGGCATCAAGTGCCCTGCCTCAGGTCAACTATTTAGATCTTCTGATCATCTGTTCCAGGGGAAATTTCAACATTTTGAAATTCTTAAATAGATACAGAATCTGGAAATTTCTCTTTAATTTCTAAGGGGGGAAAAACCAATGTGGGTATATTGAAACAACTTTTTTGAAATGCTTGATTACATGAAGGTTAAAGAGCTTTGTTTTGACTCTTACTGTAATATCAATGTAAAAAATAAAAGAAAAAGGATGACATCAAAACAAAGAGCTTTGAATTGATTAAAATGCAGGGCTTTGATCTTCTTGAAATGAAATACTTGGATTTTTTTTCCTGTAAATTTGACGAAACATCATCATCCTATGACAGGATTCAATTGTGCCAAACCAGCATTTTCCCATAGACAGCTGTTTCACCAAAATACTTTCAGTCTGGCCTAATAATGATGTATTTTAAACCAATTAAATAATACATTGTATACTGTTATAGAGCATAAAACTGATTGCACAAAAGGCTACTGAGACCATGTGATAGATTTTCTTTCTTTAAATATTAGATGCACTGTATGGTTCCAGCCTCAGCATGATAAAAGATTGAGAAGAAACTAAGTGCTTGTAAACATTTCTCATTCATTATCTTGGGTTTCTGCTACTGTGTGACAAATCATTAGTCGTAGTGTAAGGCAAGCTTTAAAAATGTAATTACTTAATCATGCAGTTAGTTCCCCATCAATCCTACCAGCATTTGTTCTTAACTAGCTTTAAAGAACGAAATTAGGAGTAATTTGTAAACAAAAGTAATTGAGGAACGGCTGATATTGCCAAGGTGTTGACAACACACCACATGTTATTGTTTCCTTTCATTCCAGACAAAAGTGGTGGTCAGCAAATATTCTCGAGTTATGCTACTATCAGAGGACAGTGTTATGCCTTTGGTTATCAGGAGATCCTGAAAACATGGTGCTATGTCCCAAGACTGAGGTCAGTAAATCTCAAACTTTATTCATTGTGCATTTGAATCACCTTTCTCCTACGGACCCTGTGTGAACGTTAGACTTGCATGGAAGAGTACTGGGCAAGCATCATTCTTCCCTGAGGATAATTGGATTAATACAAAGGGTTTATATATTGGACTTAGAAACAGCTCTGCACCACCTTAAGAAGAGAGTGTTAAGGGACCAGGTCGAGGGTGATCTGACACAGAAATCAGGTCTGAGGATGGGATGAGGGTCCAATGGCTAATTATCACATATGGCAGGAGAAGCTGGAGGACCATCTAAAATAAAAGCCAGGTTTAGAATCTAAAAAGCCAGAAACTAAGCTACCAAGTCCAAGGGAAAATGCAAAATTTTAAGTCTAAAAACAGAACCAAGGTCGGCATCAGGAACCAGAACACAGATCTGTAGGGAAATCCAAGTTCAAAGTCCAAAGAAGAGGCAAATACCAGGGCCAGAAGCCAGGAAAACCACAAAGCTGAAGAGGCAGGAGATGTGCCACACCAGACTAAGTCAGAACTGTTGACTGGCCTGGAAACCCATGCACCCAGCTGGTACTAAATGGATAGATGGTGCTGCCAGAAGCCAAACAAAATGCTCACGGTTTCTAAAGTGGAGCAGAGTCTGTTAGCAGAGGGCTCACTGCAGGTCTGGCTGCGGAGGTACTTGGCCCAAGCTTCCCTGCCTGATCAGAGTCCTTGAAAGAGAGAATCTAATCAGTGTAATGGGTTACTGGGATGAGTTGGGAAGAGGAAAGACATGGCTGAGGTCAGGAAATGTGGTAACCTGCATCCAGTTGGTGTCATGATATTATTTATTGCTCCATAGGTTGACACTATTATTTGCTCTATTATGATACTATTATTGCTTTATAGGTTCCATAGCAAAAGATGTGCCTGTACATAATGGAATTAAATATGTTATGTAATTTTGAAAGGAGGCTATCGTTCCAAAGACATGGACTGATTAAAAATGTGGAGGTGGCCAGGACATTTTCATCTAACCATCCTGCCACTTGAGAGAGTGCTGATTCAATGAAAATGAAGCTGTTCGTGATAGAGTTCTTCCAATTGATGTCTCAAGCTGGAAACAGAAAATAGAACAAGAGAAAGCTAAAGAAATTAAAAGAGCAATGTTGGTGTCTTTGAAGTGATCTCTCACTTAGAAATGTGAATAAATTGCAGTAAACATAAAAGAAAGAGGAAAAAGAGAGAGAAAGAGAAAGCAAAGCTAGTCAAAGCCAAGGTAACACATTTCACACCTGGTAGCAGCAGTAAAGACATCGGAAATAGGCACTAGGGCTGTGCAGACCTTCGGCCCCGATTCGATTCAGCGGAGATTCAGACCTGATTCAGTGGCTGAATCTCCAAATCTGAATCAAATCAGAGGACCCCTTAATCTGTTTGATTCGAATTGGAACCCTCCAAATTGTTTCGGAGAGATTCAGAAGCATTCGACGATTCAGACATTGAGACACTTTTAAATGTTTTTGCTATGTACCTCTAGGTAGCAGGCTGCTTACGAATGCTGCAATGCTGGGGCGCACAGAGCACCACACAGTAAAGCTAACCTCTTTAACAAATTCTTTGCTTCTTTTTTTCTGAGCAGGGGCCAGGACATCCCCCCACCGAGATTCCAGATGGACTCAGGAGGGGCACCAGCACTGAACAGACTCAGGAGAGGCACCCCCAGGTCTAGGGTCAGGGAAGACCTAGTTAGGGAACTTACGGGGGGGCTGGATGTGTTCAAGTCAGCAGGTCCAGATGATCTCCACCCCAGGATGCTGAGGGAACTGGCAGAGGTCATTGCAGGACCCCTGGCATGGCTTTACGAACACTCATGCTGCTCTGGTCAGGTGCCAGAGGACTGGAAAAGGGCCAATGTGGTCCCCATTTTCAAAAAGAGGACCTGGGAAACTATAGGCCAGTTAGTATTACCTCGATCCTGGGTAAGCTTTTTGAGAAAATTATCCAGGAGCACATCTGCAAGGGACCAGCAGGGGAGATTCTGTTTAGGGGCAACCAACATGGGTTCATTAGGGGCAGGTCCTGTCAGACCAACCTGGTGGCCTTCTATGACCAGGTCACAAAATCCTTGGATGCAGGTGTAGCACTGGACATAGTCTTTATGGACTTCAGGAATGCCTTTGACACTGTCTCTCACCCCGTTCTCATTAAAAAGGTAGGCGACTGTGGCACTGATGCCCACACAGTCACAGTCAGATGGGTCACAAATTGGCTGGAGGGCCGTACCCAGAGAGCGGTGGTGGATGGGTCTCTTTTGAGCTGGAGGGATGTGGGCAGTGGGGTCCCCCATGGCTCGGTCCTCAGGCCCGCACTGTTCAACATCTTCATCAGCGACTTGGACGAGAGGGTGAAAAGCACCTTGCTCAAATTCGCAGATGACACTAAGATGTGGGTAGAGGCAGGCATGCTAGAAGGGAGGGACAGGCTACAACTAGATCTGGACAGGTTACAGGGGTGGGCAAATGAGAATAGGATAGGATTCAATATTGCAGGACACTGCACCTAGGGAGGAAGAACCAGCAGCATACCTACAGGCTGGGGAACTCCCTTCTCATCAGTACAGAGGCAGAAAAGGATCTTGGAGTCATTATTGATTCCAGGTTGAACATGGGCTGACAATGTGAGGACACGGTCAGGAAGGTCAACAGCACCTTGTCGTGCATCCACAGATGCATCTCGAGCAGGTCCAAGGAGGTGATCCTTCCCCTCTGTGCAGCACTGGTCAGGCCACAGCCGGAGTACTGCGTCCAGTTCTGGGCACCACACGTCAGGAGGGATGTGGACAGCATGGAGAGGGGCCAGAGGAGGTCACTCGCATGATTGGGGACAGCAGGGCAGACCCTACGAGGAGAGGCGACGGGACCTGAACCTGTTCAGCCTCCACAAGAGAAGGCCGAGGGGGATCTAGTGGCCATCTGGAACCAATTTCCAAGGGAAGTGGTGCTGGCTCCTACCCTGGGGGTCTTCAAAAGGAGGCTAGATAATCACCTTGCCGGGGTCATTTGACCCCAGTACTCTTTCCTGCCATGGCAGGAGGTCGGATTTGATGATCTGTTCAGGTCCCTTCCGACCCTACAAACTATGAAACTATGGAAGAAACTAAATAGAACTATCGGTTTGTGCCGTCCCTCAAGAGAAACTTGATTCTCCAGGTAGGAAGTACTAGGAGGAATAGTGCAGCCTAGGGATCCTGTGCTTGAATGAGTCGGTTAGCCTGGAGAGCCCAGGAGAGAGCTTTCCAGGGATCTGGGGAATGGGATACACAAACGCACCACCATCTCTCGCTCCCACGTTCCTCACCAGTCTGAGCACTTAGAGCCCTAACAGCTGGGAAGTCCCCGGTACCACAGCTCGGTGGCCCGGCTCAGCACCTGGCTTCACAATGTGGGCACCTGAGGAGCTAGGAAGGTGGGTAGATGGATCAGTTGGCAGGACTCAATTGAAAACCTAAGTGATTTATATTTGTTTTTTAATCACCAAAATAAAGCATGCCTCCCATAGGATATTTTGATTGTTATAATTATTCAGCATTTTCTGACAGGATTAAAAATGGAGGATTTCTGGCCAGCTGCGACAAACATTATTTTTAGCGGCCAGCCAAGATCCCAGGGACTCCTGGATGATGAAGGTGAAACAGCCGTCTCATCCCTCTGGGGGTCGCCTGCAGAATCACATTGAGACAAAATAGCAGAGCAGGATGTTAGAAGTAAAGCTATCTTGGGGCCATTCAAAGGGAATATGATCTGAAGGAGAAACGATGCATGTGTCTTGTGAAGGTAAAAGTTCATCAAGGAAGACATCTCAATCCTAGCTTAATTGAAACTAATTAAGTGTGATAGCGACACATTTCTTTTCAATAATTGTGCCTGTGGGCTTCTCTAGGACTTAATGTTGAGAGATCTCTGAAGGCACAGTACTCGTGACATTTGATTGGATCACAGCATGGGTGGTGTTAGCCGTCTCTTGCTTTCACTAAGAGATATGAGATTCCAAAGGAGCCGCACGCTCCTCAACTTTCAAACACTTGCAAATCATCTCACTTGAAAATGTTGTCTTTGTAAACTGTGCTTTCAAATGCCCCATTGCCCCCTGCTCTTAGCAGCAGGGGAGGCAACAGAATGGCAACCCTTGATGGGGCAAGAGGAGGAAGATTGAAAAAACATTTTTGAAGGGCTTTTTTTGGTGAAACATTGTGAAAATGTTGGCTGTCGCAGCAAACCGCATCTCCGGTGAATTTAATTTCTTTTTCTTCTTCTGGATACTGCATGAAAAGATTGTGCTCTCTTCAGTTTCATTTGTTGTATCCAAGAGATCTCCTAGGCCAGTGTTTTCATCAGGAAGATTCAACATAAAAATTCAGAGATTGAACTACATTGCCCGGTAGCGATTACTTAGGTCAAGTGCCAGTAGTTGGGGACCGATGACATTGCCCTAAACATGCTGACAACATTTGCTATTCAACATTAAGACGATTACTATATTTAAGTCTCATACTTCAGGTCTTTGTATACAGGTCAGGAAGGACTTTTTCCCCTGTACGTAATATGGCATCCGTATTACATATTTCTGTGCATCTTTTCCCTTTCCTTCAAAGTTGAAGAGAAGGATGATGCCCAGGTGTCAGACTGAGCAGGATACTACAAGGTGCCATGAGAAGTTCTCTACAGGGCCAAGTTGCTGCGTCTGGTTCTCTTTATCAGAGTTTTGCATCTTTGCACAGCAGCAGGGGATGTGATTTACTTGCTGGGATCATCTGCACATCTTACACCCCTAATGAGTTCCCTCCCATTGCAGACACTTTTACGGTGGGGCGGGGGGGAAGCGGGGTATGTCTCTCCCATTCTTGAGACTACATTGTAGGCTTTTAAGGACTGAAACATTTAGCTGCTATAGAGGGTTTGATATAGGGTATTTGGATTAAGTGTAATGCCCTGTGATATAGGAGATCAAACTAACTGATCGAATGCTCCTGTCTGACCCCAATATTTATGAAATCTTTGTGTCCTCCTGTACGTCTATACAAAGTAGATGTGAAACTCCTACACAGATCAGAATGGATGCTTCATGATCTAGCCCCAGTAAGGGACAGCTGCACTGCCCTAAAGCTTAAAAGAAAATAATTTTACACATGTTGGCATATTGGACATATTGTAGCACAACTTTCTACCACCTTTTTGGTCCATTGCTACCATTGAACACTCAGAAGCTGATGTCCTGATGATCTGCTTCGCCATATTCTCTTCTCCAGCTGACCCCTGCCGAGTTGATGCATAACCATTTTTTCCACAGCAGCTTTCTCACAGTTTTGCCCATGTCTGTACCATATGTAACCAACATATGTTTTCACTTGCTGATTTCCAAAAAACAAATCTGCTCTTCTCCAGTCACACTTCTAACCTGAGCACAAATCTTCTCTTCCACCCCCATGCTAGGCAAGAGTCTTCATGAGCAAGATATCTCAAGGGCCACAGCTTGAGGTGGCATTTATTTCCTGCAGTTCAAACACATATGGGGAAAAACCCACATTTTTCATTAGTTTTCAAAGCTGCCTTTGGAATAGCATCCTAATTCAGTTGCAGCATCCCTCTTCTTCTCTAGCGGGAGTAAGCTGCACCAGTCCCTTTTCTGTTCTCAAGTTACTTTCTCCATGTATCAAATCCATTGCTAGTGCATTATGGGAACAGCTAGGTCTCCACCCACTCCCCCCCCTCCACACAAGGAGTGGGAAGAGGTTACTCCGATCTGCACATGGAGTGGACCCGCGGGCTGCTTGCACACTGAAGAGACGCTGGATTCATGGATGCATATAGCGACTCCTGGCTGAACCCAACACTGCTCAGATGTGAGTGACAATCCAGGGCAATACGCAGTGGAAATCAAGACCCTCATTAGAGCCCTTCCAACACAAATCCCAGCATTTCATATATTTTTAAGAGCGGTGCATACAAATACCCAGTCATATTTGAAATACCCATTGTTAGAGCAGACCTAAAGAAACCTCAGATGTGTGTAAGAAGAGGGAACTAAGAGCTTCCTATAAATCCATTTGGATTTTGAATGCGTTACTGGAAAACGATTTGCATTGTTTGTTGTGGTTTTTTCCCCCCATTATAGCAAAGGAAACAAAAAGAAATGATAATGCTGTATTTGAGGAGCAGCAACCTGCTGCCTTAAGGAATGTGCTTGGAGGTTGAGGGAAGATGAGCCAAAGTGACCCATGTCAGAGCATAGCATCTGTAAGGACCTCAAAGTGGATCTGATGCACGGAGTCTGGTTTGATCCTCATGAGCTCGGCACACTCTCCAGATTTGAAATGCCTTCTCCCTCCCAGTCTCTGCGGATGGCTCTTGTTTAAAAACTGCACCATGTAATGGTATTTAATGAAAAGTACTGAAACTGTGCTACAGTGCCACAGATTCACTGCTGAATATGTCATGAGGCAACATTTTATAGGCATTGTAAAATCTTTTTACCACACACAGCTGCATTACCCAAAATTACTCAAATCTGCAGGGCATCGGAGTTGCACACTACAGCAGTAATAGGCTTTGCTGCTTAAAAAGTGATTATGACTAATGCACAAAAGCAATTATCGCCAGGCGTAATTGCCAAGAATTAAGCACTACATATATAGATATATATATCTGGCACTTCATATCCAGTTTCTTACTTGACATTTTGGAGCAAACAAGAGTAGAGAGGAGAAGAACATGGGAAGCTCTAATAAAAAGAAAGAGATTGCTCCGATGAGGAAATGGAAAGGCGCCAGGAAACAGAGGCTGGATGGTTTGGGCTTATGAGCTGTACAATTCTACTCTTGGCTTTGACACAGACTTGTGACCAAAGGCAAGTCACTTAACCACACGGTACCAAAACCGATCCATCTGTAAAATGGGTCTGAAAAAGATCCCCAAACCCTTCGTTACATTAATTAACATTTATTATCCATTGCATTACAGTAGCATCAACAGGATCCAGGCTTGATTTTTTTTTTGTGCCTGGTATTGTACATACACATAAGGATCTGTCCAGAGGGATTTAAATCATTGGACATGAGCTGCGGGAGCACAGAAGGTGTTTGTGTTGGAGTTTTCAAAAGGAAGTTAGAATGCCTTCTGCAATGGATGCTTATCTTGCTGGGATCCTTTGACCCCAGCTGACTTCCTGCCCCTGAGGCAGGGGCTGGACTTGATGATCTCTGAGGTCCCTTCCAGCCTTAGTTTCTATGAAATTAGTGAAATGCATGATGGGATGCAGGACATCTCAATACTACCTTCCTGCAGAGCTGAGGAACTCTGCTGACAAGCAAGTCCCACCCACTGCTTCCTGCTCTGTGCATGCCAAAGCCCAGGGTATGAAGCTGTGCCTCCAGCTCAGAGCAGCCTTAAGCGTACACCAGACAGCTTGAGATCAATGAACTGTCTAATCTAGCCAACAGGAAATGCAAAGGAAAAGGGTGTGAAATAGCAAGCATTGTTCAGTGAGCTGTGACTTACAGTCAGGTGTACAGCAAACACTACAAGAAAAAACACCACAATACAAGATAAACCATCTCCAACAGGAAAGGGAATGAACTAGGAGACGCGCTAAAAATATTCCCCAGTTGTTTCATATCTGTGGTTTAACTACTTCTAAAATTCTCCCAGATTCTTATGGTGCATATGCGGCTTCTATTATTGTGCTTTCTATTATTTTCTCTGGAGAAGAGAAGACTGAGGGCAGGGGATAGCATGGCCATCAGAGAGGACAATCTAATTTTCTGCTACTCTGTCCTCTGTCCTCTATTGATATGAAACCAGATGCCTTGTCTATTCCAACACGGAGGAAAGGCAGCAAGAGCGCACAGCAGCCCCCCTGGCTTTCCACTGACCTAGCAGACCTCCTGAGGCTAAAAAGAAAGGCCTACAAAGGATGGAGGACAGGATTCACCTCCAAGGAGGATTATTCTGCACTGGTCCAGTCCTGCAGGGAGCAAACCAGGAAAGCCAAGGCTGCAACTGAACTCCAACT
>NW_017728918.1:4981107-4982269 GCF_001723895.1 Crocodylus porosus | reverse complement strand
TTGACCAATCTCATTTCCTTCTATGACCAGGTGACCTATCACCTGGACAAGGGAGAATAGATTGATGTCATAGAATCATAGAATCACTGAGTGGGAAGGGACCTAGACAGATCATCTAGTCCAACCCCCTGCCATGGGCAGGAAGGAGCACTGGGGTTGGCAGGGGTCATAAGACCCCAGCCAGGTACCTGTCCAGTCTCCTCTTGAAGACCTATAGGGAAGGTGAGAGCACCACCTCTCTGGGGAGCCTATTCCAGGCTCTGGCCACCCTTACAGTGACGTAATTCTTCCTAATCTAACCTAAACCTATCCTCCCTCAGCTTGTGGCCATTGTTTCAAGGGGGGCCCTGGTGAACAGACTTTCCCCGAGTCCCTGTTGGTGGCCCCTGATAAGGTTGTAGGCAGCCACAAGATCCCCCCTCAGTCTCTTCTTGCGGAGACTGAAGAGATTCAGGTCCCTCAGCCTCTTCTCATAGGGCTGGCCACGGAGGCCCTCAACCATACAAGTGGCCTCCTCTGGACCCCCTCTAGGTTCTCCACATCCTTCTTGAAGTGCGGCACCCAGAACTGGACACAGGACTCCAGCTGTGGACTGACCAGCGCCGCATAGAGGGGGAGCAAGACCTCTCTGGACCTGGTAGTGATGCCCCTGTTGATGCAGGACAGGGTGCGGTTGGCTCTGCCTATTGCTTCGTCGCATTGGCGACTCATATTCATCGTGGAGTCAATCCTGACTCCGAGATCCCTCTCTGCCTGTGGGCTGCCAAGAGGGGCAGCCCCTAACCTATGTCTATAATGCTGGTTCCCTCTCCCCAGGTGCAGCACCCTGCACTTGTCCTTGTTGAACAGCATCCTGTTCAGATCCGCCCACTTCTCCAACCTATCCAGGTCTGCCTGGATGCGGTCCTTGCCTGCCGGTGTATTCACTTTACCCCAGTCATGATCACCTCTTGGCAAAACTGGCCAATAGTGGCCTTGGATCCACCATGTTCCACTGACTGGGAAATTGGCTCCGTGGTTGGACCCAGAGGGTCGTAATTGATGGAAGTCAATCGTCATGGTGTCCTGTGGCCAGAGGGGTCCCTCAAGGCTCTGTCCTTGGACCCATATTGTTCAACATCTTCATTAATGATGTGGACATTGGATTCAGGAGCGGACTGGC
>NW_017728918.1:4965794-4981007 GCF_001723895.1 Crocodylus porosus | reverse complement strand
AAATTGGATGCTTATCTTGCTGGGATCATATGACCCCAGCTGATTTCCTGCCCTTTGGGCAGGGGGCTGGACTCGATGATCTCCCGAGATACCTTCCAGCCCTGATGTCTATGAAATCTATGAAATCTATGAAGCAGGGGTGCCCATTGTCTCTGGTCTTGTTTGTTCTCAGCAGCTGAGGACAATGGCAGCAGCATGAGGTGGGTTCTTCTTTCTGGTACCTGCTTCTGGCCCACAGGGAACATGGCAGATTGGCAGGTAGGAGGTGCAGGAAGAAGAAAGTCACCTACTGTTGTCACTGCCGCCTGCCAAGTCCTGAACCCCATCAACTGCACTCTGCAGCTGGAGTGCGGCAGGAGCGGCTCTGGGGCTTCCCCTGTGCCAGTTTAAGACCCCGGTAGTGGCGGTAGTAGAAGGGTGTGATCGTACTGCCACGTCTCCCTCCCTGTATCTGTTGCTGGTAGTAGCTGGCTTTTGTAAGCAAGACATCGAGCCCTGAAAATGAATGCAATGCATTCACCAGTCTGTCTAAACCCATTCCAAACTTGCACTTCATCCAATAAAAAATACCACCCATAAAAATCCTTGCCTTTCAAGGCAAATACTATAGCAAAAAAATGGAAAACGTTGCTGATTTATTTTTTTCCGCCCCCACTTTTGAAAAAAGGCCACTTTGGATGGGAAAAAAAGGCAAGGATTTTCCTGAAACATTATGGCAATGCCATCGCTCCAACACTTTCAAAGCATTTGGCTTCTTATCCATATTGCTACTTGCCCTGTTTTTTATGTTGTTTTACCAAAAAAAAGTTTAATATAGATTTTTGTCAAATTGTTTCACTGAAAATCACTGCCTGAACTTTTCATTACTGACTAGTTGCCTTGCTAAAAGCTAGAGCTATGAAACATTTTTTGATAATATGTCAGGGGAAATAGGGCAAATACTATAGGAAAAAATGGAAAACATTGCTGATTTTTTTTTTTTCCGCCCTTACTCTTGAAGAATGGCCACTTTGGCTGGGAAAAGAAAAATAAAAATGTTGACCAGCTCTTATTATTCTCTCCTAAGGAGTGCATATTTGAATTTATTAATTCCCTTTATCATTCTTAAAAAAAAAATCAAATTGTTCTGGGGGAAAAAAATTCAGGATGGACCAAGAAACAAAAAAATGAAAAGATTTGGTTAATTCCCATCACCTCCCAATACAAAAATATACATATGTTTTGAAAAGCAGCCCCAGCTGTATATAACAACACACATTAGTGCCTCTTCCAGTGAAATGAAATTGAACAGCAAGACACAATCATAAGCCCATCTTGAAGTGTAGTCAATTTGTCCAGTAAATGTTGTGGCATTAACAGTTTTATTTGTTGATCATTTCTGATGTTAATAGTAATGGGCCCCTTTGGTATTGGGATATTTATGTCTGACAGTGAAGTGCAATTTACATTAATAAGACTCATTAATTTCAGATGGTTCCTTCCATTAGAGGGAAATATTAGAAATGGCATTTTTCATCATCATTCCCTTTCTCAGCGTAGAACACAGTCAAAGAGCTACGTTGCCGCACAACAGTGAATGCTCCCTTGTTGCTGCTGTTAATGATTTGCCTGCCTGCCAAACCTCCACCAGGATGGTCCTCCCTTGGAAGAATGATCCTGCTTGCAGATTTCTCTTATATTTTTTCTGGGCTGTACTTATCATTTCAAACAAAACTGGAAACATTTTTTCCCCCCACTCCCATTTCCGACATCCTTTTGGTTTCATATGATGCTGACAATTGTGACTATTAGTTATATTTGGCTACTAAAATGAAACGGAGAATTATGGAAGGGCCCATGATAGAAATGACAATTCCTCCCTTGAAAATGATACAAAATGACTCAGTCCTTTAGTAATGTTCAATTTTTATAACAGGAAATAGAAAGTTAATTACCGGTTATTTAGGGCTTTCTAAATCCCGCTTTTTTTTTTTTTTTTAATAGCTAGATGATGAACAGTTACTTTGTGTAAGATGAGAAAAGTCAAAGCAAATAATTTATTGGGACTAATTTCCATAATGGTCTTTCAGGCAGCAGACTAGTGGCGCTGACTGTTTGCTTGACTGCAGCTGTCCTGACCCGGCATCAAAATGTTTTTCGTGTCTTTAAAAAAATTACTTTCAGCGTTCTACCTATTTTAAGTGCATGAGGTTACTTAGGGCATACATACATAATCACACTGTCTAGTTCTGAAACAGTAAGGGGAAGTGGCTGTTCTAACTCCCCATTAAAAGGATTTTGTTTTTTAACAATATACTTTTGTATTTGTATTTTGCAGACTTTGAACAAATACATTCTTTCTTTCTTTTTTTTTTAACTGCCCCATAGCCTTGATGCCTTTTAGACCAAGAACTCATAGCTGAACACTTGTTTAATTTCTGTCTGTTCTGGTCGCTCCATACATGAAGGCAGACACATTCAAATGTGTTTGTTGCTGAAACAGCTTAAATAAGGAGAGTGGTAAATCAATCAAATCCCAAGGTTAAGATTCCTATTGACATGAGTCGGAATGGATCAGACCCTTGGAGTCCTTTATTCAAGAAATGGGGGTCACATCCTAATCCACCTCTAAGAGGCATTAGATTTGCATATCTAAATTACTCATCACAATCCAATTCTACCCTTCAACACAGACAACAAGGTAGGAGGACTCCCAGATTTGAGATGTAGCTCTATTTTGGCCATCTGAGGATGATCAGAAATGTTCCAGCTCTCAGGATGTGCCTACCTCCAATCTTAATCTATGTAGGAAACACATAACTTCTGAATAAATCCCCAATTCTTTCATCCAAGACAAACAAAGCTAGTGACTGATGTAGAAGGGTGACCTGTCTGCCTGGAGAGCTTTCACGAGGAGGAATTTTCTGATAATAGATGGCTTCTAATCTAGCAAGATAAAAAAAGGCATAATCAACTCCCTTGGTTGGAAACTGAAGCTAGGCAAAATTTAAACTAGAACTAAGGCACAAAGTCATCATCACGGGAATAATTAGCCATTGGTAAATTGTTCCAAGGCATGTAATTGATTCTCCATCACTTGATGACCTTAAATCAAACTGAATAGCTGCCTAGAAATATGATGTTTGTCAAAAAGATGTTATTTCTGGTACAAAGAACTATTTCCAGAAAGAAGTAACAGTTTTGCTACTGTTCTTACAACAAGGGGCCCAGCCTTGTTGCTGTCCCGAACGCCCAGGAAGTTCCTGCTGTCTCACCCAGACTGTTTTCTGGGATGCCAGTCTTCCTGGGCACTGTATGTTTCCAGGAAGACTTACTCTATATTACACCGTTGACCATGACTCTGGAAAAATCATTTTCCTACACTCTACCTTCCAAAAACAGTGCATAGCCTGTTTGGGGATGCGCGGTGTACAAGAAAGAAGTCTTAAAGGAGATCTCAGGCTGGATATTACAATGGACTTTGTAACTATGAGGCCTGGAGCAAACTACTTAGAGAGGTGATGATATTTCCATCACAGGAACTTTTTGGAAGTAGGGGTTCAACAACCATTTGATAGCTGAGACATGGTGGATGCTACTTTGGGCAGGGGGTTGCATTAAAGACAATCTCCTGTGGTCCCTTTGAGTCTTGTTTTTCTATGATTTGGTGATGGGTGGGAGCAAGGAAGGTATCATAACCTTTAGTTCACAATGAGCAAACAGATCCAAAACCATGCAGAGAGCTTATGGCAGGACAAAGTTATATGTTGAACAGAGCTCGCCCACTTCCCAGGTCAGCGCTTTAAACATGAGATCATTTTGCCACTCGTGGCTGGATGTTCAGATCTCCTTCCAAACCGTTCCCACCCTCCAGCCTGGTGCTCCCAGGCTTCCCCCTTCGTTGCTCACATTGCTGCTCTCTGGCCTTTCCCTTACTCATCATTACACAAAGAGATGAGTGAGGTTGAGAAGGAACAAAAAGCCCTGGCTGGGTTTGGATTCCTCCATTCTTGTGATGTATTTGCAGCCCAGAGAGTAGCTGCTGTTGAGATGGAGCAGAAGTACAGCCTCCAGCTCCTCTCCTTTACCAGACCTCCAGGCAGATGATTGATGGGATTGGACAGCAGGCGGTGAGGCTAAATGACCCCACCCAGCGTAGACACAGCACCCTGCAGCAGCGCAGAAGTCTTCTTGCCTGGGGCCATGGGAGATTTCTGTGGTGAGCTGTGAAATATGCAGTTCTCAGGATCATGCGCCAAGTGAAACACTCTGATTTTTGTGTGTGTGTGTGTGTGTGTGTGTGTGTGTGCGCGCGTGCGTGTGCACGTGCCTGCGTGCTTATTTATTTGCATCAAAGAAATGGAGAGAACCTTGCCTTAATGCAAGCTCAGCTTTGATGTGCACTTCATAAAGCTACCCACAATAAATGCAATAAAATCATACAGACAGACCCCAAACAAAGATGAGAGCATTACAAAAGATCAAATTGACTCGCCAGAAATATGAGCCTTGTGGCAGTGTCATATAAATACCACATTCTCACTCCCCCTTGTGTGTTCAGAGAAACACCGGCTGGGTCTCCAGTTATGGCACGTCGCTGACCAATCTGCTCCAAGATGAAATGCATCCCTCTGCAAAGAATCATCACTCGTCTACTCTGTTCTTTTCCTAACTTCAGAGATCACTTTTATAGGATAAGCAGCTTTGTGCAACTATGGTCATTAAGGCCAGGTACACACATTATACTTTTACCAGTACAAGTGATTGGAAACTGGTCTGTACCTGTAACAGAAGTTTGGTACACATAGACTGGTTCAAAAATGGTGGCACCCTGTCTAATATTTGATCCCCCCACCAAAGGATTAATGTGTTCATAAGAGTTTTCTATTCCACCAATTTGGAACATAAGTGGACTTTGGGGCCACATCCAGCCAAGCGCAGATGTTTGTTTCCCTGGGGACAAGTAGGACCAGCACACCTTGTACCACTGCTACTTGTCTTTGGGGAATGCCCATGCCACATGGCACATGGCAGGTTACACCAGGTGGGGTCCTGGGGGCATCCTGGGGACGCAGCTATGGCAGGAAGCCTGACCAGCAGCCAAAGCGTGGCTCCGGCCAGCCAGGCCCTGGGTTTAGATGGCATGCCCTGCCACCATGTGTGCCACCCTGCTTTGCTTCAGTATGGGTTTTTTGACCCCAGGGTCTCCTGGTAGCAGCATGGGGAATGCCGGCACATGCAGGGTGTGGTGCCGTAGACGGCTCTGCAGTGCCACATACTGCACATCTGCGCCCATCTGGATGTGGCCTACATGTGTAAGTCTGATTCTGTCCCACCCTGCTTGAGTCTCTGAGGATCCTTCTCAACCTCACTGCATTTCTATGACTCAGTCTTAAGGGTTCATGGAAGATGAGAAAAGTCAAAGCAAAGGGTCGGGTGATGGTGTGTTACAAAGGAAGATGAATTATTGGATTTTCAGGGACTTGAGCAGAGTGGAGTAGAATCACACTTAAGTGCCTATGTCCTGTTAACCTGCCCTTTATAGCAAGGAAATTTTTCTTTTCCTTTCCTGTTCTTTATGGCAGCCTTTCAAATCTTTGAAAACTGTTATTCTCCACCACCCCACCATCTGCTTTTCTTTAAACCAACAATGCCATTTTCCTCATATGCCTTACATTCCAACCCTTTTATCATCGTCTTTCCTCATCTGTGAATATTCTCCAGTTTCTCCGCAGCTGCCTTCAAATTCAGTGCCTGAAACTGGACCCAGTGCTCAAATGCAACCAAAGTTGAATGAAATGATAACATCACCAGCTGTGTCTTCCATATAATGCTTCTTTTAATGCAACGCAAAGTATATTCGCTTTTCACTCAATAAAATCATGTTCTTGACTCAGGGAATTTGTGATTGACCATAAACTCCATCAAGCCAGTGAATCCCCCATTGGTGCACTTGTGTTTTCTCCCCTATATATAACAGCTTCGTTTAGTTTTCATGGAATGTCATTTTGTTTTCTCTGCACCTGTTCTCCAGTGTCCTAGATTTGATTTTTAATTTTGTACTCCACGGTGCTTGAATGCCTCCTAGTTTTGTGTCATCTACAAATCCCATCAGTATACCCTCTTTTCTTGCATTGTCATTAATAAAAATGTTCAACTGCAGCAAACACAATGGACCCCTCCAAAACCTCAACTTGTAACAGCCTGCGATTCTCACTTCAATCCATTTACGGTTGCCGTTTGCTTTCAGTTATTCAATTAAATACGTCTCCCCCTAATGGTAATTCTGCCTAGCCCGTGTTCCTCCAGCGTTCTTATGAAAAAGGAATGTGGCAGTGTGTCAAAAATTTTAGCGGCGTCTAGGTACATTATTGTCTATCACATTCCCCCTTATTCACCAAAACCACCTACCATGTCAAAGAAAGAATTCAAGTCGGTTTGGCATCGATTCTTACTAAGAAATCCATGTCGGCTGCTAGTTGTGAGGCTTTCCACCTCCAGGTATTTACAAACTGAAGATTTTACAGTTTACTCTAGTAACTTCCCCAGGACTGAAGTCAGGATGACCGTCCATAATTCCTTGAGGCCTCTATTTCCCCCCTTTTCTTAAAGATGGACACCATTCTAGACTTTCTACAGTCCTCCTGAATCTTATCATGACTTAAAAAATTGTTATTGCCAGTGTTGCCAAGCTAATTATTTGGATTGGCTTGACCTCCATTAAAATTAGTCAAAATTTCTCTGGCATGTACTCACTGATCACGATCTACATACCTTTTTTTTTTTTTTAGATTAGCTTTACTTATTGTCTGGTTGTGGTTTTTAAGTCTTTTTTTTTTTGGTGAAGGCTGAAGCAAAGGTGGAATTGAGGAGCTCCACCTTGGTTGTCTCTTCCATTAATAGATTACCTGCTCAGTTGAGCATCTGATGCAGGGTTTCCTTCATCTTTCTTTATCATCTGCCAGTTTAAGTTTGGTAGAACCCATTCTTGTCATTAACTTCTCTTGCCAGCGGTAAATTATTTTTCAGCTTTGCTTTTCCAATGCGTCCCTACACATCTGTGCTGTACTCCTTTGTGTATTGCATAATGGCATGCTTTCCCTCCATTGGCTTTTGTTTGGCTGAGATTTAAGGTAGCTAAAAAGGTCTTTGGGCAGCCCATTAGTGGTTCGTAGGTCTTATCTTTCCCCCTGCACTGGAAAAACGTGATGGTGAAAAGGTGTTCTTCCAGTCTTTGTAAATGGACCTCATTCTAGAGAAACAGTGTTTCCTCCAGGAATGTCAACCCATTGCCAAAATAATTGACATTTCTTGCCAGCACCAACTTTGTAGCCAATTTCTTCTATATCTTATGGTTAACATTTGGGGGGAAAAATAAAAAATATCAATATTCCATGGGCTGTTTTGAATTTTCTCATTATTGAATCCTCAAAAATGTTGCTTGAAAAGACATTTCAGTCCTCAGAATAATCTTTATACTAACTAGGATGCAATAGCATTTTCCTTCTACCTAGCAGCCTAAGTTGGTTATCATTTACCTTCTGCATCTACCAAATCACACTGATGCCCTGCTTTTTTTTTCACTGATATATATCTTGTAGCATCTGCCACCAAAGCCAATGTAATAAAGGCACCAACTTCTTTTCCCTTTTACAGCAAATTTATATCTGCAGCTTGAGATGCTTGGATTTAGGTTGGTTAGTTATGTCTACACCTCCTCTGTGCCACTTCTGGACTGCGACTGAGTAGTACACTCTGTCTTGTCTCTCCCACACAGCAAACACCAAATCCAGGAAATAAGGTAATGAACCCATCTTAGAGGTACCCTGGGCACATGCCAAGAAGCATGCCTGAGTCAGAGAACCTGAGAGCAATGCCAGGATGCAAACTCATATTTGATCCACACTGGCTCTCCTGTTGAGGCGCACACTGGGGGGGCGTGAGTGGGTGGGCCGGCAGTGTAGACAAAATAAGATGAGGTCAGTCCATGAACTCATTTCCAAAACAGGCTTTGAAGAAGGGACTTGGTTGACATCAGTCCTTACACATTTAGCCAAAGTCATTTCTTCTGAATAGCGCGGAGATGGAATTATCCTCTCCCTCTAACTGCTGACCCCTCTAGTTCACAAGAAGGATGGCGATGTGTGTGCTGCGTCTCTTGAGGGAGCAAACTGAGGATGCCATACACTAGAGATGAAGAGAAGCTAGATATGAATCTTTATAGACTAAATAAAATATACATATGATCACAAGCTTTTGTGAACCTAGGTTCACTTCATCTGATGCTGTGGGACTAGAGACGTTGTTACAGACCTCTGAATGTTCACAAAAAAATATTAAGTGTGATAAAAAAATAAGAAAGCAAGATTGCCATTAATATTATTATGTTACTCCTGACCCTCAGACCAAGCGGCTCATTCTGCAAGGGGGATTAATTATAATTGAAATCTAAATCAGAATAGCAGTAACGTTTTGAAGGCTGGTTCTTTGTAAGCTCCTCATCCCCATGCAGTTTTTATGCACTTGAGCAGCTTGTACTCTAGCATGCAATGCCCTTTCATGTGTTAGCGTGTGCTTTGTTTTTGCCTTTGCATGGGCACAAACTCTGTTGTTATTGTGTTACAGACCATTATTCAATTTGATGCCATCAACCAAGACAAACTCTGTTATATCAAGGTTGGGTGTGTAAACACAGGTTATAACACAGTTCCTCAGTACAAGATAATTTACTTAGGAGCACAGTCAAACAACTCTACTCCTTGCCTAATACCTTACTGTGAGTGTAATCCCACTGAAATGAATGGTAGCACTTGTAAAGTAACTTGCTGTTTGATGTGAGTGAATAATAGTGGGAGACTGAAGTCCTTCATATAATCTTGTTATAGACAGATCTAGGAGCCCTACTAAAGATGCTGAGTGCTTTCCATTATAATTCAATTACTTATAACTTTGCCGAACTTTAAACGTACCAGCTGTCTACATCAGGCTAATGATTTTTTCTATGTTTCAGTTGAAACAGTTCAAGACTGTGAAGTCATTTCCCTGAGATGGTCTTGTACCACTATGCTTTGAGGCAGTGCCATACTTAGACCACTGGCAGCTCCAGGCAAATTTGTAGTATCGGGCCCCTCTTGGCCAGAGATAATGATTTGGTTGTTGTTGCACAAGTCTTTATCACATTTGTGGTATCGATGTCGTTAAACAGTTCATTCTCAACTGATAACATTGCCAGTCCCATATATGCATGATATGAAAACTTTTTTTTTTCTCAATTGTAATTTTTTTTTTTCATTTTTGGGCCTCCTTTTTGTCCGGGCCCCAGGCAGCTGCCCAGTTCACCCATGCCATTATCCAGGTTTGCTTTGAGGGAAGAATTTGGAATTTGGCATCTCTCTGCATGTGCTCTTTGAGCTTTAGGTGAAAATGTGGCCAATTTATGAACCTCTGGAAATTTCAGAGAACTGGTGAAGGTCATCAGTCTGAACCGAGCATGCTCCAGTCCATTAAAGCTCCAATGTGGGCTAAACATTCATCCTTCCCAGAGGGCAACTGAGCATGCTTTACTTATGGGGCAGAGGCAACTAGAAAGCATTGTCCCTGTTATTATTCCTCTTAGCTCATGGGGATTTTGTGGTATTGGACCTCAGGAAGTGTCTTGGTCTCAGTGCTCCTCTGGTGCTGCTCGTACAGTGTAGAAGAGAAAGACGGCTGGGACATGGAAAGGTGGGAGTAGAGGTATAGGGAACAGGGGCAGGAGCATATGACAGGGTGGGGAATCAGGGACAGGAGCAAAAATGGAGACAAGGGAAGAAGCAGATGGCAATGGTGGAATAGAAGAGGGGATGCGGGTGGGATGGGAAACCTGTGGGATCAAATACAGAAGTGTAAGGGGGTCAAGCAGCAGAAGAAGGGGGAATTAGACAGTAACACTCAAGAAGCTTCAATGGGAAAGCTACAGGAGCATAAGGCCAGTAGGAATGTAAGGTACTGGGAGATACTTGGGGAAGAGCACAAGGGCAGAAGGCCTAGTTCCCTTCAAACCTGAAATTTAATCCAATATTCCCATGTCCCTCTAATTCTCTTCTGGTGAATGGTCTTCATAAAGGATAACGCATACATTGCTATCAGCTATTCCATTAGTTTAATTGACAGTGGGCTGGACTGGGTGTCTGCAGCATCCAAACTTCCGATTATATCTAGGGGATCCATAGGATTTCTTTGGCTGAATAAAGCTTAAGAAGCTCCTAAACAAAAATTGATGGGCATGCTCAGACCAAAAAAAAAAGGATGTGTTGTTGTAACCAAATACAATATATATAATGCATAGACACACACCAGAAACCTTAATCCTGGCACTTCTCCAACCTTTGACTGTACAAAGTTAACGTTCTGTTAAAGTAGATTTTTAAAAAAATATATAATTGATTATCTTTTCCTATCATCTGCTATCACACAAGCACTTTACAAGGTTACGGATTTTCATTGTCCACCCCACCCTAGCCATAACACATTCACCCTAGCTGCAACTTACCCTTTAATAGACTACAAGTTACACTTTTGCTCCATGGATGTACTCTTGGACATCAGACTACGATGTTATGATGATGTGTGACAGCTATTTTGGGGGTTGCTTTTTTTTTGTTTCCAAGCAGCCAACATTGCTCTTGGCTTCTATCCCAAGAACAAGGATTCCATTTTATAATGGAGACATGGCTTACAATAAACCTATATTACTCTTAAAAATAACAAACCCCAAACCAAACCGCCCCCACACACAAAAAAAGCCTCTTAAGAGTAAATTAGAGCAGATACCTTGTCTTTGATCAAGTTACAAGTGGAGCAGGAGTGTTAATATACTGGAGAATTTTCACAGCGGAAATGAATTACACCATTGGCCATGCAACTGTAAAGTTGAGCGGAAATTGTAACAGAAAATAATCAAGGACTGACTTGAAACTGTGAAGGATATTGGCAAATGTCCAGGAAAAGGTACAACCGGTGCCAAGCTCACATAAAAGAATGGTTTAACAGTCAGTCTTATTACTATAACTGCCTTTTTTTTTTTTTGCTGTTTTTCCTATTGTAACTAATCTCATTAAATAAGGCCCATTGTCTCTCCCTCACAGACAACAGGCTCATTCAGGGGAGCTGTGCCACGCATGGAGATTGTTCAGCAGGAATTGAAAGGGACAACAGCACATCATAAAAATAGGACGGATTGAGTGTGTTCCACCATGAAAGGCAGGAAAAAGCCCTCACAGCATGTCTGACATCCACTGCCGTTCGAAGCTGCCTCTTGGAAAAAGCTTCTGTGAAATCCTGTCACTGTTACAGATTATCGGAAGGTGGAACAGAAGTATTTAGTACATGTGCAGTGATTCTGTAAACCGATGGCAGCAGGACAAAAACCTAGATCAGGCGTCAGGATTAGCGTAAGGAAGAATGGGGTGACGGCAGAATCAATGGCACACAGCAGGCTTAAGAGCCGCTCCAATGTCTATCAGCTCGATGGAAAGAGTCACATTTTTGTTTGACTTAATAACGACAATAACAATGTCATTCCTAAAAGACCCCTCATGCAAAGTGCTCAGCCTGATGAGCAAAAAAGAATCATAAAACGATTTCTCATTAGTTGCAAACACCCCCAAGAGCCAATGTTGCAAAGACAGTCAAGTGTCATTTATTGTATAGAAACTTGAGCTCCTAAGTGTGATGATCAGTGCTCTGTCATGATAAACACTGCACAAATACAGAATAAGGGACATTCCTCTGCCCCAAACAGTCTGACCAGACAAAACAGACAGAGTTTAAAGGGAAAACCGAGGCCCAGAAAGCTGTGACTTGCCAACAGTCACGCAGCAGATAGCAAAGCTGGAAATCACGTCCAGATCTCCTGACTTCCAGTTTATAAACTAGATTGAGCTCTTAGGACCTGGTTAAGAGTAGTGTTTTTAATTGTCATGGTGCTTCTCGTGTGCACATGTCAAAGTGCTTTACAAAGGGCATTGGTTTCATTATCCCCATTTCACAGAAGATAAACGTTGAGACAGAGGGTGCTAGCAGCAACGGGTTCACGGATACTCTGGAGTTCACAGGAATGAAGTCAGGAGTAGAGCTCCGGCTTTTTGGGGTCTCAGGGTAACTCCACGTGACACTCCCCTTTCCCACCTCAAGTTCTGTCTACATAGCCTGGCATACCTGTGCCGTCGATATCTGCTCTTCACTTGGACCACGTTCTTCTGAATCCCCGCTGCTTCACCTGTCGGTTTTGCCTTGTCTGAGCAGTGACGTTTTTCTTCCATTAACTTTCACCTTGGCTACCCCTTCTACAGAGAATGCCATCTTGAACTTCTAAGGCTCTTCCACCGGGCTCCAATCCTCAAGCTACACCTATTCCATTAGATTTACATGTAGCTAGCCAGGCAATTAACAATAGACCAAGGAGCAGCTGCTAGCATTTATGTTTGTTTATATTAAAAATGTACGTATATGTATGCAACACATATAAAATCCATCTATACTGTTCAGGCAAAATCACTAGATGGCACAGTTACACATAGTCTTTCAAAATTACTTTCTCTGCATGTGTGCAAGTGTGTCGTTTTGGAAGAACTTTGGTCTTGTTGATTTATTTATGATAGTACTCCTTTGAGATGGAGCTGGGGTGAGTTCAAAGAGAACCTGCTTTTTGCCCTCATCTCTCAAACTAGAGTGAATTTTTGGGATGCTGTCATTTCCTGAGAACTGGATGTTGGCTGAGATTTTTGCAAGGTTTTCTTGTTTTGGATGGTTTGTTTGCTATGGCCATCTCTGTTCCAGGACCAGTGCGTACATGTAAAAAATGCAAGTTACACTTAAAATGTCCCCCATCTTTACATCACCGATTTCTCCTTCACTGGGAAATAGCTCAGCAAAGCTACAGCATAGTTCTTCCACCTGGCAGAGGGGTGGCATTGATGCAGATAATTGGACAATGATCTTACGAGATGAGATAACAATTATTTGACTATGCTTTTATCCAGTGTATATATCTGCAATTCCAGGCCATACACTTGCAGTAAGGAGTAGGTGGAGTTTTTGCTTCAGATTTTAAGACGCAAATAGGTGCTCAGCAGGATTTTTCAAAACACCAAGGTGCCTAACATTGGTATCAATGTTGCTAGGCCCAGGGTCCTAACACCAATTGATTTCAATGCAGGTTAAGTGCCTAAGAACCTCTGAAAATCTGGGGCAAGATGAAGACATCCAGACATACTTTTGCACCCACACCTAATTAGCATGAGTGGGCATTAGGTACCTAAATACCTTGTTGAGGCTCTGGGCCTCTCTCTGACCTCTGTTGCAGATCCACCCCTTTCGTGAATTAGGGAACAAGGGTGATTGGTAACATGCATAACACTAATAGTTAACAATAACTCAATAGTTTAATAAGCTTTCAAAATATAAGGGCAGCACCAACACATGCAGCAGATACATTTTGTTCACTTACTTGTGCAATTTTTAAACGTGTGAGATAAGTAAAGAAACTAGCACAGATGATAGAAAAGCAGAAGTAATTAAGGATCACAATGCAAAGACACCACCCGGCTGTACGTGATGCTGTCTTGTAACAGCAGGAATAAATCTCAAATATTAAGACAATTAAAAACAACTGTCTTGTTACATCATAGTAGGTTTATCCCTTAACTCCTGGCACGGCTATCATCATATATTAATAGCAGTTATACTTAAGAACAATGAGGGATCTGTTATTTTCTTTTTTCCTAATATCTCAAAAAAAAATGTTGACTTTGTGGGTGGATCCAATGATGCTGGAACATGAAGTAGATCCTGCTTCTGCAGCCAGAGTCTGAGCTCATCTTAAACCAACCTTAATCCCACTGAAGTTAGCAGCATTTATTTGATTTTGCAGCCACAGCAGAGAGAGCAGGATCTTGCCCTTATCGTTAGAGAGCAGGCTTTGAGTTTCAGTTCCTCAGCTGGCATAAACCAGCCACGTGCCATTCGAGTCAACTGAGTGACCTGGATCACAGCGTTTTAGTTCTGGGTAGCTAGATTATTGCTTTGATCTAGTCACTTAATCAGAGAGGCGTAATAAAGAATGGGCAATTTTTTAAAGGTCTGGGAGAGAAAGGGTAGTGATATTTTTATGTTTTTTATTCTGTGGATCCTGATTCTTTAAGGAATTCCTCCTTTTCCCTTAAATGATGTTGAATCTCGATGTCTGCAGCACACTCAGGAAGGTGAAGTGACCAAGCAGCCACCCTATGCTTAAAGCAGGAGAGGCAGCAAGGAGAGGCAGTGAAAGATTTTCGCATTCGCTCCTCCTCTTTCCTTGGTCCATATCTATTGATTTGCCCCACAACTTTGAAAAATAATTAGGTGCTTAACTCCCTTTAGTTTTAATGGGAACCTGAATGACTTTTAGGAGTTGCACTTTTCATCTGATCCAAATCTAAATTAAGCATCTCGTTTGGACCTGGTCTAAGGAGTCAATGGAAACAATGGCAAATTTGCCTTTGATCCCTGTGTCTCTAGATCAGGTTCATATACTGGCATAAATGTGCGAACTCTAATGACTTTACCAGATATACCACTGACTACTTTCATAGTGTCATAGTTAGTAGGGTCGGAAGAGACCTGAGTAGATCATCAAGTCCGACCCCCTGCCATGGCAGGAAAGAGTACTGGGGTTGAAGGACCCCAGCAAGATGTGCATCTAACCTCCTCTTAAAGACCCCCAGGGTAGGAGCCCGCACCACTTCTCTTGGAAGTTGGTTCCAGACCCTAGCCGCCCTGACTGTGAAGTCGCGCCTCCTGATGTCTAATCTGAATCTCCCCTCTGCCAGCTTGTGACCATTATTCCTGGTCATTCCTGGTAGTGCTCGGGGGAACAGGGACTCCAAGATCCTTTTCTGCCTCTGCCCTGCCGAGAAGGGAGTTCCCCAGCCTGTAGGTATGGTGCTGGTTCTTCCTCCCCCGGTGCAGCACCTTGCACTTGTCAGTGTTGAATCCCATCCTGTTCTCATCCACCCACCCCTGTAACCTGTCTCGGTCCAATTGTATCCTATTCCTCCCTTCTAGCGTGCCCACATCCCCCCCACATCTTAGTGTCATCTGCGAATTTGAACAGGTGCTTTTTACCTCCTCGTCCAAGTCACTGATGAAGATGTTGAACAGCGCGGGCCCGAGGACCGAGCCCTGGGGGACCCCACTGCCCACGTCCCTCCAGGT
>NW_017728918.1:4917339-4958639 GCF_001723895.1 Crocodylus porosus | reverse complement strand
GCCCCACAGCTTGCTTTGGCTGTGAGGAGTAGAAGAAAGGTCCTAGGATAAGCAATTAAAAAAAAAATCAGTTTCTTACAAAGCTGGTTATCAAAAGGAGTAATATGATGCTATTGTAGAAGGGAGGTTGAACCCTTGTTGAAGTGGGTGGGTGGAATGGCTGCCGTTCACTCAGAAGAGATGAAGAAGTGAGTAGGCTTCTTTGATGGTTGAATCCATAGAGGATGTCATCCAAAACACTACAGCGAGGATGCTCTGCAACTCTGCTAGATGCAATTGTGCACACCTGTATGAGTAGGTGCAGCCAGAAACACTGCAAAAATTGAGCATGGAAAGCATGAAAAAGGCAAGGACAGCCAGAAAACCATTTGCCATGTGACCCTTAAGAAAACAGAAAGAGAGCTCTCGAGAAGAGTGTGGGCTGGAAAGGAGCTCAGGCTTGTGAGCAAAAAAACAACTTTCTATTTTTCAATTCTTACTTTATTAGGATTAATAAGAATAATCCATTCTTTGCAAACAAATAAGTTTACAGCAAAGAAATATTTAGCTGTGTCATCAATTTCTCCTAAAAGAAGTCCTGAAGACCCTGGGTATCGGTGAAGTGCTTGGATCAAAAGGGATAATATTAATAGCTTAAATTTAGCTTAATTTACAATAGTTCTCATTTCAAAAGCTCTTGGGGAATTTTAAAGACTGTACATGGGATTGGCAGCTTTTTAACTCGAAATGTTTTCTCCCCAACAAAAAAATATGTTTTTTTCCCCTCAAAAAAGGAAATATTAATTCTCAGTACTTTTTGTTGGATTTTTGACATTGTGGTTTATTTTTCCTGTGTTTTTAGCAACAGAAACTGAAACCCCAAACAATGTTTCTTATTTTGTTACCACAGTCTAACATGCTTGGTTAAAAGTGAAACATTTCAGCTTTAGCTCGATTTGTTGGACTTCCTATGGTCCAAAATGCAAGACTTTTAAAGAAAATTCTCATACAGAAGCACATTAGTTTTTACATCAACATTCTTTGTGGGAGCAAATAACATTGAAAGACCAGCTGTCCTAGTAATCTCTCAATGGATTACTGGCTCCTTTTTATTTCCTGTTCTGAAGTACTGTACAATATTGCCAGACAAGGTTCTTTGGGTAAATCTGATATCTTTTATTAGACCAACTAAAATAGTTGGAAAAATTCTTCTTTGCAAGCTTTCAGGTACAAATACCTTTTTCAGGCAGAGGGAGCATCTGCAGTTCTTTTGTGATCTTACTGCAGGGATGGGCAAAATGCGGCCCATGGGCTGGATGTGGCCCACCAGGCCATTCTCTCCGGCTCTTGGGGCCCCCCAAAAACTTAGAAAATTAATATTTATCTGCCCCTGCCTGCCTGTCATGCATCTCTCGATGGCTTGCCAAAACTTAGTAAGCGGCCCTCCACCTAAAATAATTGCCCTACCCTGTCTTACTGGATGGGATAGAAGCCAAAAGCTAGTATGCAAGAATGCAGGTCAATGAAAATGCAAATGCACGGTGGTGAGGGCCAGGGGATGATGACAAAGGGTGAGAAACAGGTGTGAGGGGGGAAGGAAAATACTGATCTTGGGATAAAAGGTAGCTGGTAAGCTCTAGAGTGGTAACCTGGGGTATCAGATGGTAGGCAGGTTGTAATGTGCCATAAATCCAACGTCTATATTTAGTCCATGATTTTTTGTATCCAGTAGGTTGACGAAGTGAAGTTCATAGGCTCAGCTATGAAAGGTGTTTTATAAATTCCCTTTGAGCATAGGCGACTAGTCGTGGGGCACAGGGGGCATCTGCCCCCCGCCCTCCGCCCAACAGGGCTGTCCCCTCTGCTTACACTGGCAGCAGCTTCTGCAGGTGCTTGCCAGCCCTGGCCTTGGTGCTGATGTGGGCGGTGACTTCTGTGGGTGCCCTCCAAGACTTGGGAAGCACCAGTTGCCCATGCCTTTGGGGATTAGAGCTGAGAGATTGGAGGGGGAGTGATTGTCTTTTGAGAAATGTGCACCCACAGGTAATTGGCTATTTCTGTCTTTGAGATTTTCAGGGCACCTTCATTCTGGTACACAGTTGTTGTTTGATTTCTCCTAAATATTTTCCATCAAGGCATTTGGTGCACTAGATGAGATATATTACATTTCTGGAGGTGCAGGTGTGAGATCCAAGAATGATGATGGCTCTGTTGTGGAGTGTCATTATCGTGGGAGTGGTGGAGTCGTGTAGGCAGATTTTACATTTCTTGTCATGGCATGGTCTGGATCCATTCAGTGTGTTTTGGGCCATAGGAAGTTTGTTTCTGGTGATGAGGTTCAGTGCTTATTTAAAGGCTGGGATGGGCGGTTCTCAGAAGACCTCTTTAATAATTGGGTCTTCTTCTAGTAGGGGTTGCAATTGTTTGAGGATTTTCCGTATAGGTTCCAAGGAAGGATGGGGTGTCATAATTAATGGTGTGTGATTCAGGGGGGGTTTCTTTTTGTACTCCAGCAATTCTTCACAAGGTATCCGAGTGGCTCTTTCAAAACTGTAGTGTATCTCTCTGGAGGAGTATCCTTGTTGATTCAAAGCCATTTTGAGATTTGTGAAGCACCGAACCTTGCCAGCACCAAGTAAGTGTCATTCTGATAAAAGGGACCTCCTGTATACTCATTTCCAGTCCCCTAGTGTAAAAGACCATCTGGTTATGCATTGATAAATCATAAACTGATCAACCCCCACTGTAAAACTCATTAGGTTTTTGTTTAATTTTTTACTTCCACTGCTGATCCTAGAAGGCTGTTGTAGAACCTCACTGCTCCAATGGGGAAAAATCCTTGTCTAATTTCCAGAATCAGTGTAACCATGACCATTATATTCACACTTATTCTTCTACCAGCACTGTTAACCAAATAGTTGTTCTCCCTGTCTGATCTTTCATTTTTTATGGATTTACAGAAAGAAATAGCCTTCATTTGGCTAGCTCTTTCATTCCTTTCTTGTTATACTGGCTCTCCATGCCATATGATGTCACTTGTTAAGGAAGAAGACATTAAAATCTACAATGTAGGGACCACTTTCTTGCCCTCTTTTCATACACTGTCATCTACAAAGGGTTCCAGATCCCTGACTGCAGGTTCCTAGATGTTATTGCAATACAAATGCACAAATAATAATCTGTCTGCAGTACTGAGCATGACTTACGTAAACCCCAGAAGTGAATATGATCTTTTCTAACCATATTAAGGATAACACACCCTTTTTATTGAACTTCAGACTTTATTAATCATTCTTCTGCACTGTTATTATAAACTGTTGTTGATTATCAAATTCTTCTGGGCATATGTGCAATGCCAGACAGTCAGTTTTACATTAAAAGGATGCAGTTTGAGAAACCTAAATACAGAAATCAAATATGTGTTTAATTAGGGCTTTAATCTTTCCTGAGCTCATTGGAAAAAAAAAGGCAGTCCAAGATGCATGCCTATAGGGGCTGATAATATTTTCCTAAAACGATTCCCCTTCCTACAATGTGTATTAGTAAACATCCGTTTGTGTTAGTAATTAACTCCAATGTTTGGATATTATTTTACATCTCCTGATTGCACGTTCCAGTCTAGATAATTGTTAAACAGGCAGCACAATAATATTTTAAGTAGAGCTGGTTGGAAAATATTTGACAAACACTTTTTTGATGAGACCTATACAAAGCTGCCCAAATCAGGGTTTGAAGGGTCTTTGGCTGTGGGTCTTTGAATGGTTGTGTGTAGCCTGACGCACAAAATTCCCTGGAGCTCCCATGCTTTCAGGTTCTTCACAGACTAAACCATCCCAGAGCCAGTGCTCCAAGCACAGCTTGACAGAAAATGGAGATTGTGTTACGTGGATCATTTTGAGATTAAGGGGGAAGAATCAAAGCAAAACCAGATTTCAAAATACCAAAATCCTCCACGCAATGGAATTATTTGTTCTCTTGCAAGCTGTAATAAGGAGCTCCAAATGAAATGTTGTGGATGATAACTTGTATTGGTTGGGATCTACAACAGCAACACTTCAACACTACTGGAATGTGAAATCCGTTCAAGATATGGTACCAGAAAACATGGGGGTGGGCAAATATACGCATGGATAAACAGAGGGAGAAGAAACAAGGGAAGCAGAAGGAAAAGAAGAGAAAGAAGTACTAGAGCTAGGACAGGAAAGAAAGGAGACTCCATAAATGAAACTGCTCCATTGAAAGCAAGGGACTTTTTGTCATTGAGATGTAGGGCTGTCACTGTGAAAAGGCAGAATTATAGAAAGAATATACAGGACCCATGAGGAGGAGAAAGAAGGAAAGGAGCGGTGGGAGATGATGAAAAGAAAAGAAGGGATATCTGGAAGAGACGAGAAAGCAAAGCACAGGGGGGATGATGATAGGGCTATGTCCTAGCATGTCAAGTGTGGATAATGATAGGACCATTTCCTGGGATTTAGGGAGCTGGATGAGTTCAACTGGGCTACTGGAGATTCAGGACCTAGGCCCAGATTCAAAAGGGATGTAGACCATCTAATTGGTTTTGGGCTGGAAGTCTTGTATGGTTCCTCAGTAGTGATACAGGAGATTCTGCCTAGAGGTGTATGCACATGCTAAGTCATCTGCCTTATACCGCTCAGAAGAGAGTGGAGCTGAGTGTTGGGGAAACAGGGCTATGGTACATGCTCATCAATGCAGCCAGTCTGTAAGAGATGTATATGCAAGCATCTGAATCCTGCTTAAAATCATTTAGATTTCACAAACTAGGTATCCCTGTACATAAGTTCTTGGATAGGCCTGACTCTGCAGGACAAGGATTAAGTCTAGATCACGGTTCCAGACTGTGAATCCCATATTAACCAAACACCTCATTTGGGGCTGCAGAAAAGCACCTAACTATTGCATACATTTGGGAGTGAGGCAAGACATACCTCTCCTCTGTGTTTCCTATGGGCTGGGCTTGGCACTCGCTTGAATTGCTACATTCAGTGTACAGAGGCCAGTGATACTTAACCAGGGTTTCGAAGTTCTGTTTGTAGACATACAACTGTAAAGTTAATGCAAAGTCTGTCTTGGATGCCTATCTTCCTGGGATCATTTGACCCCCACACTGACTTTTCTGCCCCGTGGGCAGGGGGCTGGACCTGATGATTTTGCATGGTCTCTTCCAGCCCTAATGTCTATGAAATCTAGTCTATGAAAGGCAAGGCCCAACACTCCTTAACTAGGCCTCTTTGTAGATCTGGGCCCCAAATCCCAACAGCGTGGGCTGGGCAATGGGCAAAAGGAAGGATGTAGAAAATGAAATTCAGTGCCAGGGGGGTTGATTAAAACCAAACTGGATATAGAAAAGTTGTGGCTCTGATTAGACAGCTGTGCTTTCAATCACAGTCTCCAGGGGCTCCCTACATGAGGCTAGATTATGACTGTTCAGTCTGGCTTGAGTAAAAGGCAGCATGGAGCAGACAAGAGGAAACAGAGCAACAAATACAGTTCACTTGAGACCATAGCAATCCCTGCAAACATTATTGCCATAGGACACAGGTAGGTTTCTCCACCCCTTGCCCTGAAGCTCTCTGAGCTTCTAGCCAGTGATTCTGTATGGTCAGCCGGTGGCAGGGCAATAACTAGTTACTTCCTATTAGTTTCTGCTTCTTTCATATCCACTTGTCATGGAGACCAGGCCAGGAACCCTTGCTGTCCCCACCACAGGGTCCTAATAAGATCAGGCCCAAGTAAGGGAGTCATGGAGACTTTACTCTTGATCTTATCTGTGGATGACTGATTATAGTCTCAGATGGTCTATCACACAGCAAGTAAAAGACCCCACAATGAAGTTCCTTCGCAGCTGAGATACGTGTGGGTGTGATGGATTTTTTCCTGCCTTTAACATGGATCAGTGGTGTGATGGTTTCCAAAAAGAATTTGTCAGGTGCTAATGGAAACCTGCCAAATGTTTTCTCACCAGTCCTGCATGAGCAACACACAGAAACACACAGATAACCATTTCGAGTCAAACTTGAAGGGGTGGGAAACAAGCTTGAAGAGGAGATTTGAGCAGTCCACAGCCATCTCTGGACTTTTAATGACCACCACTGGGGGTCTTCAAGAGGAGACTGGACAAGCACTTAGCTGGGGTCATCTGACCCCAGGGCTCTTTCCTGCCCAGGGCAGAGGGTCAGACTCGATGACCTCCTGAGGTCCCTTCCAACCCTAACATCTATAAATCTATGAACCACAAGGCAAAGACTTCCAACCACAGCTTAATTAACAGAGGCAGGGGCAAGGAACAAAACTAAAGAGGAAGTGAGGGCTGATGAAAAAAAAAATAACAACTTTCCGAATATAGAAATGAATATCGTGATGAGATCCTTTAGTATCGCAGACACGCCTGAAGTGCAATATGGAGCTAATTATTTGGAAAGTGAATAGCTCTCTTGACAGTGGGCATTATGGAAACCCCAGAGATGCATAGATAGAATTAAATTAATAGAGGGAACATTTCTTAGTGGTAAAAGAAATGTCTTGACCATCAGTTAGGAGTTAGTATGTTGGGAAAAGTTTTCCCATTCAGCATTGGGTCATCAAGTCAAACAGCTCTTTAAATATCCATGAACTGATGATCTGGGAAACAAGAAAAGAACTGCTTTGGTTCCCTTGACATATTTTGTTTCAACATGTTTTAAATATATAATTTTTCATTTTTAAATGGGTTTCTCAAAGTAGTTGAAACAAAACCAATCGTATCAAATAGAGCGCATGTATAAAGTGTCCGTACCATTTGGCCACGGGCTTTGCAAAGTGACCTCACCATCTAGCCATGAGCTAAGCAGGGCTGATAGTACTCCTTCTATGTGCTTCATTAGGAAGCCAAGAAAGGAAGATATGTGGGACCAGGAGGAGAGAAGGGTAGGGGGAGGACTGGGATTTGGTGAGGTGGGTGCTGCCCTATAAAAGAAGGGACTCAAGATTTTGGCCCATGGTCCTGCCCCCAGTGGGGTTTCTATATTTTGCATTTGCTAGTCATCAACTAAAATAGATAGGCGGCACTAGGCTAGCTTCTGCCCTATAGTGGAGCAAGAGTCCAGGGTATCCATTCATCTCTCAAAGCCACACTCTCTCTATTATTTATTCATCTAGCTTTGGAGTTGGACCTTAGTTATTAATGAACTGGCATTTCTGATGCAAAACTGTTTCCCAAAAAAATTCTTAACCAACTCTAAACTGAAGGACTGTCAACAAGATGCCATCTGGAGCCATCAGTTGAAAGTGGTTCTCATCTGCTGACCCAACCCTACAGCACCAACAGTTTTCCTTGAAAGGGCTTCAGTCTGCCTGATCGATCTGCGGTTTCTTACTCTATTCATGTAGTCAAGGAGAGAAAAACTGCACCTGAGAAACAAGAGCTTCTTTGCAAAGGGGGGCTTCCATGGCCACATAGAAAATCATGCTAAAAAAAAAAGTCAGACAAGCTACTTAACCTGAAACTTGGCAAAATTTAAGCCTCATAGAAGCAGTTGACAGGCATTACTTGTTTATTTTCTGGTTTATCTCATCATCATATCACAGCAGTAAGAACAGCTTGAGATAATATCAGGATATCATTGGGATAGCCACTGGTTCTCAAACTTTTTAGACTCAAGGCGCCCCTCAGTATATCCCAGCTAGTTTGCACTCATTTTTGTCCATGGAAATATAAGACAGCAAATTTTTTCTGTTCTAAAGAGTGCCAAAAGATCCTAGCAGGTCAGAATGGTTGTAACAAAATGGATTTTTGAAGTCTCTGGCCGTGTCCCTACAAAGGCTTTTGAGGCATTGCAAAACACACACGGCACATGTGAATAGGTTCTCTGCACTGCGTATTTTCAGCATGGAGGCAAAACTAGATATTGGGAAATCCTGGCACCTAAAAAATGCTTGGAGAAAAAGTGTGACACAGTGAATGTGGCAGCAGCATGTGCTGCTTGAAACTGGAGCCTGGCCAGCCAGAGCCACGTTCTGGCTGTCATCCAGGCTCTGCACGCCCCGGTTGCTGCTGCTGCATCCCTGGGTAAGGCTGCTGGGGCCAGTCCAGGTACTGGCCCCCACCTCCCCTACCCCAAGCAGGACAATTTGCTGTGCACCAGAGCACATGCGCCCTTTGAGCGTATCTTTTGAATCATGTTTGCAGACCTAACAGTGTTAACATTGCATGGCACCATGCAGCACCCTTGAATGGATCTCAAGGCACCGCACACCCTAGCTGAGAATCACCAAGACAGGGACCATCTCTAACCCTGTGTATATAATCCCTGTTCTAAATCAAGTGTCCCAAAAAATAGTAGATATCAAGGACGACTTAGTCGAGGTTATGGCAGATTCTCGGAAGCCTTGAAGACAAGCCCAGATCTTTATTTCTAAAAGTTGCATCCTACGAGCAACCAAGAAGCCAATGGCTTTATGCAGCACTTACTGGCTGAAATTCAATGGCCCATGCTGTGCAGGATGTTAGAGCAGATGATTATTAAGATCCCCTCTGGCCTTGACTTCTATGAATATAAAAAGAAAAAAGGAGAGGAGAAGGCAGTATTCTTGCCCCTGTTTTGCAAGGTGGGGAATGGGAGCACATAGAGATCAAGTGATTTACTCAGGGTCACATTTGGAATTAGTAGCAGAATAGAAACATGCATTTGGATATTCTGCCTTTCTTGTTAGAGATTTAAGTGCAATAACTGCGCCTTCCCCTGGCTCTTCAACCAGCATCAGTAAGCAGTGAAACCTGTGCAGAATGTGCATATGACAATGGCCTTGATTCTGCAAAACTTTATTTAATTACAGCTGGGATGTGCAAAGCCATGCATCCCTCAGTGAGGTGCAACTCTTTTAGAAAATCCCAGGCTATGAGAGTACTTCCACTGATTTTAACGTTACTGCTTGTGTGAACACAAGGCCACTTCCATTGGATGGGGTTTGTTTGTAGCATATGGATCAGAGGATAAGGCTATGACAATGTTGTCTGAAAAGTAAAAACTAATGAGGTTTATTATTATTATTATTTTTAATGGCAAAGCTATTTTGTTGAGCCCTGTTGCTTAAACAAAGACAGAATGTATAATATGCCCTGGGGCATCAAAGCGAATGCTTGAAAACATTAATATTACTATTTATATCACTACTTAGTTAGCAGTGCTGGAAGGTATTAATATTACCATCATCATTATTACAGTGAAATAAATGCTGGGATACATTGGCAGTGACAGGGAAAAAATGAATAAAGAAGCCAAACGTTCTTTATATTTTTTAAATAATGATAAAACACCGATAAAGCAGACCCACAATGAGAAATGCAATGTTGGAAGCAGGACCAGTCATAATAATAATAACCGCCACAAAATCCACTTCATAAATAGAAACAAGGATAATTAATGTTGCTTTCATCCTGATGGATTCATCTGAATCCATGCAATTCTTTTATTTCCTCCTCTGTTTGTTCTGTCTTTCTTTACCTGGGTGCTTTTATTGTTTCTGTTGTTTATTCATGGCAAAGCGTGTTGCAGCTTTCAATCAAAAAAAAAAAAAACCCAGCCGTAGCATCCTCCAACTGGCCAACGCAGAGGCTGGAGACCACACGGGGATCAAAGAGATATGAGGACAACAGGGGTTTCATTAAAATATTCGCCTCTATGCCTGAGGAAAGAGCAGTGAGGACAGGGTGAGGGAGGGGGGGAACTCATCTGCCCCAAACAAGTTTAACTAAAAAAAAATTCAGAGCAAACCACCTGTGGTCTCCTTGGAAACTGGCATGCAACCCCTCCAGCCACCTTTTAATGAAACCCCAGAGCCCCTTTATTAATTTATTAAAGAATCTATTTTCTGAAGATTCATAAACCGCGCATAACTCATATTCCAACACATCTCTGCTATGCTAATAGCGCACACCGCCATGAATAATTAATTCTTTAATTAGTAATAATTAGAGGTTGTTGTATAGGTCAAACCATTGGACTGACAGCATGCTATTGTCAAAATGTCACTTGAATTAACAAGGTTGTTACCCCCCCCCCCCCGCCGCCCGCCCCTGCTTTCGGTGGAAGATGATTCATCATTCAGGGTTGCGTCCCGCCACCGTCACTTTAATGGCATGCTGCTTTGGGATATGTAGAATATGTAAAATGAGGTGTTTAATAGTGTGCATGGCACACAAAAGGTGTGTCCCTTCCCCAGTTTGTTTGACTGATGTGCTCTGAGTCAGGCTCTGTTTGGTCCCTGCTAGGAGACACAAAGGAAGGTGTGAGTTTGATGCGGTGTGTGTTCTGCCCTCCTGCCTGGGGTTCGGTCATGACTTATATGCACAGAAGATTTCCTGATTTGGTGTCACCCCTGATGAAATGGGCACCCAAAAGCAGGCGTAGGTGCTGGTAGAGGTAGAGAGGAAGGGAGGTGCTGGGGCCTTATCCCATCTACGTACTGACAAATGGGGTGAATCTCCATAAATTGTGTAGCAGTATCCTCTCTTCCCCTGTATTCCTGTTTTCCAAGGATTACGTCTCCTCATTCTGTAGCTCCCCATCAGGCAGTGGGGCTACAACCTGAGCCAAGTTGTACCTATCAGGCACTTTCTGAGCTGACAGATTAAAACCAAATGATCCTCAGATGAGGATCCCCACTAATTATATGAGTAAGATAGACAGGGTCTGGGGCCTGATTCTACAAATCTTCAATAGCATGACTAATTCTGTTGATCTTACATTACCAAGGGTTTTCAGTGCTGGGACTACAGTTGCTAGTGTGTACACTTTGTTATCCACTCAAACGCACACGCAAGTCAACAGGACTGCCGTTGAGATGGGCAGGGGTTAAATAAAACTCTGTCAATTTCTTTCAGTTTCCATAAGAAGGGACCTATATGGCTGTCGGGATATATGAGCAACAATGCTAGAAATGCTATCGCCTTCCAATTCTTAGTACTGGCAAATGAGGCGGAGAGACCTTGGAGATGAACCTGACCCAGCTGCAGGTCCACGTGTTATAAGGAGTGATATCAGATTTGTTAAAATCCCAACCCCGGTTGAAATTCTGTGGCCTTCAGCCTGTTTCTGACTTGTGTGAATGGAGAAAAGATAAACCAGCTGTGATAATATAGAAAGCAACACAGACTTTTGTCCAAAACATCAATCAAATTCACTTCAAAGAGCCAAGCTAATCCTCTTCATATTCATGATTTTCAAGAAACAGCCGCTGAGACCAGGGCCCTGTTTTTTAGAGGCCTCTCCAAAAAGGGATTTAGTCACCTTCAAGTTAGGTGCTGTAGATCCCTACTTCTCGGGTGGGATCCAGGACCTGGAGTAAGACCCTCAGGTTCTGCATTCAGTGTATAGGGAGAGTAACTCCAAAGTGAATCCCAAGGTGACAGGGTACTTCCTTAAGCAAGTATGCATAGCAGGCGGCTGCCTCGAGCTTGAGCTCAGGGGCATGATCTGTGCTGCTCGCCCCAGACCTGAAGCTCCTTGTGAAGATAGAGGCCTGTGCCCTTATTATGCCTAGTTCATCAGAGCAGGGATTGTTTGGCAGGAAGGGGAGGAGGTGACATCCTCTTACGTTAGAATAGAATAGAGCCCACATATTCGAATAGTGGTAGGATCGCCTACCTGGGCAACAGAAGACCCAGATTTAATTTCTTGTGCTTCCCAAGGGGATTTAAACTTAAATTTAGCCTAAGTCACTTTTGAAAATGGGGCTTAAACCAAATTGTTTAGACTATTTTTAAAATATTCCCCCAAATAACTTGCTCCTGCTCTCAAAGGAAGTCTGTGGTATGGCCGTGATGATCACAAGACTTCAGAGCCTCATCCTGTGTTTTAACTACAAATCACACAAATTCCTTTTCATTTTTCATGTGCCCTTTCAATTCCCAAATGGATTTCAGAATCCCAGAGAATGACCTATTCCCCCTCTGACAGCTAATGAGACAGGAAAAATGGGTGAATGCTGCACCCTGGAAGCACCGAAGGTATACACATGCACAGCTTCCCTTTCAATGTACATAAAAATATATAAATGCATGCTGTATTACACCAAAGGGATCCGGCCTTTCAGACTTTATTCGCATATAAATCTAGCTAACCTTAATGAAATACAACTTGTGTAAGGTGATGGTAACCTAAAATCCATAGCATTTATTTGATTTTATATAATACTTTCATCCAAGACCTCAGTGTACCTCACATGCGTAAGCTAAACTTTGCTCAGGTATCTTGGGGGTTAGATACTAGGTGAGCCTATTGAGACAGAGTAGGTTCATCTATACATGCAATTAATGTGAAGCAATACACTCTGGAGCAGTATGAGCTGGAGAAAACTGCCCCTGGGCACATCATCTGCATGTGCACCTGGGACAGCAGCAATTTGAGCTGGGAAGGAGCAGGCTCCCAGATGGCTGGGCTGACCGGGTACAATATATGCCTATGGTCAGCATCTACACATGCATTTCAGCGCAATAAATTACTCTGCCACAAGACAGTACTCTCCCTGACAGTACTTATGACAGAGTTAATTAGTTTACTGCACCCTAACACCAGCACACGTGTAGATAATAACGCTTTACTGCAGAGTTAATTAGTCTACTTGACAGTAAAGGGCAAGAGTAGATATACCCAGTTTGGGTAGGTAGGGACACAGTGGCATCATCTACATGTGAAATTAATTAGACTGAATAAACACCAGTGCATATTACTCTGGAGTTTATTGCGTTTACACATGAGCCCAAGACCACAGCGTGTTGAGTTTGGGCGGCTGACAGGGGGCCCCAGGGGTCAACCTGTCAGCTCGGGGTTGCTCCAACCTGTCTCACGTTCTCCAGAGGGGCTGGCTAGGGTACAAGGGTGCACCAATGTAGGGCTAATTGGCAGGCAGCACCGGCACTGAAGCAACCTCATGCCTTGGCCAGCCCCATCAGCTTCTATGTATGCATTACGGCACCCTAGGTAATGCCGATGTAGGATAATACTTGTGTTGGCCAGTACTATCCTATGGCAGCTTTTATTAGTTTACTGCAGCCTAATAGGGCCACATGCATAGATGCTGATGTTTTACTGAGGAATTAATTCAGCAATTCCACTGTAAACACCTTGTGTAGATGCACCCAGTTACAGTGAGATGGTTTGGGGCTAAATGGCCTCTAAGTTTCCTCCCAACCCTATGATTCTATTTACCAAGCTCTAGGAATTTGATTCACCTATTTAACTTGATTTCAAAAGACATCTAATACTGTCCTCATAGTCAAAAGATACTTAGTATATAGTCAGAAGACCCTGGTACAATTCTCATAGACATCCAAATCTAAATATTCACTCATAGCATACTCAAAATAGAAGTGGCATGAACAAATTCCTCAATAAATGGAGTAGAACCCAAGAGCCTTGTTTTTTTCATTTCTTGTTCTGACTATTAAACATACATCCTTCCTCCTATGAAGAGCAGCGGCACTCTTTTTATTCCTCTCCTCCTTGCCTGCTGACAGAAGAATTAGTAAGTGGAGGCTAAGCGAATGCAAAAGGGGCTGAGCATATTTTTAGTTGGGTTTTTTTTTAAGATTAAAAACAAGCCTTTTTGTAAAAGAAAAGAGAGGAAAAAAAAGAAACAACAGAAAAATAAACTCATATCACTGACAGCAGAGGGACGTGGCAGGGATTTTCTGCCAGTCAACAACGTATGTTATCAGAAATCCTTTTGCATCATTACATATTGATGTTAAAAAAAAGTCACTGGAGATAATACATGAAAGTTGTTTGCTGTTGACAATGCAACAAGGTCAAGCAGGATTTTACACTCCAGCTTTTTGAAATACACATCAAGGGGCCTAGTTCGTAAAAGGCAACAAACATGTGGGTGACGGTGAACATAGTCACAGATCTTCTACTTGCCATGCAAGAAACAATTTATATTCTCTTTCCGAAAAGGCACAACGCCGGATTGGTGTGCAAGAGGCTTATATTCAAGTGATTAATAAAAACTCCATAGTAAGCAATGCTCAGTTGTAATGTAAAGTTACCCAGCTCTGATATAATCATCAGAGGAAGATTAATGTTGTTGAAATGCTAGTGAGGTGCTACTAATGAATCAGTGGGGAGGAAGTGTGTTTCCATTGTTACTACCAGCCTCCTGTCTAGCTTTGGTCAACAGCATGAAATGCCCTGTGCCTCAGTTTCCCATCAGTACTATAGAAATAATGACACTGGCCTTCTTTCTGAAGTGTTATTTGCCGTATGATGATACAGTGATCAAAAAGCAAGGAGAACATTCGCAATTTCATGTCCAAGTTTAGCAACCAGCTGATTGCCTTAGGTATGGTGCTGTGCAGATCCAGTAGATTTCCCTTAAATGTACAAAGGCATTCAGAAATGATGTGATTCAAAGTTTGAAATGGGGCATGACAGTTGCAGTTTGAGCTACGCCAGCCCCATCGATGTAACAGAAATTCACATCTGCCGTGTCCTGCCCTGATTTGGTTTAGAGAAGACCAAAGATGTCCAGGGAGATCAAAGCCAGCTTGTCTAATGGTGAGACTTGTAGTAATCTTTTCTGTATTAGGGGGTCAATTGAGCTACTCTTGCATCTAGGCATCTTGGATGTTAAAGGGGTCTTGCTCAAGTTGAATTGCTGTTCTCCAAGTGGGATGTCTAGTTTTTAATCCCAGATATGATGGGTTTAAGAGACCTTTGTATATAGGCAGCTGTGGGCTAATTTTTAGTCCATAATTTAGTTAAGGCATTTTTCTTTCTTAATGGGGGAGGATGGATGGGCATTTTTACTTATGCTCCAGGGGTGGGGAGGGGCACTTTAATTACAGCTTCTCTAAAACCGCTCTAATTAAAGCGCCTGAAGGTTTTCATGGATCAGCATCCCCACGCTTCAAAATGGCAGTGGGGGCACTGTATCTAAAGCTCATCAGATGAGCTTTAGATAAAGCACTTCCACCACCATTTTGAAGCACGGGGACATTGACACAAAGACTGGTTGGAGTGCACTAATTAAAGCAAACTCAATTAATCAAATCTCCTCCAATGCACTGTAATTACAGCATGTCAGAGCAGCCTCCTGACACATGTACAGGCACCCTATGTTACCACGAATCGGGAGCCATTGAAGAGGGTAGTTTGGATTGTGTCTGTGACCATTTGCATTGCTTGGTTGAGTAGTATGTCAATCTTATTGGTATGTTTCATCAGATCGGGGCACAGTATTCTTCTGAAGAGTAGACTCTAAGTTACTCAGTTTTCTGTTTGTGGTACCGTTTAGTTCAGTAGCAAACAGACCACACATTTGCCCTTTGGTGGGAAGCAGGGGATCAAATCTTATACCAGGTTCTGCCATTTTTAAACTAGTTTATGTGTGACAAATTCCTGTTCTGTTACGGGTATAGACTGGTTTTGTGTGTTGAACGTCTGTTCTGTTACAGGTATAGACTGGTTTTGTGTGTTGAACGTCTGTTCTGTTACACGTATAGACAAGTTTCCAATCACTTATACTGGTAAAAGTGTAAAGCCTGTACCTGGCCATGAAATGTATTAATGCCGTGCTCAATGCCATTGTATAATGACATTGATGCTTCCCTATTTCTACTGGATGTTCATCTCCTGGTACATTTTAAGAACTGTGTTGGTCTTTTTTACAACCAGAGTCTGATGGTGGCCTATGCTCATCTTGTGAGTCACAAATACATTTATGGCTTTCTCCTCTTCTGTCATTTCCAGCCAATGAACTCCCATAATACAGTAGGAATTCTTGTTACTAGTCTCTTAATGAATGAACTTATAAATGAATGGACTACTAAATGAATGAATTTCCACTTTATGTACTAAATTTCATCCTATTTCTATTACTCCAGTACTCAAGGACACCCGCTTCTTCCTTCATAATATTCTGGTCCTCTTCTACATTGACAGTGCCTTCAAACTTGGACCACCAATAAAGTTCATTCCCACAGTCCTAGTTTTTGCATTTAATGACTTTAATGAAAATATTAAATAAGATTGGTCCCAAGACTGAACTTTGAGGGGCAGGCACCATTAGTAATGTCCTTCTACTCTGACATTTCCACTTTTAAAACAACTCTTTCAGGTTTGGGATGAGGCTACTAGGGGAGGTGGAGGCCTCATTAATGTCTAGAGGGAAACACCAGATTGTGTAGAGCCCCGGCACCAGAGGGGCACAGCTCCAGAGGGCCAGGGGCTTGGTGAGAAGAGGGGTTTGATGAGAGATAATGCCACAAAGCCAGGCCTGACACAGTGGGTCTAAGCTAGAAGGCCTAGCTATAATAAAATGGCAGAAGCCAAGTAGAGGGTATAACAACTATGTAACACCAATGAGGCATGGAGTGGGATGAAAGGGAAATTGGAGCCATGTAACTGCCCCATAAGACTTGAGGTGCCCCACAGCACAGTACTAATGAATGGCCCAGCAAAGGGCCCAAAAATCAGTGAGCTTGAGCGGGGTTCAACAAACGGGATTTAAGCAGAGGCCTGTGGCCAGCCTCCCAATTTATTTTACAAGCAAGATGTGGCAGATGAGACAAGTTAGGTGCCCTCGTGGCAGAGCTTGCGTGGTCGCAGTGCTGCTAGGGGCATCTTGGCCACCCCTGAGGACCCATCTCTGTGACAATCTTTAGTTATTTTTTCTCTCAAGAAATGTTCTAAAGGGGTGCCATAATAATTATTCCTCTTAAGTATGGAAAATAAATTTGCTATGTGTATTGCTATATATGATACAATCACTATTTGCAACTGGGCCTGCAGTTTCCTATGCCAGGTCTTCCAGAGTTCTGGGCAACTTTAGTTAGTTGTTTGGCTTTTTAAACCTAGGTTAATTCCTTGCAAATAACTTTTTTTCAGCTATAACTAGGAATCTACTGAAATTGAGGTGGCTGCCGGTTGATTTTGCAGGGAAAATGTGGGCTCACCAGCCATTTTGATGGGTGGAATACCCTCTTACACCTCTAGCTGGCTGAGGGGCCTGGTGGCCCCACCCCTCACCACTGATTGGATGCGGGGGGGTAGGGTTCCATCATGCAGCCTCGCCTCTCACTGCCAATTGATGGAGAGGGGCAGGGCCATATGATGGACAGCCCTCATAGCCAGTCAGCAGTGAGGGGTGGGGGCAGCAGCCATCTTGGGCTGCCTGTCATGCGAGCAAAACCCCCGCTCCCTCTTTGCCTCCCTGACTGTCTGCACGGCCAGGAAGCAATACAGTGAGGACTGATGGCTCCCTCGGGGGAGACAGCATTTCATTTTCAGTAAGTTTCCTTTTTTTTTGATGGACTTTGTGAACACTGCCCACTTTCACAAGCAATGCTGGATTTCATGAAATTGCAATTTTGATAGGTTCCTAGCTGTGCCCTCACATGCCCTGCTGCAAAGCCAATGTCCTCATAAAATACTACCATTGACCAGTGTCTGTGAACTTCAAGCTCCTATCAAACCATGGACATTATGAAAAATAACCAAATCACCAAGCCATAGACAAGCAATCAAATTTGAAAAAAGAAGGACTTGCTCATTCTTCGCCAAGGGTGTTTTCCAAACAATCTTCTTTCTTCAATGTGCTCAATTGCTGGGCTTCTTTTCTTATTATGAATTTATAAGGGGGAAAAAAGAAGAGGAAGCTTGCGGCTGGAATAAGGGGAAGAGAGAGCAGCGTGCACATGGGATGTGGTTAGTCCTATGCAGAGGAGTGCACAGTAGAGCTGGAGATCTCATTGGCTCAGTCACCAGGACTATAGACTGAAGGAGCTGGACTCAGACTTGGGAGCATGCTCTCGGGACTAAAGGCTTGTTTGGGAACACCTCCAGAGGTGTGGTGGGGAATTAAGCTGCTGAGTGTATGTTACCACAGTGCTGATGTTTCTTTACCTGTTCCCTCCATTTGGCTTGTGAACTTAACCCCCATGATTTTCTGTATAAAAGTGGGAACTCCCCCTTCCTTCTTGTGCCGTTTTCTGGGGTGCAGGGTTGGCACAATATTAATAACATTAGAGAAATCACACAAGCATTGTAGCTTGTTTGTTAATTGTCCTTGGGCACAACAGTCACTGAAAATATCACGATTTCCATGTTCAACCTGCAAGCCTCTGCACTGGGCTGAATTCTTAAAAGAGGTACATTAGATCTCAAACCAGCATTTGTGAATCCAGCTAGTATTTATAAGCATGGCTTTCCACTTTGAATGCACAGTGACACTTGTGCTGGTACACAAGCATGGTTGGAGGAAAGCTTTGTTTGGTATGTTATTCGACAGATAGAGAAAGTGCACAGAGGAATGGTTTATAAATGCCTTGATAGCCAGACAGATACATACATAGATTCCTATATTCCAGGAGTAAAAGTTGCTTGATACAAGGCTCTTGGATGCCAGTGGCAGTCTTTGCAATAATGTTAGTGGCCATGGTGTGAGATCTTATGATGAGCACTCCAGGTTAGGATGTTATGCCTTGTAGTTCTCTCAAGATCACTGTGTAATTTGACTAATAGGTTAGACAATGGAATTGTATAGGATGGTTTGGATAAGGATTCTTTTGCCTCTGGCATTGGGTTGGACTGGGTAACCTCTGGAGATCCTTTCCAGCCTGCTTTTCTATGATTCTATGACACTATGTGCTCCTTTGTCAGCTCAGTTCTGAGGGATTTGGATGTTCTCACTGACAAAGTGTTTGTTCTGTGTTTCACAGAACCACAGACAATTCAGGTCCTTTTACCTTGGCTTGTCCAGTCACTCACTAATCATCGAGGGGAGACATCTTTCTCCAGAGCATACCCCTCTAGCAAATGTTTGGGTTACAGCACTTCACAGGATTGCTTGCCTGGTCTCTAGGGATAGGGACAGACATTACACATAAACTGGCTTAAGTGATCAGAAACTGATTCAAACCTGTAACAGAACATATGTTCGGTGCATGTAAATCAGTTTTAAAATGGCTGAAACTGGTTTAAGATAAACCCGGTTGAACGTAGACTTAACTGATTTGGGTCAAACTGGTTTATGCAATGTCTGTCCCAGACCTTTTTCTGGCATAAGTTAAACCAGAGTCCCCCAGCATCCCAGATGCTTTGCAGCCCTGGGTGGGGCTGCTGCAGAGAACAGGGCTGGCCCTGCCCTTCTGCTCCCTAGCTGAAGCCTGGTGGAGACTGTAGGCACAGCAGCAGGGCAGACTTATTCATGCAATACATAAGACTCTAGAGATCTTAGCCTAAGTCAGGCCATTATGCAAGGTGAGGCACAGTGTCATTTTGTGGTGTGGATGCCTTAAAACCTGTGTAAGTGGCACTTACATGTCTTAGTGCTGAGGTATAATTTTGCAAAATATACTTTAATGCACTGTGGCTGAGATCTTCATGCCTGTTCGTGCCTGTTTACATTGGTAAAGGGACCAGAACAAATAGAAAATGGCTCCAGAAGATTCCCCTAGCGAAGGGGCTGCTACAGACAGCTGCAAATCCTTAAATGCAGGCATTTTTTCTTTTGAATTTTTCATTTAGAAAATCTGTTTCAATGGAAAGAATTCTTTTGTTCCATAGAAGTTTAGTGTCTGTTCTTCGCTTACTGTGAGTACTTACCTTGGCCTCAGTAGGTGGTGAAGGCTCTGTTGCTAATAATCCAGCACTGCTGTGCAGTTCACCTTCACGTTCCAAAGAGAGCAGATGAAACCAGAGCCCAAATTACTCAGGACACTGGAGTGTGAGTGGCAGAAAGGAAATTGGCTTGGAAGGGCTGAGGGAAAGGTTGTGTGAGTGTAAGCCCATTTTTTGCATTTGAACTGCTCTCTTCTTTTGTCATAAAGAGTATGCAGATGACATGTAAATGTTATGTAAATTGAGTCCATAGTCCATTAAAGCACAATATTATAATCACTGATACCCCATAGGCATGGGGAGATCAACCAACCAAGTTTTATTTGATCTTTGTCAGAGGCAGAAAGCCCTTTTATTCAATATTTTGTGTACATGCCTTTATTGCAAAGATGATTTTGACTTGTGGCTCCTTAGAATAAATGGATATTGTTGGTCTGTATTTGTGTTTTAAAATATCCCAGCAAAACCTATGTATGTATATTACCAGCATAGAAACATTTTGTATAGATCGTCTTATTTGAACCAAGGAATCCTGCCTTCAAGTGAGAGTTTTCACCCAAAGAAGTCACCTAACAACTAGAGACCAACAGTCCCAAATTGCATATGCTGTTAGCTGCCTCTAATACCTGCCACTTTTCTTAACCAAATTAAAAGAAAACAAGTGTATACAAGAAGGCCTGGAGGGTTGTCTGGTCTATGCATGGAAAAAAAAAATCTTCTTTACTAATTGGCACATTATTAATGTGAATTAACTGGTTTAAGATATCCCTTTCTCTTTACTTAATGAAGTGGCAATTTAGGGGTTAATGGGTTCAGCGGAGAAAGAAATTCAACATTGGAATGCATCAAAACCTGATAAGCGATTCTGTCTAATTAACAGCTTACAAGTCAAGACATTTTTTTTCCTGGTTGCTATTGGTACTTCTCACAGTCAGAGGTACAACAAGAGCCAGTGGCTGAAAGTTGAACATACACAACATCAGACTAGAAGAAAGGCACTGACTTTGAACAGCGAGAGTCATTAACCATTAGAACACTTACGAAGGATGGGAATGGTCTCTCCATCGCCAGAAACTTGTAACTCAGAAAAGAAAAGATGTATTAAAGATACTTTTTAATTTGAAGAGAAATTCATTCAGGAAAGAACCATAGCTTGGGCTATACAGGAAGTCAGATTAGATGAAGATGGCGATCGCTTGTGGTCATTCAGGCCATGAATCTCAACTCAGTTTGATTCTTGAAATAATGATTAGTAAAGTCTTCTTCTTTTTCCATAAGCATCAATGATGTCAGTGGGCTGTTTAGTGTTGCTGAATGAGGGAGGGTACAAGTTACTACCTTATTTGCCAGACATTAACAACTTGAGTTTATTAGTGAAGAGCCATCCTCCGACAGACAGCCATAGCTCTGTGCCAAGGATCATAAGGAAGCAGGGCTGGATGAGACCTCACAAATTCATTTCATCTGGCCCCCTGCTCTGGGCAGGATAATCCTTGATTAAGCCTCCCATCCAAGTATCTGTCTCACTTGCTCTTGAAAAAACATTGGTACAGAGCTCTTACAGCTGATGAGAGAGCCACCACATGCAGGCAGATTGAGCAAACTGCATCATTGATGGGCTAAAGCAGGATTGTCAAATATACAGCCCATGGGCCAAATTCGGCCCATGGAGTCACATTATCCAGTCCCGGTGCTGCTCCTGCATGAAGACAGTCCAGGACCCTATGTACCAGATCAAGTGCCCATTGCATCCTCTCTGGCCAGTCTGGGGCAAAAGCTCCAGCTGGTCTGGGATGGGTGCTGTGTGCAGTGCAGTCCTGAACCATCCAGAGCATGTGGGTGGAAGGGTCCATGGGCCTGATATGGCCCACACAGCCCTATGCTATTCATCCAGCTCAGGGACTGGTCCAGGGACTGATGAGTTTGACACCTCTGGGCTAAGGGAAGCGTCATGCTCTTTCCTGCTGTCAGGGACTTACAGAAGACATTGGACCCAATCCAGTATAGTCTTAGAGGTTCTTATATTGAGACATCTCAACGTGTGCAGTTTTGGCACCTTGGCCTGGAAGAGTAAACCTGTTTGACTGGGTTTAGGTGCTGTAACAAAAGGCTGGCCCCAGGTTCAGCTGTGACACCCCCTGCTGGGCCACTCAGTTCCCATTTCACTCTGTCCTTTGAGCATCCTCCCTTTTTGCTCGCCTGCCGCACCTTGGTGTAAATATGTACTTGCAAAAGGGAGACTGCTGCTGGGATTCTTGAGGGAGATTTCATGAGCTATGGCCTAATTGCTCACTGCCTTAAGTGTCTTCTCATCTCCCCCGTTAGTCATGCCCAAGCCTCGTACATGTGGCCTGCCCACTCAGTGTCCCTTCTTGGGATCCTAGCCCAATTAGCCTCTGCCCCATTTCTCTTGCTGGGCCACTTAGCTCAGATCCACTGCTCTGGACGCAACTCTTGGGCTCCAGCCTAGTCTCACCTTACTGGGCTATGTGTTAGCCCCTTTTGGGCTTCAGGCCCCTGCCCCCAGTACTCTCCCCATGCAAGCACTGGGCTCCCTGGCCCTGGTTCTCATCCTTCTCAGGCACTGGTTCTACCCCTCTTGGGATTTAGACCCCTGGCCCTGTCTCTGTCCCTCTTTGGCACTGGGTCTGCCCCTCTCAGGCTTCGGGCACCTGGCCCTGATCCTTGCCCCTCTCAGACACTGGGAGTGTAGCCTTGCTTACCTTACTTCCTGTGGCTTTCTCCAGCTTTGGCTTCACCCCTTTGTAGGTGCTGCTGGTCAGTGCCTTGACTGTCCCTTAGCTGGGCTCAGAGTGACCACGTGCCCCTCGGACACCTTTGGGACCTTCCAAACTACCGCTCACAGTCCCACCCAAACCACTCATATAAACACAACTAAACACAACAGCCTAAAGTGCCGCCCCAGATACACCTTAGCTGTTTCAGATTAGTTGTTTCTAAGTGTTTCCAGGTCTTCTGAATTGCTCTTTGGTGGTGCCTGCTTCTCCCCATTCTCTACAAAGGGCATCTAGGAACCTGTACCAGGGAGCCAGAAGGTGCCTGTTACTTAAGAGGAAACTGCAGCACAGTGAGCTGGCTTAGGGAAAGCTAGCAGTTAAGAAACTAGCTATCTGCTAACTGAGTTTCTTAACAGCACCTAATCCTATTTGTGAAAGTATCTCACTGACAGGTTGTGACTAGCAGACTCATTTAGGAAGTGAATGAGGCTATTCTCAGCCTATAAGGATTTGAGGCCACATAGCCTATGTCCCAAGAGAGTGTCCTAACCCCTGTGTCATACACTAGGCTGAATAGCTTTCCTGCTGCAGTTAGATGACTGAGTACCAAAGTGCGAGAGTCGTGGGTGCAGAACAAGATCAAGCCATTGGGTGCTTGTATTTGTAGTCTAGGAGTTGCAGCACTGGCCTGGGAGGAAGGAAGAATTGGCTTTCATTCCCTGCTTCCTGGATCATCAGTGCATTTGAATTAGACAATAATTGATTCAAGAGCAACTTTAGCCTACAGGGTCAGACTCACTCCTGCTTTTTTCCTTCCAACCCTTCAACACTTGCACTTTGGTCAATCTACTGTCCCAGCTTCAACAGGGGCAAATGCCTTTATTTAGCCTAATCTCAGAATGAGGAGGTTTTAGGATCCTGGTTTTCCACTTCCTAGGTGAGTACTGGAACCACTAGGCCAGTGGTCCTCAACCTTTTGATGCTATGGATGGGATAAGTGGTGCTGAGTTGGTCTGTGAGCCCAGCTGGGCTCCATGAACCAGCACTGGGCCCTGTGCCACCTCTCTGAGTCCTGCACTGCCTCTTTTGGCCACATGCCACCAAGTCAGGGACACAAACTGCCTTCCTCAGCCCTTCCCCACCACATAGGAGTCATGCACTGTCTCTGCTTGGCCCTATGCTGCAGAAGCAGACCCGACACTGCCTCTAGCCAGCCCCTGTGTGCCAAGATAAGGCCAAAACCAAATCCACATGCCAATGTAGTGTGTTTTCCAGCCTCTGGTTCAAGGTTCAGAAATTTGGTAGTAGGGGAACAGCAATTGCTGCCACCAAATTTCAGTCCTGTGGGAAGCCCTGTGGGATGGATGCCATAGCTTTGTAGGCCAAATTGGCCCATGGGCTGGGGGGTTGAGCATCCCTGCACTAGGCTAGTAGGCAAAAGGTGGATGTCCTCATAACCATTGCCATGAGCTGAAGTTAGTGCTGTACATATCTGGGTCTGTTCAGAGCATGTCGTGTGGATTGTGTCCTTATGGGGACTTAGGCACTTGTCCAGAACCAAATTTGATCACAATGCAGCTTAGGTCACAACTGAACATAGTGGTGATCAAACTTGATGACTTCTAGACATGCCGAGAAGTCCATGGTTAAGCACCAACAAGCCAGCTTTGGAGCCCAAGATGGAGGTACCGCCTGAACTTAGTCACTTGCTGATCCTTGTGGTTTCTGGAACAGGACCCAATTTTGACCAGAATGTGGGTGCTTAAATTACACCTAGGTCTTGTTTTGGCACCTCCAAGACCAAATAAGATGTCAACATGGTCCCTAAGTTATCTGAGGACAGGGGCTGGGTTGGTGTCCTTCAGGGATACAACTTGTTGCTCCACTGTTCCCGGACAGCTGTTCAAACAACAGTTGAGGACAGTCTAACCTTAAATGACCTAAGCCCATGTTATTTTAAAACACTCAAGTATGCATGGGAACATATGACATTTTCCCATTCAAATCTCAAATATATGAGATATTATCTCTTTCTTTCTTGTTTGTGGAGAATTACCAAGCTCAGTTCCTGGGTATGTCTAACAAATGGATCCAAGCTACAAATCAGTCATAGAAAATTTTCAGGGTAAAAAGCATAAAATAACTAACACAACATAAATGAGACAGTCATTGCCAAATTAAATTAGGCAAAGCCTCATGTTTTCAGTTAGCATTATTCCCATATCTACTGTGTTAATGGATGCTTGATTTTTCATTAAATGTCAAAATTAAGGATTAGGAAAACATACTAGGAAAAACAGTATGTTAAATTTTATGAAAACATCTCTTTGTTTTTAACCTACTCTGTAGAACAGGTCACTTTTTAACATTTTCAGTTTTTCAATTTAAAAAATTGTAAGATTTCAAAAAGGAGAAACATTCACCAAAAAGTATGTGAAAACATTTCCTTCATTCCCAATAATCTTTAATGCTACATGCTGGCCAAATATTAGGCCAAATAATACCATTTTACCTAACAAAAATTACCTTGTAACTTCAGTCATGTATAATATTCTGTTTTAATTGTTTTTCTAAACATTTTGTAATGTATTTGTCTACTGTTGAACAACTGCAATATTCAATCTGTGTGGTGACTGCTTTTCATTGGTGACAGCAGTGATTCCTGTAGACATAGACAAACGGTAATAGAATATCACCCCTATAGGTCATCACTTTCCAATAAAACTTTGATCATTAATTAACTAGATAGAATGTATTACTATTTTTCTATTAATAGGGCATGCCATATAGAGCATATAGCTTTCTGACCAACAGAATGCTAGGTAAAAATACAGCAGCCACAACAACAACAAGATTAATATTAAGATATAAAGAAGAGGTTGGGAAAAAATAATACTTGAAGCTGAAATTTTTGTTTCAGTGCCACCTGCTACTAAAGAACTTTTGGGTTAAGAATACCATCAGGGATGTGCTCATTTGAATGATGGGAAGACAGAAGATTCATTTCACCAACCTTAAGCCATCCCTGATACCAGATGAATGTCAGGTCAAGTCATGGATATTATTAATGATAGGCATTCCTCAGCCTCCTTTAGCAGTTTAGTCTATTGGAAGTGACATTCACCCTGTTCAGAGGGACATGCGAGGCCCATACCCCTTACCCTTACAGGTGCCTTGTCTTGAGGGCTCAAATAATACATAAATCTTATGTAAAGGGGGGAATTTCATCCTTGTTGAATCCTATTAAGGCCCTGATTCAACAAAAGACTTAATCATGCGTTTAACTTTGAGTAGGTTGGTGGTGCCTCTAATTCAGTACCCAGTTCAGCAACCCTATTTATACACACGTGTAACTTTTGACATGTGCATGTTCTAATGAAACTCAAAGCTGCCACACCTATTGAGGAGATTGAATTGGATTTCTATAGACTTATCCCCCTCCCAAAATAAGATCTACATTATTTTTAGTTGGTGGCAAAAACTGATTTAACAAGCTTGATCTCCGGCAAACATCAAATCTGAAATACAAATCAGCAAACTTTAACTTATCAGGTATAACCCTTACCCAGTACTTAACATGTCTAAAGTATAATATTAATATTAGCTCACTAAAGATGCTCCTTTTCTGCACATTTTATTATAATAAATCTTTTTTTCTGCCATTCCCTAGACTATGAATGTCTGCCCTTGTCAGGACATGTGAGGTCATTGGTATTGTCAAAGATAATCTTTGTCCATTATTGAAATGAGAATTAATTTGACCTAATCTGAGCTGACAGTCAAAATGGTTCATTGGTGAAATAAGCCTGTTCTAGAAACTGGTGCCAAGGGTGAGTGGAGGAGGGGAAAAAATATCATTTTTTTAACCTATATGTAGGTTTATGTGGGTTTCTAACATTATACTCTTAATAGGATCTTATAGGACTAGTTCTTATATAGTGACAGTGATAGAAACACATGACTACAGTGATATATATCTTCTGCATTGTATGACTGTAAAATATCAAATTAGCGATGACTTTCTTTCAGTGCCATTGGACTGTGGTATACTAAAAATATTAAAATAAAAATAGTATTAGTACTAATGTTATTGTTGTAGCACTTACAGGGCAATGTCCACATAATGCAGAGATAACTCCAAAAGCATATTCTAGAAGTAAGATACAGTTAATTGTTCTGCCAGGGCATAGACCTGCACTCACAGATTTATGACTGTAAAAATTAAAATAACTAGTTAGCAATGTCTTTGTTTCAGTGCCATTGGACTTCGGCTGCCCCTTAGTTTGTGGTGGCTGGCAGGACAATGTCATAATTGACAGCATCAGTTTCTGGGTGGATCTGAATGGCTAGTTTGCAATGTTTTATTTCTGAACGGTCCAAGTACAAAATAACCCCCACCCTCCCAAAGGTTTTAAATCAGGGTGTATATTTTTACATTCCTTTAATTTTAAACAGAGAAGACAACAATGCAAAATATAATGCTCGTTGTCATAAGTTCCTTATCTAGCTATGTCCACTCCAAAAATCTTGTAGAGTTTGTCAAATGTTGCATCGTTACAGACTTTTTTTCGCCCAGCAATGAAATGCAGTCACCTGAGACTGCCTACAACCGAGTGAACATTTTCTTTTTGCACTCTTCAAGTGGAAATTGTCTCTTTCTTCAGAGTCGAATTTATTACAGAAAATATCTGGATGGTTCAAACTTCTTCAAAGAGAAAAGCAAACTATAAAATGCAATTATGTTTATAGAAAAAAACACAAAACAATACTTTGCTTTTGATTGAAACCCACAAAATTGTTCACAGGAAATGTTGGAAGGTAAGGGAAAAGGAGATTTCCTAATTTCCCAGCAGGAAAAATATTGGCACCTTTTGACTCTCTTTAGTTGCTATACCAACCTATGAGTTGCATGCAGCAGTATCATGTTAAATGACATTTCAAAATTAAAGGTCATTTTGAATGTGAAATTTGAATATGTCATTTTAGAAATATTGAATTTAAACATTTTGACATTTCTGGAAAAAGAATAGGTTGCATTTTTGACACAATTTGGCAAAAACCAAATCCATCAAATAATTTGGTGGCTTTTTTGCCAAAAAAAGATTTAGGAGAATATTTCCCTTCTGCTCTAATTGTAAAACATACACCAGAAGGTAAATGCCTGTCTTCTACACAAAATGATACGTGAAAAATAGTTTAATGTTAAATCATAAAGCATTAAGTTGGATGAATACTATCTATTTGAGAAAGCATCCCTGCTCCTTGTTCACTGTTCTGGCAGCAAAATCAAGTTATTACCCATTAATTTAAATAAAATAACAATTCGATGCAGAATTGGAAGCTACTTCCCATACTGCAGTCCAACACATCCGAAATGTGTTGGCTTCTCAAGCACAGTGGAAGATCTATTTATGTTTCCTCACACTCACACACATGTATGTGTGTATTTACAGCTTTATGTGGTATTTATTATCACCCAGGCAGACTCTTGTATTATGCATCAGCTCCATTCTTCTTCCTGTTTTATGGTGTGTAATTTACCGTAGCAGTACAACAAGTCAGATCACAACGATGATATATTTAATATAAAATTAGATACACTTCCACTGCCTCGTCTTATTTCCCTCACCTATCTGTGAGATCGACCACATAAAGTTAGTGTTAAAAATAAAATGACTCAAATCACTGCCAAATAAGTAAGATGCTCTGTATTCTATGGGATCTGTCTTCACTGTGAAGAATGAAGATGTTTTGTAAAGTGCTAATGCCTGCCATATTCCTGAGTTATGGGTCATGAAAGAAGCAGAACACTTACCCTAGGGACACAAGCTATCCCACATGTAATATATTTTCCAAAAGTGCAGTGTGCTCATAATTTCTGGATGTCTGTAAACTCAGAATTATTACTACTGCTATGGTTTGGCTGAGGATTTCTATCCAAACTCATAATGTTTCTATAAAATATCTGTCTGTCTATCTATCTATTGCTCTGGGCAGTTAGGCCATAGGCTAGAAAATAATCAAATGAATAACCCAACAGATAACACCCTGGCAGAACCCAACACAACACAAACTTACTTAAACTGTACAAAAATTAGCCCTCATCAAGCTACTTTTCCTTCAGGGCCTTAGTGAAAAGAAACGTTAACGTGGGTCCTGAAGGTGAACGAAGTAGGCTATTTTGGACCAATGTTCACAAGACTGAGTTTTCTAGATCAGTATGTCACAGAGGGAATGCTCTACTGCCTCTTCAGTTGAGGGTGACACAGCCTGTGCTGACTGTCATTAAGGTAGCAAAACACAAGATTGGGAAGATCTGCCTACTAAGCAGATCCTAAAGTCATAAGAAGCATGCTCAGTGCCTTAAACCTACTTTAGAAGCTAGTAGGCATCCAGTGCAGACTATAGAGCTGTACTCTTATTGAAGTGCACTGCTCAACAGGTACCTATAGCCAACTAAGCCAAGTGTGTGTATTAGTATCTTGTTGAACTGAGGCCTAACTACCTGGCAAATGACTAGCATATCATGTGTCAGGTATCCAGGTTGTAGCCATATTGGTCTAGAGAAAAAAGGTATCAGGGCTCGTGGACAGAGGTTCACCTAACCTAAAGGACATGAAAATCATAGACCCCTTTATTTATTTATTTTTTTTGCAAAAATCTTGTTGGTCTATTAAAAGATATCACCTCTGTCCACAAGCCCAGATGGCATATCATGGACACTTGAACAACCAAGTAGTAAGTGATAAATACCAATGGTAATTTTACTGTTTTTAACACCCTATCAAGTCAAATGTTGTCAACATTTCAGCAAAAGAACTTTACTGCTTAAAAATACATATATATTCTCCATTTTTTCTTGGATGATAAGTAGCCAAAGGTGCCCATCATTTCTCATTTCTTGGAGTCTCAGAACAGCAGAGACTTCCTAAGCCTGAAGAAGAGTGATTTCACCCAAAAGCTTGCAAAGAACTTTTGGCCAGCTACTCAGTTGGTTTAATAAAAGATATCACGTCTACCTGATCAACCATGCCCGTATTTCTAAGAAAGATTTTCAACTGTTTCTATGTTTTAAATCAAAGAGCAGTTATTCACCAAAAATGGCTCCAGAGCCCTGCGTGTAAAGAACTGGTAGATAAAAAAAAAGTTAACCATTTTTCTCTTGGCTGAGAGCATGCTTGATTTACTCTCTCTCACCTTCTTAAAGTTTTCTCCAGCACTTCTCCAGTTCCAGTTGTCAGAAGCTCCTCTCTTACCCTTTTAGCTTTGATGTTACATAACAGGCCTGACTGAAAGGTGACCTGTGATGGGGTATCTTGTGTCACAGCATAGGAAATGGAAGGCTTTGAACACCCACAGAAAGAAAAAGGCAGTAGTGATTGAAGAAGCAGAAGAACAGTTAAGAGTACCTTGCAATTGGAGAGGCAGAGGGGCAAGCCTTGCCTTGACCAAGCTATAAATGGGGATTTGGCCACTTAGGTTGGAGAGCTAAAGCCACCCTGATGTGATATGATCTGCATTGTTTTCTTGTGGGCTGTTAATGACAGAAATGGGTGTGCCTTAATCATATTAGCCCAATGGGCTGCTATAGTTGGGTGAACATGACTGAGTGAGGAAATGAACTATATAGGCTGAACTAAACAAGATTGACTTGTGGGTGAAATCCATTACGGATATGAAGGGCCAGTATAAAGACCTATGCATTGCTTATTCCAGCACCACAGTAGATAAGTACTGATAAGGAGATATGCGAGTGCTGTAACCTTGTGAGGTCTTCCTACCTTTTTCTTCCAGAAGGCAGGTTTTTGCTATCACAAACTGGGCTGGAGTAGGAAACAAGCTTGAGGTAAGGCACCAGCATGTTTAAAAAATCTCTGATCTTGATAGTTTTGCTAGCAGAAATTTGTAAAATCACCAAGATTTCATACAAAATCACCAAGATTGCATACAACACATCTGTTTGCCCCAGTGCTGCTTGGCCATCTACTGTTTGCCCCTCTACCACCATCACTACTACCACTGCAACCGCTAAGTCCACTGCTGCTAGGATCTGGCCCACAGGGGCAGGGTGAATGGGTCACCTCTTGGTGAGTGCATTCACTTAAGTGGTTGGGTGAATGCATTTGGCTAGTGCATTCACCCAACATCTCCAACGATCGTCACCTTGTGGTGGAGAGGCCTGTGTGTTCCAATGACCCTGAGAGCAATGCCATCTGGAGCTCATGCTCCTGGTAGGACCACCCTACCTGGCGGTAAGGTCAAGAGGGAGGTTTAGACAAAGAATGATCCAAGAAGTCCTCAACAGTGGAGCAGGTGAAGGAAGTCTGTGGCCCCAATTGCTGTGAAGGCAGAAGAAGGCTGCAATGGAGAAATGACCCCAGTCGCCATGCCACTGAACTCAGCCACCAACCACCAAGATCATGTGGACCCAACTGCTCACTGGAGTCCCCACGCTAAACATGCCACATGCAGGCTTCTGTCAGGTCCAAAAGTCCTGTGGCGATGGAGGATTGGTGACGGGGGCAGGGCTGTGATACCTGGAGGCCCCCAGCCAAGAATCTGCACGCAAGCAACGGATGCATGATGGTTATCAGGCACCTGTGTTGGGCATCAAGCCTCAGAGATGCCATCATCGATTTCGAGGGACCGCTGCCTCCACTGCCGAGTGCATTCACCCAAAAAATGAGACATGCGGCCTAGCTCCTCCCACCTCAGCTCCCTAAATCCCATTTAGTTGCCTACAGAACCACCTTGGATTCAGCCCTTAAGGCCCACTGAATTCAGTGAAAGTTTGTCACCTAAATAATTGCAAAAATCTGTCTGTAAAGGCCTCAGATACTTTTAAGAATAGGATGTAGGGTTCTAAATAACTTGTATGCTTTAGAAAGTGTTACAACACTGTGCTTCCGCTCCTGACATCTGTCTTCTCTCAGCAACTGGAAGCAGGAGTTGTTTTGATATTTTTTTGTACAAGACTTATCACGATAGCTAGGTGCTGCGTCCTTCTGTTACTGCTGCTACTACAGTACTAGTCACGAAAGTGAATGGAAAGCCTCCTGTTCACTTCAGTAGATATTGCACCACATCTCCAGTGTATGGCAGTCAATGGCATTCTGCCATGCCAGGCACAGGCAAAAAGCCAGGGATTAGTTCTGGTCTGTATTAAGATTCTATTTTTAAATGTAGATGCATTCTCATGCCACTCTTCAATGACTTCCACAACAGGAAGTGCAAAAATTGAAGTCAGGTTTCCTGAGTCACAGGCTAGGCTGTTACTCACAGATCCATGTTTCCCCTCTGTTGGCAAATGAAATGGCTAATAGACTTCAACCTTAGCAAATTTTGAAAGTATACAGTTCTAGTCTTCTTCATATTAGGTCACACATGTCTCCTAAATAAATGAATCCCACTTTAAATGCTCATAACATAATAATTGTTATGGCTATTTTTAATGGATTTTAGTCTTTACAACCTTTAAGTTTCATTGGTTAATGTCTCATATTAATTATTCGGAGGAGATCTTTGAGTTCTTTGGATCTCATATCTAATAATTCCCACAAGATTTTAGCTGCACCCAAATCTCTCATGTTAAGACACTTTAAACATGCATAGTTCTCCGTCTCTTCAGATCCCACTGAGACGTCTAGATTTTGCAATTTCTGGAGTATGCAACTGGATGACATTTTGAACACCCACCCTGGCTTGATCTGATTCTTTTTTTTAAATATCCCATTCTGCACCACCACACATGGTCTGAAAGCCCATGGGATATTTGATGAACTCTAACACACACAGAAACACATACAAAGAGAGTCCAGAACTGCCACCTTACATTTTCTGAGCCATGGCATTTTATCATTTTTGTGAAGTTACTCAGAAGGCTGTCCCTTTTCCATTAGGAAATAAAATCAGGCTCAGATGAATGGTGGTGGTGGAGGGGCCATGCCTATGCCCAGAGGGGTGAGCAAGGTGAGATTAAGCCAACATCCAGGGCCAGAATTACTGACCTTTTCCCCTTCCATTTGCGTCTACCTATAGACACTGTCTCCAGTATGAAACCTTTCTTCTGTAGTAGAAAAAGCAAATCTGAGAAACTAGTGAAGCTTAGCATGAACAATTTGCTTGTGTTCTTAACCCACATACATGGCTTTGAATCCTGCATGATTCATCAACCTTACATCACCATCACTTGTGCGCCTAGAAAGTACATTAGATATTAGTAAACTGGGGTGCTCCGATATTCTTTTCTTCTTTTAACAAGATTTTTCCTTGTCTCAGTGGCAATTTTACAGCTGCATGCTCCACGAGCTCCATTTCATGTGCAGTTGAAAATGATATATGAACATTTTCATTTGCAGAATTTTATCAGTTCTGCTACTGGATTGTGAGTCCAGTATTGGACTCGATTGGCACTATTCTGGAGTGCATAGTCGTACCCACCCTCATAGTTAGAAATTGTGAGTCCTCCTTGACCTTGTGTAGTTCAAAGACTTTGAGGAGTTAATTGACTGCCACTCAACAAGACTTACATGAAATATGTAAATGTTGTCATATTCATCTCAAAACTTCACAAAGGGTTTCATTAGCATTTATCATATTGATTCAGAACCAGTTTATAGGTGACAATTTGATTCCCCGCTGGCTGTACAAGGCATGCACATCTAAAAATGGCTTCTGAACAGAGTAGATAGATACCTTCACAGACAACTTCATAGATGTACTCCTTTTCTTTCATAAACAGCTTAATGGTTGGAAAACTTTCATAGGACACCTGGGGCTTAGTCCCAGGAAGTTTAAACTAACATCTACTATAACTACCAACCTAGGAGGCAACCATGGTTAGGAGCACCTTTGAATCAACACCTATTAAAGATGTTCCATTGGTTGGCTAAAAGTCATGAGGCCAAAAGGAGAGCAAAGAAGTGTCCTTCATTCAGTAGTCCAGGAAACAAGATACTGCCCTTTCAGGAGAGCATCCTGGGTTTTGGACCCTGTTTCTAGGGCTATTTCTTCATTTTTCCCAATGATTCCTTAATGCCAAATGCATCGTGTATGCTGATGAATATCTCAAGTCATACATTTGACACCCATGGCACTATTCTGCATTGCATGGTCATAACCACCCTCATAGTTAGAAAGTTCCTCCTAGAAGTTAACCTCAGATTCCTTGTTGTAATTTAAATCCATTATGGATCTTTCCCCTGTGGACACAGAGTACAGTTGATCACTATCCTTTTTATAACAACCCTCTTTATATTTAAAAATTCTTTTTTCAATAAACCGTCTTTTATTCCCTAGAGAAAATAAACCTGCTTCTTCTAACCTTTCCCTATATGCCATGTTTTCTAGACCTCTAGCCATGTTTGTTGCCCTTGCCTGGACTCTTTCCAATTTGCCCGTATCTTTCTTGAAGGGTTGACTCCTACTCAGCTTGTGGTCACCTATAACGGCCCCCGCCGTCCCAACGCTTTCATCTTGCTGGTCCAGTGTCTTGGCCTCAACAGAAAGCTGCTTCTTGTCCTGTCTGAATTTTGCCATGGTAGTTGGCTCGTCCTGGGATCACTTCCACTCAGCGGCAGCTAAGTCTAGACCCTGGGTTCCTGGATCCTGACCGGGTACCTTAAACATTAAGTTACTGGGGGAAAGGTAGACAAGAAAATCATGATCCTGGTCTCAGGGCAGTGTCAAAGAGTTTCTAGACATAGTTTTTGATCATCTATAATTTTGAGGGTTTGCCGAGCACTTCTGTGTGCCCATGGCAAATTTGAATCATGATGGACTGTGGATGGAGTTAGACACTTCTGAGACACCAGCTAATAACCTCCAAACATGCACAATAGGATAGACTGTCACACAGGGTGAAAGGTATTTATGCATCTTAGCCATAATTCAAGCCATTATGTGAAGTGAAGGAGAAAGTTCTTTTATTTGTGGTTTCAACATGGAAGAATGGCCTCTTAGCAGTGGAATATAATCCTGTGGAATATCTATCTAGCCAACATAGATCTGTCTTCAGATGCTTTAAGTCTCCCCATCAGTGCCTAAACCTCTGGGAGAAGTTATCTAACTTTTAGGTGTTTCAAGTGTAGATGCCTATCTGACCCATGGCTGCTGCTGGGAATTTTGTCAAGGTTAAAGGCGAGATTTTTTTTTTTTTAAATGTGCATAGCATTTTTTTTTTTTAGTCTGTCCATCCCTTTAGTTACCAAAATAGAAGCTGGGTTCATCTGAAACCCTGGCTCCAGCTGTGAGTACAGAGCACTTTTAAGAATCCTGGGGCTGAGCAAGTTTGCCACGGCCCAACAGGAGGCTGGTAGCAAAACAAGGGGTAGCCTTGTCTTTCCAATGGACCGTGCTCCTGCTAGAATAATGTCATGAAAAGGACATTGCTGCCTTAAATCAAATGTGCTCCATCCAGTCTGTCCACAGTCAGATATTTTGCTTTTCCAAGGGAAAGGGCCAAATGGCTGCTTACAGCTCCAGTCTTGCTTGCCTGCTGATGCAGACATGACATTCAGGAGTCTCCAGCTGAGACTAATCACTCTGCACTGCTAAAATTTGGGGGTTGAGTTTCACCTAAATGTGCATGCCTGCTGCAGAGGTTTGTGACAATAGCGGAGCAGCGGTGTTGTCAGCTGCCTGTTATTCTGTTGCTTATCACAGTCTCCAGGTGTATACCCCCTAGCTAAGGTGTGGGGCCCTGCTGAATACCAGACCTCTTTGTTGCATATTATCTTGTTAGCCAAGCTGTCATGAAAGTTGCCAGTGTATGGGTAGAACACAGAGCTTAATCCAATTAAACCTCCACTGACTTTTCCACATTCCTAATGAAGTGGCCTGCATTTAGCAGGACTCCTTTGGCAAGCAGATATCCGAACAAACCAGGTATGGTTCATCCAAACTTGTTTGTGGAATAGCAACACAGTTTAAAGCAGAAAGCCCAGGGAGAGAGATTAATGACAGGGGCAATGAGTTTAACCTACCGTAACTAGTGGTGACCTTTAACCCCTCCGTGTTAATTTGAGTCTCAAGGATGGACTTAAAAATAGAGGTTTAGCATGAAAACATTTCAGATCCCTGCCCTGAGATTTAAAGGTGTTTTTTTTTCCCCCTACCTGATTTGAAGAAGACACCTATGGAAGATATTCTGGAGGAAGATGCCTACGGATGATGCCGTTAAGTCGATACTTGCACTGATGTCTTGAGGAAATGACAGCTTTAATTTTGGGGATTAAAGCTAACAAATATGCTCAGATTGAAATTTATGCAGTCGGATAATGGCACAGATGGCAAATTTTACTGATATATGGATATATATATTTCTGTCTAGTGGAGGACACACAGTTGGAATTCAATGTGACAGATTGTACCCTTGGCTAAAACTATGTCAGAGTCAAAGTAATCCTAAAACGCTATTATAGTATGTGCACTGGGGCAGCCAGAATGAGTCAGAAAGCTTTTTTGAACTGCAGTGTTTTCTTCCTACTATGTTTTTCTTTCTAGAATATAATAGCACAGTGCAGACATCTATACTGTGTGTGCTTTTCCCATTATCAATCCCACTTTAATTGGGTTCAGCTTGAGTCCCACTTCTTCTTTTTTCTTTGTCTCATCTTCATCTGGGCTCGTCACATATGCCAGTGTATGTATTGAACATGTTGGGCCATAAATACCCAAGCTGTGCCTGCCTGCTCACAGAGAGAAGAGTTTTGAAGCAGTTATCACTGTCAATGAGAGTGCAATCAGTTGTATGAGTGGGATGATTCAGTCCCTCATCATCATCACCACCGTCACCAAGTCACACCCGTCGAGATTTCAGCCTTGCCGAAAAGTATATATTGTCATATATCAGGGATGGACCAATGAAACAAATATGGAGGCAGGACTTGCCATACATCAGGTTGATCTGTTGTACTGTAACTGCTTTGTGTGCCCACTCAATCTTGCTGAAAGTGGAAACTAAACTGTGGGAATTCAGTAGCTGTTTCATTCAGATGTGAATAGCCCAGGACTAGCTTCTACTTAGTGCAGATATGCAAAAGTTGCACTGGATCGGCCGATGTGCCTTCATGAGCAGGGATCCTGTACCTTCCCAACTGCCGGGTTGGGTCTAACTTAACCCCACTCACTAAGCTTAGAAAGTCATCACCTGCCGTAGTGTTTCACAGGTGCTGATGAACATCCCTGTCTGAAGGACCATAATACAGCCACTTGCCAGTTAATGCAGTGCTGTTGTGATGTCCCCATCGTGAGATCCCAAAGTACTACAGATAACTGGTTTTATGTTTAAACTGCTCATACCTCCAATGTCATGCAATACTTGCTGCAAATGCTAATGCTTACAAGTTTCAAGTGAATGTTCACATCAAAAGGAAGAAGAAAATCCATGATGTAGCACCCTTCCTCCCAATCTGTCATTAACCTTTCTGGGCTTTACCCTGTACCTTGTGAAAGATCATATTTTACCCTCTTATGCACCACGTTTTAATATTATTATTGTCATTATTATTGTGTCATGCTGAAGTTATGGGTGCTCAGTGCAGCTGGCAAGATCAGATCCAGGGATATGACCTGTTTTTTCCTAGGATATTTTAGCTTTGTAATTGGAATTGTGGATCCAGAATAACACAAATGTATCCCGTTATTGCTACCCATTCTTGGCATTTGCTATAATGAAACAGAGCCATTATGGTGTAAGCTGTGAACCTGCAGTACTAATAATGATCCCGAAACCTCTGTCTATTTTTAATGTCTCCATACATGCTTCCTTTGTTCAATGGGCTGTAAGTTTAAAGAAAGGAAATTAAACTGCAAAAGCTACAGCAGACGGAAACACTTTTAAAAGGCCGAACACAGACTGACAACACAATAATAATGACAGTGCAAGAACATACATATATTAGATGGCTTTCATCCAGTGCTCGACAAACTTTGGAGGCAGAGAATAAACTGGAGGCCGTGTGTTTCCAGGGATAAGGTACAGGTGGGCCCTAATGGGCTTCGAGATCTGTTGGAGTATTGGCTTGTTTATGACTTAAGGACTGCTGGAAGTTGTAAAAGAGAGAGACAACTGACTGGATGTTATGACAAAATTTATGTGATTTTTAAGAACAGGCAAAGAAGGCCAAAGCTTTTAGGGATGGGCATTTCTTATTTATTTATGGAGGGCCAGAGGGCTTGTTAGTCTGGCAGACAAAGGCAGACCATGTTCCAATGGCTAGAAGTTGAAGCTAGGATGGGAAATAATGCGAAAATGCTTAACAGCAGGGGTAATTAACCACTGGAACAACTTGCCAAGGAACACGCATAGATTCCCTGTCACTTGAAGTTCTTAAATTACAGCCGAGCGTCTTTCTGAAAGGTATTCTGTAGCTCAAAGACTAGTTATAGGCCAGATGGAGGAATTACAGGGTAAAATAGTGTAGCCTGTGTTCTGCAGGAGGTCAGATGTGCTAATCATAATAGTCCCTTCTGGCCTTCAAATCTCTGAATATATGAATCTCTTTATTTATTTATTTATTTCTAATAGGGTTTGGGGGGAAGATTGAGGGTATATTCCTTAGATGCGTTAAAAAGGCTTTTTTGCTGTATTGATTTATTGGCTGGCTGATTTAATTCATTATTTGTAAATGATTTTTTCTTTTTTTTTTTTTTGCTTCTGGGTGATTATCATTTTACTTCTAATGGATGGTTAGGGCACCTACAGCTTTTTTTGTGTGGCTGCATTTTAATGTTATGTAAATTTAAATAAATCAAAAGGGTCTAAAACACACAAACTATGGACATTTTCCTCCAGATCTTTCTCTGGCTTCTGTAGCGTGCCTGAAAGAATAATATAAGACCGAGGCATTATTTTACACGTGAAGTGTTTGTATATATGTTCATCACTATCCATATGCTATGTGCATATCAGCATGTGTATGTGTGTGTTCCCAATAATATGTCAAAAGCACATTGCAGTGTACAGTGTACTTTGATTTTAGTGTAGCGTAGCGTAGTATAAAAACTTTAACGTATAACTTGTTCGATTTTTTGTAACTTCTGTTTGCAGTGCGGTGTGCATGGCATTAGACGTCTCTGAGGCAACATCCAGCCACTTTCAAGTAGGTGCAGTAGGCTAAGCTTAGTAATGTACCCAGGTAAGGCTTTAGGCATCTTAGCATAATTCAAGCTAATTGTGAAGAATGTTACTGTGTGATTTCAGAGGCGTTGGTTGTAGCCGTGTTGGTCTAAGGATATAGGCAGAGAAGGTTTTTTGGGTAAATCCAAAATCTTTTATTAGACCAAGTTGGTCAAAAGCCATTGTGTGATTTTGACAGCCATGAATGGTACACAAGTCATCTTAGCAGTAGAACAGAATTCTGCCCTCAGTCTACCCTCAGTCAAGCCTTGTACACACCACAAAATTGGCCTTTAAGGTGGCTTAATGCCCTTTTGCATTGCTTTAATGGTACAGCTGTTTGAATGTGTTGGTGGCGTAATGCACGTTAAATTACTTTGGGATGCAGCAAAATAAAACATCTCCAAGGTGGTTTAGTTCACCGCGGAGGAAAGCACCAGGCCCCGTGCATCTCAAGGGCTGTGCAGGCAGCCCGTGCAGGCAGGTTCCACTGAAGGGGGGAAAAAAAGCAGCGAGACTGATCTTTTTTTTTTTTTTTTTCTTCCCGGAGCCTGCCTGCCTGAGCTGCGCGAGGGGCCAGTGCTTCCCTCTGCAACTGCAGTGCCCTCCAGGACCTCTTGGGCTGGGTGCTTGTGGGTGGCTGCTGCTGGGGGGGTGCCGCTGCTGCCATGGAGGGAAGCGCCAGTCCTCCCCTCTTCCCCCCCACAGCTCAGGGACCGCACAGCCTGCCAGCAGCTCGCCTTCCCCTCCCCGCTGCCAGAGAGGCTGGTAAGGGTTGGGCTTGACCCTTGTGTACATGCCACAGGGGTTTACTTTGCCCTAAATTGAAGCAGTGTTTTTAAAGACCCACCACTTCAATTAAGGGAGGATTAAACTGAAGCAAACCCCCGTGGCGTGTACAAATGCCCTTAGTTATCTCGTGTGGCATTCTAGTCTTTCTTGGTTGCCTACAGGGTATTTTTGCTACTTATGTGCCTGGGAAATTCTATATCTGGACAGCAGTGGATCCAATAATGAGGCAAGGGAGGTATGACCTCCAACCTTGGCTGTACCCTACGTGTACTGTGAGTTATGAGCTCATGGCCTGGCATGCATGAGCTGCTCCTGTAGCCCCATGGGAGCAGCAAGCTCTGAGTTCACCATCTCATGGGCTGGAGTCTAGCCAGAGCTTCTGCTTTCACCCGCTTCAGAGCCCAGGGGTTGCTGCTGTTTGCTTTTGCTGTTCTTGCAATGTTCATCGTTTCATAGTTTATTTCATAGTTTCTAGGGTCGGAAGGGACCTGAGCAGATCAAGTCCGACCCCCTGCCATGGCAGGAAAGAGTACTGGGGTCAAACGACCCCAGCAAGGTGTTTGTCTAGCCTTGTCTAAAGACCCCCAGGGTAGGAGCCAGCACCACTTCTCTTGGAAGTTGGTTCCAGATCCTAGCCACCCTGACCTTGAAGTCGCACCTCCTGATGTCTAATCTGAATCTCCCCTCTGCCAGCTTGTGTCTGTTATTTCTAGTCACTTCTGGCAGTGCTCGGGGGAACAGGGACTCCCCCAATGCCTGCTGGTCCCATCTGACTAGTTTGTACCAGGCCACTAGATCCCCCTCAGCCTTCTCTTATGGGGGCTGAACAGGTTCAGGTCCTGTAGCCTCTCCTCATAGGGCCTGCCCTGCTGCCCCCGATCATGCGGGTGGCCTCCTCTGGACCCTCTCCATGCTGCTGACATCCCTCTTGAAGTGCGGCGCCCAGAGCTGGACGCAGTACTCCAGCTGTGGCCTGACCAGTGTCACATAAAGGGGAAGGATCACGTCCTTGGACCTTATGACAGGAGTATTGCTACTGGAGCCTTTCTATTGGTGACTTCGCCCTCCTGTTATGGGTCAACCGCCTGCTTACTCACCTGCCACACCTTGATCTTGATTGATTGATTGATTGATGTAATTAGCAGAAGGCTGCCCACTTTACAAGCCCCGGTGCCAGAGGGCGCTAGCTGTGGCTCCTTTTCCTCCCTTACACTGCAGCCCAAGCCTCACAGACGGTACTGTTGTGGTTTTCGACCTGGGCCCTGCTGTGACTTGGCCCTGTCCTTGCCTTCTCTCGGGGCTTCCCACTGCCCTCCCCCTTGCTCTGGGGCTTCTCACTCCTCACAGCCCTCTCTCCAGGCTCCTCACTGCCCCCCTTGCTCTGGGGCTGGGGTCAATGCACCCCAAATGCTGCGCCCTCTCTGGCGCCAGGGTCCCCACACTACCGTGGATCCCCTATGAAGCCTCCTCCAACCCCTAATAGCCTCATCCGGTACTTCAGTCAAAACAGCAAACACAAAAACACAAAGCCCCCGGGCTATAACATAAAAAGCTAAACCATCCAGCCAAACAACATTCAATCCCTACCAGGAAATACTCCAACCCACAGCAGCAATCAGGGGATGCTCATGCAGTCAGGCCTCTCCCCTCTGTCTGCACTGGCCAAGCTCCCCCTCCCTTGGCTGCCAGAGGGGAACTGCCCTCCTGGCCTCATGCCTGGGGCTTAAGAAGGGCCAGGCCCTGCCCCTTCCTGTCAGCTGGCTCCACACCAGTTGCCCTAGCAACCGGCACCTGTGACTCTGGCTGCCCTGGTAACTGGCAGCTGAGCCTCCCCCTTCTTGCCACTAGGGGCCTATCCCAAGCTGTTTCTGCTCTCAGGCACAGGGCACCTGAGTGCTCTGTGACAGACCCGCTCGGGATGCATCTGTGGATGCACGACAAGGTGCGGTTGGCCTTCCTGACCGCGTCCCCACACTGCTGGCCCATGTTCATCTTGGCATCAATGATGATTCCAAGATCCTCTTCTGCCTCTGCACTGACGAGAAGGGAGTT
>NW_017728918.1:4885812-4917239 GCF_001723895.1 Crocodylus porosus | reverse complement strand
AGTGTCATCTGCGAATTTGAACAGGTGCTTTTTACCCCCTCGTCCAAGTCACTGATGAAGATGTTGAACAGTGCGGGCCCGAGGACCAAGCCCACTGCCCACATCCCTCCAAGTCAAAAACGACCCATCCACCACCACTCTCTGAGTGCGGCCCTCCAGCCAGTTAGCAACCCATTTGACTGTGTAGGTGTCCACACCATAGTCCACCTGTTTTTTAATGAGAATTCGTGAGAGACAGTGTTGAAGGCTTTCCTAAAGTCCAGGAAGACTATGTCCACTGCTACCCCTGCATCTAAGGATTTAGTGACCTGATCCTAGAAGGCCACCAGGTTGGTCTGACAGGACCTGCCACTGATGAACCCGTGTTCGTTGCCCTTAACCTTAACCTCCCCCGCAGGCCCCTCGTGGACATGTGCCAGGATAATTCTCTCAAAAAGCTTACCCAGGATCGAGGTAAGACTAACGGGCCTATAGTTCCCCAGGTCCTCCTTCCTCCCTTTTTTTGAAAATGGGAAGCACACTGGCCCTCTTCCAGACCTCTGGCACCACACCAGAGCACCACAAGTGCTCATACAGCCATGCCAGGGGTCCTGCAATGACCTCAGCCAATTCCCTCAGCACTTGGGGGTGGAGATCATCCGGACCTGCCGATTTAAATACATCCAGTCCCTCCAGAAGTTTCCTGACTAGATCCTCACTGATCCTTGTCCTAGGTTCGCCTCCCCTGGGGCCTGAGGGGGGCCTGGTGGGGGGGCTTATTCGGTCTCTGGTCAGGAAAATGGAGGCAAAGAAGTTGTTAAATAGTTTAGCTTTGTCATCTGGTGTGATGACCAGATTTCCTAGTGTGTCTTGTAGGGGTCCCACGTTACCTTCTTTTTGCTTCTTATGTTTTTAAAAAAGGACTTCTTGTTGCCCTTGATCCGGGTCGCTAGTCCCAATTCCATCACTCCCTTGGCCTTCCTGACCGCCCCCCTGCATCCCCGAGCAATCTCAGTATAGCCCTCCCTGGTGATGGCCCCTCCCTTCCATTGGGTGTACGCCTCCCTTTTAGCTAGGAGACATTCTCAGATGCTTTTGGTGAGCCAAGGGGGCTTTTGCACCCCCCTGCTACCTTAGATCCATGTTGGAATTACCTCCCTTTGGGCTTAGAGGATATTCAAACCATAAATCATGGAATCGGACAAACCATAATAAATGTCATGCTTATTAAACTCATCTCTTTTCTCTTTTATAAAATATACTATGAGTATTTTTACAATGGATGCATATTTTTTAAAGTAAAGAATGTAGCTACTATTTATGCACAGAGGGCTTGTATGATTTTGCTCCATCACTGAGGCAGATAGCAGTTGAGCCTAACAGAGTTGCCCTTGTGAAAAATAATGTGCACCTCCAGGGTGGTTAGGGGAAAAGTTCATACCAAAAAATAATGTGACATAAAGGAGACGTTCCAGAGGAAAGCAAAGACTGTAAAAGAAACATGATGCAGAGAAAATGTTCTCAACCAGTAGCCTATCAGAGAAGAGAACCGGGAGACCCATTACTCAGGCTTACCATGGACACGCAGCATGCTAAAAGGAGAGCAATGTCATGTGTGCACAATTGTGCAAACTCTCTAGCCCAAATGGACAGGGGCAATGAAATCTGCTGTGTTTCAAGTGAGCTTTCACTGAGTGAAAAGGAGCATGTGCACACCTGGGAACTGGGGAACATCTGCTGTAAGTCACTTAAAAAATAACCATTCGCTAGCTTAGGAGAAACATCTGCACAATGAGCTACACACCACCAGTTCTGAAAGAGGGAAACAGCAGGGGTAGGGGCTATGTGAGGTACAAGGAGCCTGAGAACTGATGAGAGGTGATGGTGTGTTTGTATCAGCAGATAGTGTCCTTGCTACAGAGTTTCTTTACCATCCACCTTCCAAAAGTATTGTTTCTAGTTATTTTAATGCTTTTACCTATATACTTTCTATTGAGGAGGATTGGAATAATTATAGAGTGACTATGTCCCGTATCCCTTTCATAGATGGAGAGATTAATGTAGAAAATGAAACCAAGTGCCCGACGTCCTGCTAATTGGTTTCCAAACTAGAAACTAACCCCAGTGGTGTGGTGTTGTCTCCACAGAACTGAAAAGGAAAATTCCCATTGATTCCAGCATGTCACCCCTGACCTGAACTGTGCAGAGAAGTCTGAGATGCAGGGTCAAATCCCTCCTAGAGCCTAGGTCTCCAGATTGCTGGTAAGTTCCTTAACCTTTGAGCTACTGTGGTTAAAACATAGGAGTGCCCTCTTTCTTCTCAATTTAATATATGTTACTCATGGGTTTCTGACTAGCTACCTTTTCATAACTTACACACACTTGGACATCCAGAATGCATAAGTGTGTGTTGCTTCATATCTGCCTGGACGATACACAGCCTACTATGTGCATTTACTCCACTGGTGCATACTTATGTGTCCATGGTTCAGGGGTAACAGAATAGCAACCTTTGTATAGATGCCAAAAAAATCCACTTACCTGGCTAGAGAGGTTCTATTTAGTCACACAAAAGGAAATAGAATTGTGCCCTAACTAGGATGACAATATAGAAATCCCAGAAATCATCCTGAAAATCTGGGCAACTGCTCTGCCTCAGCACCCATGTTCTCATGAGTCAGCACAGGCAGGACTGTGTGCCAGGCAGCTACTCTGAAAGATATGTGTGTCACTACTCTTGACACGTATATCTACTCTTGAGGCCTTGGTCTTGGTGAGCAAGAAAGCAGTCACTCCAGACAAGCCAAGAATGGCTTCCATGGTGTACTTCCAGGTTCAGATTGTGTGTGTTCAGGTCTGGATGATTCAGGACAAGCTACTGCTGCAGTGGCCCACTGAGAAAGATTGTTCTCATATCATCACAGTTAGTCAGAAAAAAGAAAGTAATTCCTTATGGAAACCCAAGCGCAAGTGGGATGGACACTGTGCATGTGTATGGAAGGAGTTGTGTTGTTATTGCAAGGATCTTATAAACTAAATAGGGAACCAAAAGTGATGTCATTTGCCCAGGGTTACATAAGAGGCTAATGGCAGAGCCAGGAATCGAATCCAGACTTTGTGTGTGATTGTTCAGCATCTGTTTCAATGGGTTACACATGTGAGTCCTCTCAGCTATGAAGGCTTATAAATCCCTGGAAGGAGTGTGCTTTGAGATGGAGGTTGGCAAAATAGCAGGGCTAAGTCAGAGGTGGGGTTTCAGGCTTCTCTGTGCCACGAGGCACATGGTATGGAAATGGCAGCAGAAAAGGAGGAGACACAGAAGGTAGAGGTCATGTGGTGAAGCTGGTGCAAATAGAGGAAGAAAAATAATGGCACAACCAACAGGAAAAAGTGGAAGTAACTGTTAAAAAAAGGGCTAAATGGTAGAGTAAGGAAACTGTCAGGCAGATGGTAAAAGAAAGCCAGCGATGGAGCTTATCAGGATAGGATAATGCTGTGCTCTGTTTGTGGTTTGTTTTAAAACCAGGATGTCTAAAGCCTTTGGGTCTGGGACAGGCATTGCATAAAGTGGTTTGAGCCAAATCCTTTCAGTCTGATACTGCATTCAACCAGGATTATCTCAAATCGGTTTCAGCCATTTTGAAACTGGTTTATGTGCACTAAGTGCTTGTTCTGTTACCGGTTTAAACCCGTTTCTGATCACTTAAACCAGTTTGTGTGCAATGTCTGTCCCTAGCCTTGGAGTCCAGCTCTTGCTCTTCTGGTACAACAGAAAGAGGATTACCAAGGTAGACATTAGTTTTGAGAGCTTGATAATCTTACAGAAATGAATACACATATTCCACTTAAAGAGAAATCCTTTCACCTCGTGAAGTAGCATCTGCATTAAACCAAGAGGAAGAACAAGACAATGGGAACGAGAGGGAAACAATCAGATTGCAGGAGGCTTCTTGTGTCTCTCATCATCGAGGCACTAAAAGAGACAGAAGTCAGGAAGTTAAAAGCCCTAGGCATGATTTAGTCATTTTCATTTTTTTCCTTGTTGTTCAGCTCATATTGGGTTCATTGAACTTAACAGATCACCAAGTTGTAAGCACTAGAGAAATGTGTTTAAAATGTTGTTATCTGATGCAAGCCAGACATTGGCATTCTGAATCTTTGAATAATGAACTATTTTATTTTGGACATCCCAGGGGAGACACTCCATGACACTTAGTTAATGCTGGTTCGTACGTTTACTGGATGAGAAGCAGGACAGTAATTCTTCTACGATGCTGCATACACACATTTAATATTGGAGGCAAAAGCTACCTTTGCAGTTGTCACCAAAGAATGGTTCCATTAGCTTTTCTTTCTATCTGTAATAGTCACTTTGCTAACAATTTTCGTTCTCCTTCCGGCAAGAATTTCTTAGGGTGATATCTTTTATTGGACCAACTATGTAGTTGGGATAAAGTTAGACAAGCTTTTGAATGCAAGGCATTCTTCATGCAGTCCCTGATCACAGGAAGCCAGGCACGGCATAGTGAAGCACAAGAGAGGGGAGGGACTGAGAGAAATTCTCTGGGGTAGCACACCCACAGTTAGTGGAAGAAAAGAAGTGGACTGCTGGGATATAAAGGCCCATCCAAAGGGAGGAGGGTCATTCTCACCTTCCTTTATGCGGAAAGAATTGAGAAAGTGGATAAATGATAATGTATCATAAACCCAATATCAGTGTTTAGTCCTTGGTTCTTTGTCCAGCCAGCTTATGAATTTTTGTTCCCAACTTCACCTTTTAAAGATGTTAGGTAGATTTCCCTTGAGCACGAGGATAGAGAGGTCATGGGGGGTAGTGGTTGTTCTGTAAGAAATGTGCTCTCAGTGGTGTATGTATGTCTCCATCCTTTGTATTTTTCTGTGAAAGTCCATTCCAGTGCATAAGCCAACAGCTCTTCAGATAGAGATCTAATGTTGTCATTGTGAGTACCCACATGAAAGTCTATAGGAGTTGCATGACTCAATCCCAAGCAAATTCAAATATTTACAGGACATTTTCATATTATGGCCATGGCCTGTGTTCAATGAACAAATGATACAACTGATCACCATATCCAGATTCCAGTTCATTGGGAAGGAAGCCATTGCTAGCCTGTGTTTGCAGAGGGCTTGGCACAGTTGGGTCCTGGCTTATGATGGAAGCTTCACTACCAAAATGTAGATAAAGAATTAGATAAAAAAATAACCTGTAAAGGCTACAGCACCCAAAAAGGCAAATGCTATGTTGGTTTCTCATTCCTCCCATGAATTGATTTAGCTTTCTTTAGTATTTTTGCTACAGTGTGTGTTTTTTGTGCAATTCCTGCCCTCTCAACCCCCAAAATAGATATTTCTTGGCATTTCCAGATTGAGATCTGGACTTTAAATGACTAAGTAGAACTTAGATACCTAATAGTTAAAATAGGATTCAGACTCAGCTAGTTTGGAAAAAAAAAATCTGAAATTTTTAGGACTTGGTGGAACCCGTGACTCATTGTCATAGTTACTATTATTGCCCAGATGTCATTATTTGTTGCAGAGTGATCTCTTAGCAAGTTAATATGCCACACCCCATCATACCTGTGGGGATTCACATATTCTTCACATGTGCGTTGGCCTGTACCTTTCCTCCTGTGAGATCTCAGAAGCAAGTAATTCACTGAAAAGTAGCAAGTACAGTGCAAAACTACATGGGGCCCCATTTCTCTGTCATAGGAGGGTAGAGATGCATACAGTATGTCCTATGAATTTGTTTATGTGGATTTCCAAACCTTAACATGGATACCTCACTATATCAGGATTGGGGAACCTGTAGGCTGCTGGAGCAACCATGGAAAAATACAGCCTGGTTTGAGTGGGGAGGTTTGGGGCTGAACCGTTCTCAGTGGTGGCAGATGACAGAACTAGGAGCAATGGTCTCAATTTGCAGCAAGGGACATTTAGGTTAGATATTAGGTAAAACGTTCTCACTAGGAGGGTGGTAAAGCACTGGGACAGGTTACCCAGAGAACTGGTGGCTTCTCGGTCCTTGGAAGTTTTTAAGACCCGGTTAGGCAGAGCCTTTTCTGGGGTGATTTATTTGGGGATGCTCCTTTTTGAGCAGGGGGTTGGACTAGATGACTCCTGAGGTCCCTTCCAACCCTCAACTTCTATGAATCTATGCTGGGTTTGAATTACACTTTGACTCTGGGGGGTGGAGGAGTGTGCAAAAAAAAGCTGGGCTGCCCATCATGATGCCCTAATAAAATCAGAGATCCCCCAGGTAATGATTTTCAAATCTTACAGGTGGGCTCTTGTCTCTTATGGCAGGGGCTCATCCCCCTGCTCTCCCTCCCGAGCTCTACCATAATTTGAACCCTGATTCTATATCTAGCTTTCTTGGATCATGTGTAAAAAAATGCAGTTAATCTGGGGTTGTGAAATTCCCCCCTTATGAAAGTCTGCTGGAGGCACATGCACCACTTCAATTCTGCTTATACTCTCCAAACAAGGCCTACTACATGAGTTAAATTTTAACTAGTTTTCACAAGAAGGATTTGGGACTCTCTAATTATGAAGCATGGGCACTCAGTTCTTACCATCTCATCAACAAATGCTCCATAACAAAGCCTCCCCTTGATTCCAAGACATCCTATGTAACAAAATGTGTGCCTGCCACAGGAAAAAAAACAACGGTTTGAATAGATTGTACTTGGGACTTGACGCCAACTGCAATATTGCATGAGAGAATATCTGTAGGATACTTTCATCTGTGACTGTTTATTGCATTACAACTCTTGATTATTCTAATGACACGGGGTCTCTTCAGAAGCACATTGTTTATACCCCCAAGGAGTTTACTGCAGGTACACATATTCTCAATCTACTGTACAAACAAATGTGTTATTCAGCAGACAGCTGTAGCTCTTCTGCTGATAACTAGTGAACGGACTGACAACAACATCAGCAAAAAATCTATGAATCTATGAATCTAGAAATCTATGACTCTACCTATCTATGAATCTATTAGAAAAAACTATTGTAGGCGTAGGTACAAGGCCTTGAATTCTAGCAATTCATTTAATTGACGGGTGGATCCTGGCATTTCTATTCGTTCTTGTTTCTGTGCTAGATTTCGAACCTTAGTTTGAATCCAGAAATTTGGTTTATGGTCTCACAGATCAAACCTAGTACCCACAGATGTAGGACAAGTCACATTCCATTATTCAGTTCCCCAGAACTGGGAGCACACTGAATATGGAAGGACCACAGTGAAACTCATGAACAGAGTAATTCTTCTAACTACCCTCTCTGAACTGCAGCTTAATATGGAATATGAGTCTAATGCACCTGCTAACTTGAAGAGTTAGCCCTTAGCTCATATTGTAGAAGCATGTGCATTTGACTGTGGAGGTCTGATCTATTCCACGTGGCAATGGAATGGTGTTTGGGGTCTGGAATCTGGAAGATTATCACTTACCTGAAGTGGCATACATCTGATTGAACAATATATGTTGGACAGCTGGGTTGGGGGAAGAAAGGCAGGAGGAGGAGAAAGCGAGGCAGGGAGAAAAGAGATGGAAAGAGACAGAGAAAGAGATAAAAGACTGATTTTTTTCGATGACACTAAGGCAAACCAAGAGTAACCTAAGTGAAGTCAGTGGTGATCCATGGGCCTCTATCAATGGTTCATGAAATCAAAATCAAGCGCATAAAATTAAGAACCAGATCCAGAGTAGACAGGAATTGGACATATCAGTAAACGTAGCCCAGTTTGGTTTTTTTTCCATTCCATGAGAAATACACATCTTTAAAAGTCATGAGTCCAAGCAAACCTGGTCTCACTCATGACTCCACATTGAAATCATAAACACCAACTGTCCATTGTGCTGATTGTGCTCCTGCTTTGAATGCTGTCTCAAAAAATAAACATCTTGGCTTATACTCTGAGAGAGTATAAGAAGAAAATATTGTTTCCAGGAAGAATAACTTGGCTTTACATTTTTTTTTCTATTCTGTAATGTCTCTTTTTTATCTGTCCTAAGTTTCTCTGTTGCTTTCTTTCCTCTCACTCCTCTTTCTCTCCTTCTCTCTCTACCCCTCACATGCACACCCATACTTGCAAAGGGAGAGCTTGATAAGACATCAGAGTAAGAGAAGATTTAGAGTAGCTCCACTTCTAGTTGCACCATTATCTCTACTATCTAGGACATCATTGTCACCCTTCCACTGAAGACAGCAGTCCCCTTAATTTCTGTGGGGTTTGCATTGGGTGCTTAATGACGGTTTTCCAACCCACATTTATGTTAGGGTGTCCTTGGTTTGAAAAGAAGGTAAAAAAATTCAGATTTATTCCTGTATCTGGCTCATGACCCCAAATGAGTTAGTTAAGGTTCTGTAGAGGAAGAACAAGCTGGGAGTAACTGGTAAGGAATAACCCTTTAGTGGCAAGATGATACAGCTAATGATCAAACAACTCTGTCCAATTGTGAATTGTAAGTTTGGTTTTGTGAAGAGTAGAAACCCAGCATGACTGAACCAAATCCAAGAGAAGATCTGGGCCAACTAAAATCAATTTCCCATTGGGCTAGGTGCTTTACCTAGTTCCCACCCTGCAGTCCAAAAAGAAAAAAAAAGACCAACGTAAATGAGAATTGAGGTGTGAAGACCTAGATTCTAAAAATACATGGGTGTTGTTGTACTAAGCATTATAAGGACCAAATGATTTAGATTCATGGTTCACAACTTTTTTAGATGCAAGGCACCTCCCATTGGACTCAAGGCACCCCTTGGCTAATGCTAGTTCTTAGTTTCACTCATTTGTTGACTACAGAAAGTAATAGTACCATTCTTCTATTGCAAAGAGTTCAGACTACGTCATGGCATGATGTTTTAACAGTACATATTCCTAGTTGAAATCTCTGGGTTTCTGGTTATGAGTCATGTTTGCACACCTAACAGTGCTAGATCGGGGGATCTAGTGGCTTGTTACAAACTAGTCAGGGGGGATCAGTAGGCACTGAGGAAGTCCCTGTTCCCCTGAGCACTGCAAGGAGTGACCAGGAATAATGGTCACAAGCTGGCAGAGGGTGATTGAGGCTAGATATCAGGAGGCGCTACTTCACGGTCAGGGCGGCTAGGATCTGGAACCAACTTCCAAGCGAAGTGGTGCTGGCTCCTACCCTGGGGGTGTTTAAGAGGAGGTTAGATGAACACCTTGCTGGGGTCATTTGACCCCAGTACTCTTTCCTGCCATGGCAGGGGGTCGGACTAGAAGATCTACTCAGGTCCCTTCCGACCCTAGAAACTATGAAACTATGAAACATTGCACGGCACCCCACAGCACCACTTGAATGAATCACAAGCATCACCTTATAATGAGGTGGGCTAGCTGGACCAAGCTGGTTCCAATCAGGAGATCAAAGCAAGTCATCCCCAGGACAAATACCAGCTGCAGCAAGATCAGGGCAGTGTCCTGGTCCCAGCTGGGCTGAGTGAGGCAGTCAGGGCAGCCAGGCCCGATTTGCTCCAGCCCTTAAAAGTCAGGCCCAACCAAATGTCTCCTTGTGTGGACAAAGGTGAAAGTTCTTGCTCCAGACCTCTGCACTTCCTTGCAGATCTTCTGCTTTTGACTCATGTCTCTTACTCTGGCTTCCAACTCTAGTAAGACTCTTGGCGTTCCTTAATTATGCTTCCCTGCTCATATGTCTGGTTTGACCTTCGGCTCTGGCTTTTGGCTTACCTTTTCTCCAGCTTCAGCCTCTGACCCTGCTTGTCCTGACTTTGGGTATGGCTTCTGAATCTAATTCCTACCCCAGGTTTCTACAGATGCCAGTTTGCTGAGCAGCCGAACAGAACTACATCTATATTTTGGGTATCTAACCCTTAGGTTAGACTGCCCATGCTCTGGTGCATAACACACCCTGGTTGAGAATCACTGATTTAGATGGACCGATGTTCAAAAATGATATAAGTTTCTAGGATTACTTCACTGAAAGTCAGTGAGCATTTGTCTCCTATAGAAGCAACTTTTAGGGACTGGATTATGAATATGAGCATATAGTCATAATTAGCTCAAATATGATTCAGCGAAAGGTCAAAAGTCACTTAAAGGTCAATCAGAGCCATGTTAAATCAATTAGGCATGCAATTTTGAGTGGATCCTCACCTACAAGATTTAAACTAACTACGTCCTGGTTTCTTTGTACCTTAGAGCTCCATCTGAAATTTGGATATACAGTATTTCTCTACCTCACAGGTGAGATGCGGGGTAAATAAATTAAAAACTGCAATCAGATGCTGCAGTGATATGGTAAATACCTCTCAAAGAGTATAAGAAGCAAATATTGTTTCCAGGAAAAATAACTCATCCCTTACTCTACCCCAGACTATTCTAGCCATGTCTTCTTTTCTTCTATGGTTACTTTCTGGAAATCTTTTGTACTTTCTTGAGAGAGAGATTTTTATTTTTTCTATATCTCCCTGGTCCCTTGGCCAGCTGAAACCATTATCTTCTGTTTATAAAGTCATAAATGTTATGGCTAGAAGGGGCCATTATAATCATTTCATCTGATTTTCTGTATAACATAATCAATAGGACTTTCCCCAGCGATTCCTCTATCAGCTCTGTAACTTTTGGTTGAGTTGCCACATCTCTTTAAAACAGACATCCAACCTTGATTTAAATACTTCTTTAAAGACTACTTAACAACTCATCAAGCTTATCTGGGGGTTTCTTCTTTATTTTATGGAAGTAATGAACCCAGTCCTCCATCCTCCCCTCCTGGAGATACTTCTTAATGGAAAGTAAAAATGCCACAATTACAACACACCATGTGTGGGACATAAAACCTCACGCTCACTCTAGTATCTGTATTGTATTTAATAAAGTACCAACAGAGCAGCAGTAATGTACACTGGGAATCCGGAGTCATAAATAAAAGAGGGAAAATCTGTAATAGCATCTAGGAAATCTGAGAAAAAAAATGTGAAAGTGGCTTAAACCACTTGAAACATGGAAATAGCATTTTTTAAACTAGGCTCACTTGCCAGGAATTCTCTCTGATTAGAAAGAAAGGGAAAAAAAAAAGTGAGAGATGAGTCTCAAAATCTTACCAGATGATGTAGTTGAGGCTGGCTGAACTTAATTAACTTGGATCAGTGGTTTTAGATTTTAACCTTCCTTGTTTATTTCCCTTCACTGTGCAGCAGTGAAGACGTTTGAAAGGGAGGAGGGTCGGGGGAGGGCAGGGGGAAAATATACATTTTCTTGGAGAAACAATTAAACAGCTCCATCTTGTCCACTCATCTAGGCTGAAGGGAAATAACACTACGGAATAAAGTCTGAGATGGTGTAAATGAGTTCAGCCTCAATGAATCCAACAGAACTATGTAGATTTAAACTAAGTACAGGCCTGGCCCAATGAGACTTCTGTTTGCTTTGAAGATAGTTAAAGGTCTCCTTGCATTAAGTGAAAAAGGGTAGAGCAGCGGTTCCCAATCTGTGGTATGTGTACCACCAGTGATACACAGTAGGGTTGTGTAAAATTTCAATGACTGTTTCATTTCAAAGTCGTTTTGATGCATTTTGAGCTGGGAACACTGAAATCAAAGTGAAACAAAAAACTGTGAAACCGTTTTGAAATGAAATGAGGGTACTCTAAACATTTTGAAAGTTTCAAAACATTTTGAGTTTCGAAGCCAGGTTTGCTTGTAACGAAAGAGAAAGTAAAGAGAGGGAGGGGAAAGAGGGGAGAAGGACTGCTCTGATATTGACATCTAGCTCCCACTTCTATTCCCCAGCACTGTAGGGTGGGGCCAGTGGCAGCCACATGGCGCAGCCCGCACCAAGTGCTGGGAAGACTGCAGTGCTGCCGCTAGCCCCATCCTGCAGCGGCAGCCTTCTGAAACCCTGCACACAGATTGGGGGCCCACGCTCCCTGGGAAGAGCTGAGAAAGTGATCAGAGAGCTGGAGGGATTGAACAGGGAGCTGGGGAATCAAAGCGAGGACTGGAGAATTGAACTGGCGGCTGGAAAAAACAAATAGGATGTTGAAGGTTCAGGGACCTGAACATTTCCCCAGTTCGATTTCCAGCTCCCTGATTTTTCACCCAGCTCTCTGATTACTTCCCCCGGGGCATAGGCCCCTGGATGATGCAGGATGACAGCAGGCTGTCACTGCCAGCTGGGGATGGCAGCAGCTCTTGGCTATTTTCCCAGACAGCTGCAGCAGCCTACTGGAACCCTGCACACAGATCCAGGGTCCATGACCCCCAAGGAAGAGCTGGGAGAATGATCAGAGAGCTGGGGACTTGAACCAGGAGCTCTAGCAGACAGGTGGATCCACCCTAGCTCCCAGGCAGTACACAGTGCCCTCCCTGCCAAGCTATGTGGCACCCAAGTGATGGTGTCAGTGCCAGGGGGGTGGAATCCCTGCTGCCCCCTGCTACCTTGCAGGGGGGCTCTGCCACAAGCCCTCAGAGGCCACAGTTGCCGCTGCTAGAGCCAGTGTGTGCTGGGCTTTTTTTTTTTAAAGCTCCACACTCACCAGCTGCTGAGCATGTGGATGACAGCATGCTGCCGCTGCCAGCTGGGGCCAGCGCCAACTCCCCAGCCTGCCCAGTGCATCGTGCACTGAGGAACCCAGTGCTGGTACTCGTCCCAGCCTTCAGTGGCAGCCTGTTGTCATCTTGCACACAGGTCCAGGGGCCTGTTCCCCTGGGAGGGCTGTAGGGCTGTGCCAAACTTCTTCCAGAGGGAGTGGCCTCTGGATTTGCATGCAGGATGACAGCATGCTGCCACTGCTGGCAAGTGATACTTGTTTTGCTTTGAACAGTTCGAGGTGCAGTTTCACAAAACCTCCTATCTCCTTGAAACTTGGCAGGCTTCATGCTCTCAGAAGGGACTAGCACCCCTGCAAGTTTCATCTGAAGCAGGCAAGAAATGACAAAGTTATAGACATTTTTGTGATTACCTTTTATAGCCTACGGGCAAAACTTTGAAATGAGCCAAAACGACAATGAAACAATTTCAATTAAACGAAATGGGACAGTGCTTTGAAACAGCTAAATGAAACACTGTCCTTTCGAAATGGTGAAACTGAAGTTGAAATGAAACAGTGCTGTTTCACACAGCTCTAGTATGCAGACAACCTGTCAGCAGTATGTCGTAACAGTTTTTTTATAATTACTTTAGAGACTTTATTATAATTACTCATGAGCGTCCATTCTGGAGGTCATCAATCCAGAATGGAGCACTGGCCTTCAAACAGCAATGCATGGCAAAAGTGCCAGAGCTGCGCTCTGCTTCCCTCCACCAGGCTCAGCGCCCAGCGGCTCACAGCTCCGTGGAACTCACCCTGGCAGCAGAAGGCAGAATGCAGCACTGGCTCTGCTGACCTCCTGCCACTGGGCTGGGCTCCATGGGGCTGGTGGAACTGATAGGCACGCAGCCTGGCATTGGGAGGCGGGCAGAGATGGCGCTGTACTCCCATCAGCTCCACCATCCCCATGGAGTGGAGCCCAGCAGTGGAACATGGGGAGAGCCAGGGCTCTGCTCCCCATCAGACTGAGGCACATGGGGCTGCAGAGCTGCTCAGAGCACAGCCCTGGCTCTCCCCTGCTTCCCACCACCTGGTTGCTGCTTCGAAACTCGAAACATTTTGAAACTTTCAAAATGTTTCAACTGGCCTCATTTTGTTTTGAAGCTGTTTTGAAGCCCCTCGTTTCATTTTGATTTCACTGTTTCAAGCTCAAAACAAGTCAAAACAGCATCAAAATGAAACAGTGAAATTTCACACAGCCCTACTTGCTACACTAGAGCTCACAAGGTGGTCCTTGAGAGAGAGCCTGTTGATATCCTCCGCAGTCACTGCATTGGATGTGTTGGCTCTCTTTGTCTGGCATTTTACTGAGGTCTCAGGTGGTATGACAGTCTCCTCCTGGGAGGCAGTTCAGGGAAATGAGTTTCTTGGTTTCATTTGTGTGATGCTTGTAAGTGGTGCTTTGCTCTGGAGGAAAAAAAGAGTTCAGGATAGGCATGTCTACACAAGATACTTTCCTGCACAGCAGACTAATTTTCTGCATAGTAAAGCAACACCCTCTACACATGAATGGCAATTAACGCAAAGTAGACTAATTTACTGCTCTGCCAGATAGTCCCAGCAGATACAAGTGACATCCAGCAGCGCACTAAATTACTGAGTTTAAACACACATGTAGATGGTGATGTTGAGATTAGTTTACTCTGGCTTATATTGAGTTGGAGTATATTCAGTCACATTAATTGGATGTGTAGATGTGCCCGATTAGACCTAAGGTAGGTGGTGGGTTATTCCCCATACTCCAAGACTTTTCAAAAGCATCTGACACTGGCCACTGTCAGAGACAGGTCATGTCTAGTCTGTTGATACCTATTGGAAGAAAATAGGGGAAAATAAGGAAAAGAAAAAGTCCACAAATGCTTACTCATCTACAATCTCAGAGCTTTGACATGCCCATTTAATCCTGACAGAGACTCTCAGCTCACTGCTTTCAAAGTAGGTGGATTATTGCCCTTCACATACATACCCTGCCAATATGCCACAGGGGGAAAATTCATTCCTGACCTCAGCATTGACAGTCAGTGCAGATGAGCAAGAAACACCATGGGTAAGGATTTAACCTGACAGAGAAAAGACTGACAGATACATCCAAAGTGAACTGCTCTGAAAAGTGATGATGTAAAAATGCCACAGTCTGACTCAGCAGATCAGCTCCCTGGGTACATTTAGGCAGACCTGTGTAAAATGAATAGTGATTTTAAAAAAAGTAGGAGCACAGTGCAACTGTCAGCCTGTCACAGCAACACTTTTCTCACACTTCCACATCAGCGGGGGTGTTCACTGAGTACCAGCTGAAAGACTCTTCTGCAACTTCCCTATGTTTAAATGTATTTCTGTGTAACCCCAACAGGACAAGTACAGCTGCAGGAATAACTTTCAGGAGTTTCCAGAGTACTAGTTGTGATAAAGAGGTGTGGCTTTCAGCTATCATTAGCAGCACTTGTAGTCAGGGTGGGAAAGATTTTGTCCTTGCAAAATTGGCTGCAGAAATTGGCTGCAGAAATAACTAGGAATTCTTAAATGTGACGCATCTATCAGAAACCAATGTCATCTTAAACCTATGCCATTTTATATAGGGTATTTTAGTGTCCACAGATGATTTGTCCTTGGAGACTTAACTCCAGTTCTTCATTCCTCACCCTACAACCAAGTGGATACCAAATAAAGGCAGTTAATTGTCAAAGATTTTGGTTAAACAATTTTTTATGTGGATGTAGAAATAAGATTGTAGGGTCATACTCTGATTGCAGTGTTACATTCTTGAAGCAAATGCTGCATCTTTCTAATCCATCAATCACATTTATAACAGTCCAGTCCTCATCCTTTTGAGGCAGAAAAGAAAACCTATGCCCAGCCATCTTTTCACAGTGCAAAACTTGATTTCAATTCAGGAGGTGATTGAAGGGTGATCTTTGCCAGCTGTAGCTGATGGATTAGTTGATATTAATGGCAACTGGCATGGCTGTTCAGCAAGCTGAGCTCAGTTACGCCTCCGTTCAAAATCAGGGACACTTTTTTTGTTCCAAAGAAAGAGAAAATCAGAAATAATCAGGAAGAAAAGCTGAGTTCTCATGGATTTCCATCAGGCTAGGATTTTGCTCTTGGAATATTGGGCTTATGTCTACAAGGAAGTCAAATCACTAGTTTGAGTTAACCACACCTTTGCCCATCTCTCGCTATAAGTAATCCTATGCACATCGAGGTCAACATCTCATCCTATCAGCACACCTCCACTGGCACTACTATAAAGACCTCCCATCAAGAAACCATCAGAACCCATGGGTCCTACACGTGCTTTTCCCAAAATGTAATGCAGCTGATCTGATACACCAAATGCCCGCAGAGCAACTATGTAGGTTAAACTAAAAAGCAACAGCACAAGTGAATGAACTCTCAGAGAAGTTGGAGATGTACTTGCACCATCCAGACTCTAGAATAGACTCCCAGGGCGGGTGGTGCAGGCACCTACTCTGGGGTCTTCAAAAGGAGATTGGACATGCACCTTGCTGGGGTTATTTGACCCCAGCAATCTTTCCTGTCCAGAGCAGTGAGACTGGACACGATAAACTCACAAGGTCCCTTCCAGCCCTGAACTTGTGTGGATCTGTGAATTAAGAGCACATTTCTCACAGATCAACCACGCCATCTTTGCCCTCGCTATCCTTGTGCTCAAGGGAAATCTACCCCCCACCTTTAAAAGGTTAAGCTAGGAACAAAAATCCATAAATTGGCTGAACTCCAAGGACCAAGGACTAAACAGTGATATTGAATTTATGGCCCATTATAATTTCTTGAATTCCTGAATACTTTCCATACAAGGGGTGCATCTACATGATACACTTAATGCATGGTAGACTATTCTACTGTGCATTACTGTGTCACAGCAAAAGCCATGCTAATGCACAGTGGAATGAGTGTACCACACATTAAGTATTACGAAAAGATCATGTGCCTTTGGTACTGCATGGTAGTGCCAGCCACTGTGCCTTTATGTAGTACCTGATATTAGAGGTACTAAATTTAAGACACAGTAGCAAAAGCACATTAAATGCGTGTGTAGACACATCCATGAAATGTGAGACTGACCCCCTCTCTCCCCACTTTTGATAAGCTTTATTTATTTAGTGTATGTGGTTTATTTAGTGTATCTGATTGTGTGTTGTACTGGGTGATGTGGGGGGAAGCATTGGTCTCCAGTTCGGGCATGTACTTAAGGACATGCACACTTCTAAACATGGGAGTATTGCTGTTGATTCAGAGGGAATCATCCCATGCTTAAATACCTTGCTGAATTGTTCACTAAACCACAAAGCCCATTTTATATTGGGGTACAAAGGAGATTTCCAAATACCAAAGGTCTGTCTGTCTGTTAACCTTATATGCCATCCAGCTTCCCAACAGCCTGTTCCCCAATGGCAGAGAACTTAAGTAATGAAGGTAAATTCTCCCTAAACCATGGATTCTTCTGTGTACCACAAGTGCAAAAAAATTCATTAGATAAAAAAGTATGTAAGCTTATGGTTAAATATTAGAAGCATAATTTAACTGAGAAAACTAAGTTGAAAGCAAGGCAATTACTGACATTTAGTATTAGCCAGACTAATAAAGCAGCAATTAAACCTCATTATAGAGCTATAAAATTGATGTGTAATAGATTGATTGCAGCAAATGCTTGTACTGATGTTTGATGGTATCCTGGGCAAGGTGAACTTGCTCAGTTAACTGGAAGTTCAAAATAATTTCTTGTAAAAGATTTAACGTTATTGTCCTTCTTGGATTCAAATCTCCTTGGTGACACTCCAAACAAATAAATAAACCAAATGAAAGAAAATGAGGAAAGCTTATGAGTTGGATAACTAGACAGCTAACACTCTCCATGACATAGTATTGGCACTATCTCCAGATCACGTGCAGGCAAAGTGTTCATTGTTCACTCTTTAAATTGTGTCTGAGGTGCTAAAGAAAGCTTCCTTGTAACTATATTTCTCCATGTTACCCGCTTCCATGAAATTCAGCATGTGGGTGTATATTGAGTTGTATGATTACAAGGGGAAGAAATTCATTGGTGGAAAAAGAATGAGTAGGCAGTGAAGGAAACACTGTTAGCAAACATTTACTTTATTTTCTACATCAGTGCTTAGTGAGAAGACCCATTTTATGCTGCCAACAGACTGACGGCTCATTGCTGTTGACCATTCCTCAATCTTTGCAATTTGCTGCTTATAGACATCAGGTTCCTTTGTTTCTGAATAAAACTCATAGATTAAAAACCATAAGGCCCTCTCTCCAAATCAGAGCATCTCCAGAGAAGTCAATGGAGCTGGGATGAACTGCACCACCTAATAATCTGGCCCATAATGCCTTATGTGCCGTCGTGCCTATATGTGCATTAATGAACTTTTCGTAACGTGCATTAAATTTAGTATCTCTGGGTGCTTATACACGAGCTTCGGATGTGCTGTAATTCCAGCGCATTGGAGCAGACTCAGTTACTCAAGTCTGCTGGAGTAAGGCAATTCCTGTCCTTCAGCAACCTCCTGCATCTCGTGCATTAGCGTCCCCATACTTCAAAATGGGGTGCTTTATCTAAAGCTGGTTCAACAAGCTTTAGATAAAGCACCCCTGCTGCCATTTTGATTTACAGGGCCGCTGATACACATGATGCTCCAGGCACTTTAATTAGAGCAACTCCCCCTCTAGGAACTTGAATTAATGTGTGCCCCCCCTCTCCCCTCGCCCCTGAGCATGTATATAAATGCCTTTCAATGTGAGGTACTAAATAAATGCATATTAGGTTGCCCTAATGCGCAGTAGTGAAAGCGCATGCTTTTTGAGTGATGCTTAATGTGCAGTAGCCTATTTACTGCACATTAGTGTTTTTGCATGGTTTTTTACATAATGCTTTAGTGTGTGGTACCATAGGCTACTGAACATTGAAGTGCACGTGTAGATGTGCCCTGTGTGGATCAAATACTTAGGATATCTAATAAATCCTTATGGGCACACATTATCCACAGCTACTAATACTCTAGCTTCATAAATATCCCTGATTTTCAAAGTTTGTTGCAAAAGAAGCAGAGAAGAAACTTCAAGCATACGTGTGGCTGGAAACAGAGGCAGGCAGATGCTGATCCATCACTATGGATGACCATAGAAAGAGATGGAAGGGACCTCAGTCATCAGTTGACTAGGAATAAGGGCCATAGATCTCAGTGTAGCTTCTGACCATCATGGTTGGATATATTCTCACTGCAATCCAGTGAGACAGGAGAGTATAACCCCCCCGCGATGCATGGGGCATCAAGGCATACCACAAGCTATGTGGCTGAACTGGAAGTTAATTCCAGGTCTTCTCATACCCAGTCTATTCACTGCCCTCTGAAAGTGATGAAAGCCAGTCAGAAAATGGTAATCAGCTTTATTATTTTTTATCAATTTTTTAAAAACAAATAAATACTTTTTGTTTGGTAAATTGGATTAGAAACGTGTAAACTGTGCATTTTTCGATGAAGAAGCAGGAAGGAGATACCTGGAACCCTCAAAACAAAAATAATCAAAAGAAAACCCTACTTCTCCCCAGGTGTCTGTTTTCAGATGCGTCTCCTGCTAGGTCAATTATTAATTTATCCTTTCTCAGTATCCTTCTCCTTTGTTTGCGACTGCCTGAATTTCAGTTTGAAGCAAACCAATGAACCAACTAGCTCCAGATATGATTCAGCATCTTATTAACACAGTTCCTGCTGCTTCCCATCATGGATGCTTGGGTAAATTTTTACTTTGCTGCTATGACTTCTCCACCTCAGCTTTTCCCAAGCTAATGCAATAAGGCATCAGAAGTGCACTTGGTTAAATGCATAATTATTCAGTTCTTTCATTGTGGAACTAGTGCATCTCTAGAAGTATATTTCATTTTGCACCAAAAAAGTGCAAAGTTCTCCCATTCTTTTCAATGGACAGCATGTAGGCTCCTCCAGAGCATATCCATCTGATCTCACTTCGGTGCTCACAATGACCCTTTTTTGCTAAGTGTAAATCATGGCATTATTCTTCATGACAAGTTCAGAACAGAACAGAGGACAATATCTGGCCCAATGGTGTTTCACAGTGCAAGTGGGAGAGGGCTCTGTCCTGAAAGCACAAGTTGGTCTGAAAACAAATCTATCACCAGTCATTAGTGTGTACCATCTGTGTCACATATATACATGGTGAGAGATATGGGAGAAGTATATTTGCTGAAGCAACTTGAGGGTAGGGAGGGTAGGCTAGTGTCCCATAAGCCAGGCTGGGCTAATGTCAGATGGCTGGCGAAAGCAGAGTAGTGTGCCCATATGGGTTTACATTTTCTTAAAGGGAAGTCTGAGACATTCAGGTTTATACCTACTGATCCACAAGGCTTTATTTTTTCCTTTCTCCAGACATGGGCACACACTTTTTCTTGTTAATGACTCAGGGTCCTGTCTTCCAAGCAGAGCTGGATTAACCCTTTAGTGGGCCACAGGCAAACACTCATGGGCACCTAATTTTTTCATTCAATTATTGTAATTTATAATATGTAAAATAAGCACAACTGGGCCCCTTCTTCCCTTTGGGCCCTAGGCATTATGTGTTAATCCTATGTGTTTCCAAGAGGCCTCTCCTACTGAGTAAAGACCACCACCGGAGGACTTCCCAAATGATGCAGTCTGCCCTATTCCTAGTGCTGTGAAGTGGGCCCTATTCAATTCAGATTTGGCCTGAATCAGGGACAGTGATTCGATTCATGGATTTGGCTCATTGTCCCTGATTCGATTTGGCCGAATCCAAATCTGAAGATTCGATACTGATTCGAACATCAGCAATTTGGCCATAGACACAGCTTTAAATGTTTTTTTTTCTACATGCCACAAGGTACCAGCATGGCTTGTGAATGCTGCAATGCTGGGGCAAATGGAGCATCCCACAGGAGTGCGGGGAGGCCTCCAGTATGCTTGGCGTCGAACCTGGAAGTGAACCAGAAGTACTTCTAGTCCACTTACAGATCCTCCAGAGAGCACACTGGCACCTCCCTGGCTCAGCAATCAGCCTTGGGGGGACTCCAGGTACCCCCCCAATGCAGGAGTACCAGTTGCTGAGTCGGGAGGGCATGGGGAAGCCATATGTCCAAATTGTCAGATCTTTCCAAATCTCTCTGAATCAATTCGGAGGGTTACAGTTTGATTCGAAGAGATTAAAGGGACTTCTCATTTGATTTCGATTTGGAGATTTCGCCACGGAGTCTCCATTGAATCGAACCAGTGACCGAAGCTTCTCACAGCCCTCCTGTTTATGTGGTTTTCCCCTTATGATTGTATAGTGCAAAATGCACCAACAGTATTAGAAGCAAGGAATCTTTCTTTCCAGGTTACCTCCCTGAACCACCAAGTTCTTCTTTCTCTGGCTTGTTCTCTTTCTTGCCTCAGGATTTGAAATTTTCCTTCTCAGCCTGCTTTCAGCCACAGTCTGATCCTTGTTCTGTGTCCAGTTACATTTTCCTGGAATGTCATTGTCCTGGAAAGTCATAGATAAACCTTAATTCTCTTGCAATGAATATGTATGCATATGCTCACCAAGGCACATACAACTGACATTGAGGGAGTTTTAGTGGCATAAGGATGAAGTTAAATGGTCCAAAAGAAGAAAAAAAATTACCTGCTTGCATCCCAGGTTTGATGTTGACAGTTCAAAGTAAAGGACATCTGCATATCTACATATAAATACATATACAATAGCTGCACTGTTTATATTACATGTTGTCAATGGCATTTAAGGAATAAAATAAGATCATGAAACATTAATAAGACCTGAACAGAGTGTTTCAAACACTTGAAAAGTTTTCTTTGAATAAAGCACATTTAATTTCATGCAAGCCATACAGTGCTTAAAGACCAAGGTTTTTAGAAATGAGGAGCATAAAAGTTGGATTCTTCAATCAATATGTGAATTCCTAAAGTGAGACCACACATTTGTGTGCCCGAACATATTAGGAGCCTAATTTTAGGCATCTAGGTTTCAAAAGCATTACTCAAATCAGCTTGAAATGCTTGCAGCTTGAAGTTTCAGAAATAAAAGTAGATTTCTTATCTGTAAGTTTCTTTTGCTCTTTCTCCTTTTTAGCCTGTTTACCTCGGGATATGGAAGTGTACATCTACTGGAATATACAATGCATTTTATTGACAGGGAACCTTTTCAAACACCATTTCAAAAGCACCCAGGATCTTATTCCCCCCTCTGAACTCCTACTTGTAGAAAGTGTTGCTGAATTTTTCAAAATCAATAAGACGATCTACAGTCAGTATGTGTTTAGGATTGCAAATGTGTTTCTTTTTGGTATGCAGCACTCTATGCACCTGTTTATTCATTCTTTGCTAATCTCTCTGGCATGGATGGTACACTTTTGGGGGATGGGCTACATATTCTTTTAAGGCAGACTCTCTCTTGCATTAAACAGAAATCAATGTAGGACAGGTGATGAATGTCAGGGAGGCAGTTACAGCTCCTTGATTCTCACTATCAAATGTATTTGAAGATGTTGGTAGCTCTTACTTCCCAAGCATCATAGCATCCTTAATGAACTTTCCATTCCTGAAAGATTCCTTGCTGATCATTTGACCGCAGGTTAGGACTAGAAGCACACCTTTTTTTTTGGTTAGAATTTACAAGAAAAAGAAGTTTCATTCACAAATTAGGGTGAAATTTAGAAAATGGTTTTTGACACAAAAAGGAGGAAGAAATGAGGACAATCAGCTTTTTTCCAAAGATTTCAAAAGGTTTTATTTTTGAAAAGTTAAGCCATTTCATTGTGATATTGTCAAAATGAAATGTTTCAGCTTCTCATTTCCAAATGGTGAAATGGTTGGTTGATGTAAGCAGAAAAAAATAATAGATCAAATAACCTGAAAAGAAAGTGAAATTTTCATTTTCTGTTTGAACAAAACATCTTTTCTGGTTTTGATATTTTTGCTTGGGTCACTATCATGAAAAACCCATTATTTGTTCGGTCTTAATTAAGATCCTTAATTAGACCATCTAATTACTTGGGAGGTGCAAAGGAGCTGAAAGACCTGACTATTTAACATTTTGGGGGAGATTCTCTTTTCTTAAGACTACCAAGTTGTGCAGCATTTCTTTACTCTAATGCAGTTCTGCTATCACAAGCTCAGGTGAATGGGAATATGCATTCATGTTTACCCATAGCTCAGACACTCAGCTGTGAATCATACCAGGGAAACTCTGCACACTTAAACCAGATGGAACATGGTCTTATCTACAACCCTGGATGGAAAGTGCAGACTTTAAGTAATGTTACTAATATCTTTGCAAGATTCAGACAAAAAAAATGCTTAGGCAATAAGCAGCATCAGCAGTAACCAAGGCCTAGTGAAAACAAGAATGAGAAACACATACTAGTGGATTTGTAGGTTAGTCTAGATAAGTCTCCAAGGTTGGTATTCTCTTTCTTTCTGTCTAAGAGTCTATTTTAAAGTCATCAACAGGGCATTTTTTGCACTTAGTGTACCCAGAGGAGTTATGTTCCTGGACACATAGCCCTGTGCATGTGGAAACCTAAATACATGGACAGATAGGGAATGTAAAGTAAGAGTCAGAGCATGTATGTGCATTCTTTCTGGATACCAGTGGCTTCAGATGCCTAAAAATGTTGATTTAACTCAGGGGTTGTCAACTGGGGGGGCACATACCCCCAAGGGTTCTTTGAAAGGTCCCAGGGGGTACGTGGGGGCAGGAGAGGATGGAGCACCACCACCTGATGTCAATGCCTCACAGGAGTAGGGCCAGGCCAGTGCAAGAGCAGGGCTGCACAAGTGCCGCAGTGCCACCACTCTATCACTTGCCACCCACTCCCCTGCAACTCTGCTTCCAGACAGGAAGAAGCTTCCCTCCTGCAGTGCCCCCCTCCATTTCTTCCATGACTACATTAGGCTTAGCTTCCAAAGCTGCACCTGGGAAGAGACTGGACCATGGCTGACTTGTGACTCGGTACAGAAACTAAGCCCCATCTACTTTGGTGCACCAGAGAGTGGCAGTTAAGTAGACTAGAAGTGTAGGAAGGCCTCCAGGTGGTTCCCAACAGCCTTTAACCCAAGGCCTGCACTCTGGTGTCTTCCGAGTCAGCAGGCCAGGAAGTAGATATGATATGCTACAATAAGGAGGATAGTTACCATGTAGTAAGCACCGTGAATGTATGCAATAAAATGTTTAAAGACTTTTAGCTGCTTTGCTCTAGAAGCTACCCTGATAACCTCAGCATGATGGAAATGAGAGAAGACATTTAAGTCTGTGTTAACAAATACAACGAAGGGATTTTGAATACATTTGTAACCTGCACATAGTCCAGCTGGAAGATCTCCAAAGAAAGGAAGCTGACTTCCTTCAGCCAAAATGTAACAAAGTCAAGAATCAGCAATCTGACATGCTTTTAAGAGAGGTAACAATGCAGCTATGTAGCATTCCTAAACTGAGCTGACATGATATTTATAGATAGACATGATCTGACATCAAGGTTTTTCATGTAGGCAATAGAATGAAGAAACAGGCACGTTTGCCCAGATCTTATTCCACCTCAAAGACTTTCAGTAGCACTTAATGTCTTTTAATCGCTACGGCCAGGATTCAAATCGTTTCAGTAGGCATTGAGGGTTATTTCTGCCTTTTAACTGATGATGGTCTAACAGTAAAATGCATAAACTGGTGGGATGAAGTGAGGAGTCTCCTTCTCTAGGCTACTTCTGCTAACATTTCTCAAGGAGGAAAGTCCTTGGTTCTGATCCCTTTTTTTTCAGAACTGGCTGTGCACTTTACATTGCAGCCAGTAACAGAAACAACCTGACATCTGGCACTTCAACCTAGGAGTCCAGGAGAGGGCTGAAACTAGTAGATAATAGAAGCAAGCTCCTACTTTCCTTCTCTTGTGCTCCAGTATCTAATGCACACCTCTCTACTTCTGGGCCCAGCTTCATGAGCCATTTCACTTAGTCCAGGAGTGTCAAGTAGCCTTCCTACCAGATCCAGCCCATAGAGATGATCTATGCAGCCCACTGGGCTTCAACTGGGACACCAGGAGCTGGTGGGGAGGGGGCAGGGCTGGGGAAGTTTCCTGTCACAGAATCCAGGGTCCTTGGTTCCCAGTGGACAAGGCAATCAGAGGAAGGAGGGCAAGCAAGGGCTGATAGTGTCCTGGCTGCCTTCTAGCCATTTTGCCCATCACCACCAAAGTGGCCCTACCTCCTAAGGCAATGGCTCCTTGCCACTCTGGCTTCAGCTCCAGCATAAGGCATACAGCACATGGCAGGAGATGAAGTTGCCTGCTGTCACCACTGCCATGTGCACCAGATAGGAGCTGGAGCTGCTGCCACGGCTACAATTGTGAAAGCCCCGCCGTACTGGGTATGACTTACAATGAGCCTGTTGCCCTGTGGGGTCAGGCCAACTCTCAGGATCTCAATATTAGACAGGAGGGTGTGACACAGTTGCACATATACAAACTCACACATCACTTAGGTGCATACACACACTACCAACTCAGGCACATACACATCCAAACCATCCCAGGCACATGCATACCTATCACCAATTCAAGCGCATATGCTATACACCCCAAAAGTTAGACATAGATCACTAATTCATATATCATGCACACAATGACATACATATATATACATACACACACTCACCAGTTCATACACATACAACCCACCTACACATACACCTCACATACAGGTGAGCTCCTAACTTGGATGGTACAGTGTGTATGTGTGTGCTTGGGGTACCTGGGAGAAGGTTCAGGTGAGAGAGAGAGAATTAAAATGTAGGGAGTGAAAGTTGCCAGAACTGGGATTAGAACCAGTGGACTACAGAGAAGCTGGCTGAGGAACTGAGGCTTGGGTTTACTTAAGGTAGACTGAGACTGGAAACTGAGGCAGACAGCTGAGATGTTGGGGGGGGGGCACAGATAAGTGGTGGCAAGGACGAGACAGCCAGGACAGAAACTGAGGCAGAAACCTGGTTGCTCCGGGGAAAAGGAAAAGGCAGTGGGGATAAGACAGTGGCAAAGAAACAGGGTGTTTGGAGGCAGAGAGGAGCTCAGGACAGGTGCTGGAGGTGGCAGTGAGCTAGAAGCAGGAGAGGGAGAAATGAGACAGAAGTTAGAGGGGCAAGGAGCAGAGACTGGAGCTGGGCCAAACCGTAGTAAAGTAAAACCCAACTCAGGGGTCCAAACAACAGTTTTACTGAACAAACAACACACTACACAGCCCCATGAAGTTATCGGTTCACACACACACACACACACACACACACACACACACACAAGCACTCACAATGGTAGCAGGAGAAAGAGACTCAGTGGAAGGGCTGGAGTCCATGTAGGGAAGAGAAGCAGAGTCCAAGTCCTTGGTTGAAGAGGGGGTGGGGGTGATAGCTACCTGTCCAGGCTGGAAAGGGGTCCTTATCCGCTAGGTGTTGTCCAGAGGGGGGTCGCCGGCAGGGCCTCTGGGTGGATATGTGGTGTGGCATGGTGCTGGTCCAGATGGAGAGGGCATCCCAAGGAGTAAGTCTTCACTACCCCTTTTATGGGGCAGACTACCTCTGATCTCCTATGGGAAGGGTCTGTCCAGGCAAGGTCAGTCCTGTCCCAGAGGGCTCCAGATGTTCTTAATGAGCATGTGCAGCTTGGCACAATGGTGGGTTGCCTCATCTTTTGTTTCTTGAATGCTGAGGGTGGTTCCAAGGGATGGGTTGTTGGTCCAGGTATTGGTGTTGATGGTTCGGTCATTCAGAAGGAGCTATTTTTAAGACCTACTGCCATTTTCTCTCAAGCACCCTCATTCATCCCCATTCATTCAGGAACCAAGTTACATAGCAGGGGTAGGTGTGAGTCATGGGTTACACAACTGGGCCTGGGGACAGGATGGAGACTTGACAAACAAAACGGAAACTTGACATGACTTATGCTAACTTACCTATGTAAGCCTAAATCATATAGTACCAGTAAAACAGTAATATAGAACAATAAAAATCAATATAAACATCATAATTATACAATATAAAGAAGGAGGAAAAACAAAACAAATACAACTTGCTACCAAAATAAGATGCTGAAGCTTATCCTATGTCTTTGCTCACTTATAGAAAGGGAAAGAAAAAGTCAGAAATGGTTGGGGAAGGGGAGGGAATGCATTTTAAAAGAAAAAAAAAAGAAAAACTGAGGGTTTTGCTACAAGCCCTGTGACCTGAATTTGTCCAGGCGAAGGAGAATAGACTTAGTCTATTCTGCAGGTTGGAGGCTAGGGGCATTCTGGTGAGGAATCTGGGTCCAAATCCCATTAAGGTGAGAGAGGCCTGGCACCCAGATCTCTCAGTTGCTGAGCAGGTATTGTAACCACTGGGCAAGGTGGGTGGCAGTGACAACACCACCAATGGTCTGCTGAATTCAGTGCTGCTGAGATGGGTAAGTTAAGAGGCAGATCAGTGGAAGAAGGCAGGGCAATGAAGTGCCACCCCCTTCCATTTTTCCTCCACGGCTGCTGTCTGCAGGGGCCAATCTCGTTGGATCCAGGCTGCCCAGAACTTCTTCCCAGCCTGCAACTGTGTGCGTCACATTCTGCCAATCCCAGAGGCCAGCCAAGGGCCCAATCCAAGTTGCACACCCCTGCCCAAAATCTGAGATCAATGACTAAGGAAAATGAGGGGTTTTATTTTTATTTTTTAAATATCTCCTAAAAGATGCAACTTTGGGGATTTCAGTTTTTTGTCCTCAAACCTCCAAATGTTTCAGATTTCATTTTTCTTCAAGAAGAAATATCAGCGTTTCTCAAATTTGAGGGCAAGGTAGTCAAAAAGCTGACAAAACCTTTCCAAACCAGACCATTTGGCTGCATCCTACTTCCAGGAATAGAAGAGAGAGTTTCCAGATACCCTGTGTGACACTATTGTTACTGCTGGAAAAATGTCACAAGGAGACATGCCTTGAACTGAGCCTGCTCCTATGAGATTTCCAGCCTAAGGCAACATTCCTGCAAAGATTTATACATGTGCTCAGCTGTACAGTGAGCCATTTCACTGAAGCCAACAGTACTATTTACAGTGTGTAAAGTTAAGCATTTACGTACATTTTTGTAGGATAGTAGCTTAATCAGCAGACTCCCAAGGTTGGACAAATTCCTTTATTTTCAAATCAAATCTTTTTCTTGTTCTCTTATCACCATTTATTACCCCAATGTACCAATTGCACTTTTATCATAGGCTAAAATGTTCACACGCATACGTACCTTTCCAGTGGCTGTTCCTTCTCAGCTGCCTGCTTTTTACCTTATTTAGAAAGAATCCCTTATTAAAGCTGTTCAAAAAGGCAGAAAGTGCCTGGAACAAAGTAACTGTAACTGTAAAATGTCCTTAAAGGCCAATTAGAAATTGCAATACTGGGAGTTTTATTACAAGTAACTCCTCCTTAATTATCAATCAATGGATTCGGTTAGAAAAAAAAAATCTCAAATTCACAGCTGGGAAAATGATGCTAATTATTTTCTGTTAATTAAGGCTGTGCTGGGATTCAGACTTGCCATCCTTCAAATGAAGGATTGACATATCAATGCTAACATAATGCTCAGGGTCCTTTATTTCTAATGGTAATATATTGGTGTCACGTTATTGTAAGTGTCTTAAACAATCATGCCATTACCTACTACTGTAAATTTGTACGTCTCCCTCTGTAGTCACACAGGCATTTTAAATTAAAGTTGATTATTCATAAAAGGGCATTATAATGGTTAAGTACTGTTATGAGAGGGTTGGGTTTATTTCATTCTACTGTACCTGAGAAATTGGGACTGGAGTGGTCTAGCTGGTCAAAGGACTGTCAAAGTACCATGGAAACCAGGTAATAAAAACCTTGGCTGAAATCCTGGCCCCATTTAATTCAATGGCAAAATTCCCATTCCCTTCCGGACCTAACCTATTTTGTATCATATTAAATCATCACGTCCATTTCCATTCCATTGTAGATCTTTTTTTCCCAAAATAGACTGTGAAACATCTTTGATATATTTCTGTGACAAGGGCAAGCAAGCCAAACGTACGGTATGGAGAAGTAGAGGGTATTATTATTACTATTATTATTATTCTTCAAGATCTACTGTATTTCTTTTAGCTGTGACTGATGCGAAAAATAAATAAGGCGGTCATAAATGGAAATACAGTTCTATCTCTTAGCAGTGTGAACTGTCATTTTATTACCCTTTCAAACCATATTTATACAGCATAGAAAATGACAATGGATGCGCCTCTGCTGTGGGGGCAGTGTCATCTCCAACTGCGCCTTGCTGACCGTCTTCTGCAGGGGTGGTCCAAACCCAGACATGTACCAATGAAGATGATGCAAATGATACTTTGCAGTTATTCTTAAGATCTTGGTTTCCATTGTGCCCACGCCGGGGTGGCCACCCCAATGTATTTTTAGGTTTGGAACATGTGCAGACGTGGGTGGGTGCCCATGCATACAAGGCATGCTTGGGAACAGGCCAACCAGGACACACCATCATTTCCATACAGACATGCCCAGTAGGTTCTTGCTCAGATGCACACATGGATGGCAGTTCAGCTCAGACAATAGCTTTACCCAACTTTCACTAAGTTTGGCTCTCCATGGCGCTATCTAAATGCAATATTGAGTCCACGCCCCCTACTTGCCTATTCCTTATCTACCCCCAAAATAAAAACATTTTACCTGTGGTAGGCGAACTGATTATGAAGTTTTTACTCAGCTCTTTTAATGCTTTCATGCCTTCTAGCAGTCATGAGTCATGGGTTTTTTTTATATTTGTCAAGGACACCTAATCCCTACCCTTCCTGGCCCAGAAATCCTCAAGATGGCTGGACATGTAATTGCCTTGAAGTGTAAAATATTTCCCACATTATTTATTATAGCACTGCCTGCTAGCACCTCTATAGTTAACGTTGTGTCAGCATTTTTATTATAAGCCTCTATTTTCAGCTGTAAAAATGTGCTTCAGGCTGGAACTAAGGTTTTTAGTGATTTCCTTTTTACCACTTTTAAAAAAAAAATTTAGTTGGGCCATTTTTTAAAGTTACATTGTATACGTGTATATATAAGTATGTAAATATATTTGTGTTTCTGGGTATGCATATGAATACATTATATTATAACTATAAAATACTGGGCCCAGTGACCCAGCTAGTCCCATTCTTCCAAATCCTATGTTCCTATGGTTTCTATTACATTGTACCACCTAATCAGTATATCAGTAATTAGCTCATTTTTAAGACTTAGATTTTGGTTTTCATTTCAACCTCTATTTAGGAGATATCTATGCGTGTGGGAGAGCTTTCGGTAATAGTCCAGATGTTTATGGTCAACCTTTATATTGCCTGTGATTCCACTTATTCTTATAAGCTGAATAATAACTTACGCAATTTTGATAGCCTATTTACTGCTAGCATAGGTCTTCTGCACAAATAATCAATGCAACAAATTATGTACTGGCATGACACCAATGGAGGATTTGTGCCTGTATGTTCAGATCACAGTCTAGGTCAGACTAAAACCTAGCGGTACTCCATTAACTTCCCATGACGTAATTTGTCGATATTTTTTTTTTCACCTAGATCCACGTTAAATCCAGAATAATTCCACTGGCTTTAGTGGAGTTACTCTGGATATTTACCCACATAATTAGGACTAAAACATGGCTTAAATTCAATGGTAAGGGGAAGGTGTTGTAACCAGCATTTTATTCCAGCCCCAAATTCCAAAAATGTGTTCACACCAATTCATATTCTCACTATTTTTTTTCCAGACTGACTTGGAATCACTCAGTTGCTGATCTCTTTTCCTTCTCCATAACTCCCACCCATTTCTCATCAGTGTCAAATTTGACATAGTTCAATGGGGACTGATCCACAGTCCAGCAATGCCAAAAGAAAGACACTGTCTTTAGCTTCAGTGAGTTATGAAGCACTCCTGAGACAACTGCAATAAATCATGAACAGAAGGGTGTGGAAAGCTTTGTTAAAGTGCTCTACTTGCAACACCCATTCAGTAGCACGGTTCAATATTTGTTCACTTTCCCGGGATGTGTTTGGTGGCTGTGTTGGACTGAGATGAAAAGAGAAATGCAAACCTCTAGAACTCTTGGCTCAGAGATGATACCTTTTATTAGACCAACTAGGAAATCACAAAAATATATATATCTTTCTTTACAAGCATTTGAGCACACGCACCCTTCTTCAGGCTAAAGACAAATCCAAGATGGTAATAAAAGGTATTGTCTCTGGACCATGAGTTCTAGAGTTGTGCACTTCTTTTTGTCTCCAACCAACAAAGCTACCAAATACAGCTGTGAAACATGGAAGGTGCCGTATTTTAGCCCATTTTGGAAATGTAAGCTTCATTGCTGAACAAGAAGGAAAGATTTTTTAAGCCTCCCTGATATCTGACACCTCCAGGGATTCATAGATTCATAGATATTAGAGCTGGAAGGGATCTCGGAAGATCATCGAGTCCAGCCCCCTGCTCCACGGGAAGGAAGTCAGCTGGAGTCATAGGATCTCAGCAAGATAAGCATCTAGTTTGCTCCTGAAGGCGTTCAATGTATCACCTCTGATGGCAAGCTATTCCAGACCTTGGGGACTGGGACAATGAAGAAATCCTTCCTTATGTCCAGCCTGAAATGGTCTTGCAGTAGTTAATAACCATTTGACCTCGTCATCCCTTGGGGCGCTCTGGTGAACAAACATTCCCCCAGATCCTGGTGGTCACCCCTGATAAACTTATAGGTGGCCACCAGATCACCCCTGAGC
>NW_017728918.1:4875355-4884902 GCF_001723895.1 Crocodylus porosus | reverse complement strand
CTTTTTATTGTACTTGATGCTCAAAGCTAGTTGGAGTTCAGTTGCAGCCTTGACTTTCCTGGTTTGCTCCCTGCAGGACTGGACCAGTGCAGAATATTCCTCCTTGGAGGTGAATTCCATCCTCCATCCTTTGTAGGCCTTTCTTTTTAGCCTCAGGAGGTCTGGTAGATCCCTGGAGAGCCAGGGGACTGCTGTGCCCTCTTGCTGCCTTTTCTCCAAGATGGAATAGAATTAGTTTGTGCATTGAGGATCACTCCCTTGGGGAGCAACCACTCCTCCTGAACTCCCCTCCCCCTGGGGTCATGGTCCCTTAGGGCCTTGCTGACAAGCCTCCTGAGCTTGTCAAAGTCTGCTTTCCTGAAGTCAAAGACTTCCATGTTGCTGACTGACTTGCCAGGTTTACGGCAGATGGTGAAGGTGATCAGCACATGGTCGCTGTCATCCAGCTTCCCATCGATCACTAGGTCTCTCATTAGGTCATCCCCAGTAGCCAGTACCAGGTTGAGCTGTGCTTTACCTCTCATTGGCCCACACACTTCTTGAGTCAGGTAGAGGTCATCCACGCATGATAGGAAACTTTGCGACTGCTCGGATTTTGCTGAGTGATCCTCCCACGAGATGTCTGGGTAATTGAAGTCACCCATGACAACCATGGTCCTGGAGTATGCGGCCTCAGTCAGTTCCCAGGCAAACTCCTGGTCAAGCTCAGGACTTTGGGTGGGAGGATTTTAACCCAGAGGGTCTCCAGTCGTCCACCTTGGTTGCCAAGATCTGCTTGCAGGGATGCATAGCTTTCCTTAACATAGAGAGCTACATCCCCTGCCCCTTTTATCTACTCAATCTCTCCTGTAGCCATCTATACCCATGGTTCAGTCATGGGTGGAGTACCACCAGGTCTCCATTATCCCTATGACATCGTAATTTTTGCATTAAGAAGGAGATGAGTTCTTCCTGCTTATTACCCAAGCTTCTGGCATTTGTGTACAGGCAGGCAAGTGTCCTGTTGGGGGCTTTTGGCTTGCCCACAGATTGAACCAGGGCTGGGGCAGGAGTGGACTTTCTTAAGTGCTTTGGCCTGCTGGCTTTCAAGGGTTGCTTAGCGGGTCAGCAGTGGCGGTAGTCCCCCCATCCCCCAACAGGCTTAGTTTAAAGCCCGGTGGAGCAGGTCAGCTAGTCTGGCTATGAAGAGCCTCCTCCCCAGCAGAGAGAGGTGGAGGTCAACTCTTCCCAGCAGCTCGCTGCCTCTCTCTCCAAAGACCAGGCTGTGGTAATGGAAGCCAAAGCCTTCCCGATGACACCAGTCCCACAGTCTTTGGTTGACTTACGTGGATCCTCCTCTTCCTCCTCAGCCCATATCCCGAGACTGGGAGGATCAATGAAAACACCACCTGAGCTCCCAGACCCCTAAGCCCTGCTCCCAAATCCCTGTAGCACCTCATGACCCAGCTGGGAGTACTCCAAGCCATGTCATTGGTGTCCACATGAATAAGGAGCATAGGAAAGTGGTCTGTGGGCTGGAGGAGTTTTGGGATCTTCTCCGCAATGTCCTGGATGCAGGCCCCCGGGAAGCAGCAGACTTCCTGGACTAAGGGGTTGGGGTGGAAGATTGCCCTCTCAGTCTCCCTCAGGATGCAGTCTCCCACAACAAACACGTTACATTTTGTCTTGGGGAGAGCGGGGGCAGCAGCTTCAGTTGAGCCTGTGTTGCGTGCGGGAGCTGGTAACCCAGCAGGCTCTGCTGGGGCTGCAAGAGGATGAGAACAGCCTTATCTGTACATCAAGGAGCAACTCACACAAAAGACTATCGCAGACCCATGGGAACAGGCTTCCAGCCGCAAAGTTCCCCAGTGCAAAATGAAGTTTATTTTCTACCTAAGAGGATTTTTACCATCTTGGATTTGTCCTCAGCCTGAAGAAGGGTGAATGTGCCTGAAAGCTGACAAAGAAAGATATATATATATACTTGTGATTTCTTAGTTGGTCTAATAAAAGGTATCATCTCTGAACCAAGAGTTCTAGAGTTTTGCATTTCCTTTACAGTGGGATTTACTGACAATGGAGCACAAGCTCATGCCTAAGTCCTGTGCAGAATCAAGGCCCCAGCTTTCATTTGCTTGCAGACTGTACACCACCGTAGATTCCCTTGCTATCATCCGCATCTTGTTGGAAAGGCTTAAGTAGATCTAAAGGAATGTAAATGTCTGTTGGTTCACACCGCTCCACTGAATTGACCCACTGTGTCAAATTGAGGTCCTCATTATGCAGTGCTTACTCTCTGAAAACTCCTATTGTACTGGATCAGGCCCTCTGGGTTTTGAAGTCCTTGGGGTACAAACTACATCAACAGTGTTCAGAACGGTCCCTAGCAACCAAATGTGATCAGCTGACACAAAAGAAAACACATTGGCCTTGGCTGAAACAAAAGGCTGATTCAGTCGGTGAGATCTTTTGCCCTAGGTTTCTAGATGTTGTTGTTATTTTGAAAATAAATAACACGAAGCCAAAAAGCAAAATGATTGAAATGTTTGCCCTTTGTCTGTGTTGTAGGATAAGATGTTGCTGAAAAAGACAAGGACTTAAGGCTAATCTTGGTCTTCTACACATAAGATGGATCATGTACACATCATCCAAAAGGGCAGAGGAAGGTTCTCCACAGTGCATCACTTATGGTCAATACACTGCCGTCCCCAACCCTGGTGGCAACTTTTTGAATGTCACCACGGTTTCTAGCTTCAATGTAGAGACCTCTTTTCTTTTTGTGTTTCAGAGCTTCGTGCATTTTATGCACAGCTTTCAGAGTGAAACCTGATGCCAGGTAAAAAACAACCTCTTTATGTTTTTGTTACAAGTTTGACATTTCAGGCTCGATAACAATGAAAGGGCCTAGACCAGCAGTTCCCAGTCTGTGATATGGGTACCACCAGTGGTATGCAGACAACCTGTCAGCGGTACACATTAACAGATTCAAATGGGCTGGCAATACTTAAGGTTGAACTGAAAAATTTCCTGGTGGTACTTAAGGCTGTGTCATTTTAAATTGGTGGTGTATTATCTGTATCTGCCAGTCTAGAAAAATCTTGCATCCAGTTTCAAGCAAACCTAGGTTAAATTCATGATATTACAGTGGGCCCACCCAAACCAGTTCATGTGTTTACAGTTGTTCAAGCCCCTGACACAAAGTGAGGGCAAGAGTTACAAAGTTAAAGGAATTGAAGCCAGAACAAAAAAAAGTCCTTGTGACTCCTTTGTCCTAGGGTGGCTCAGTTGTAAGCAAAATGGCCAGAAACATCCTCATCTTCTAAGTCAGGGTATTGCATCGTCACTAGCTGTTGGACCTTGTGAACTAAGTGGCTCAAAAAAAGGGACAGACTTTGCAATTGTGTCAGCACTGTTAGCAATCTAAAAGTGGAGAAATATCTTCTAAACACATCCTGAATTCATTTACTCCTACTCAGTCTGGCCTGTAGAGGATGAGGATTTAGTTATTCATTGAGGATCACGGGACAAAGGACTAGAAGGGATTTCCTGGGCCATTGGGCCTTGTCCTCTGATGCTGCATGTCACCACATCATATGACCCTGCTAACACATTTTTGGTGCTCCATCTTTCAGGATTTTTTTCCTCCACTATTCCAGTTGAAAGTCTGTTCAAGAATCTCAGTGCTGTAGTGGAAGATATCTTGTCATTTCCAGTCTATGCATATTCATTGTCTGCTTATACCCGTTTGTGCCATGATTTTGTTTTAATAGTTCTTCTTCCACATTGATGTATTTTTGATGGTCTGCTCTTCAAGTTTCTTCTCACAAGATAGGCTCTCCATTACCATGGTCAATCTAATAGCTTACCCTGGACCTGTTTCAGTCATCATTTATCTTTCTTGAAGGTGTGTGATGAGAATTGTAGGCAGTATCCCAAGTGAGGTCTCACTACAGCCTCCTGGAATGCCCTTGATTTTTCTTATCCCTCCTGGAAATACCTTGTAGGATCATTTTTTGCCATTATTCATAGCTGCATTACTTTGGTAGCTCACAGACATCCAGTGATTAATTAGTCCATCTAGGTTTTTCTCCTCTTCTTGTTGTTTCCAGCAGACATGTCTAAGCTGTTTTCTATTGCGTAAAACTTGAAAGAAACAGTCATGGAATAAGTCCCCATTTGGCTAGGCATTGTATAAAAGTTTTTTAGGAAAAACAACTTCACAGCTAGGGTGTCCAAACTGTGGAATAAGCTCCCTCCAGAGGTGGTGCAATCGCCTACCCTGGAAATCTTCAAGAGGAGACTGTACGGTCACCTCACTGGGTTCACCTGACCCCAGTTACCTTTCCTGCTTGGTGCAGGGGGCTGGACCTGATGATCTTCCAAGGTCCCCTCCAGCCCCTTACAATCTATGAATCTATGAAAATATGAAACTCAAAAAAAAGTCCTGGCACCATCACACAAGGAAATCATACAAAATAACTGATAGCTGCTATTACAGTATTTTCTCACATACCACATGCTCCCAAATAAGATGCACCCCTTGTTCTGGGAAGGCAAAATGATGAAAAACACATTTTTTCAGGGTGTTTCCTATCAAAGCACAGAAGCACCATGGCTGAATGCTCCCATGCACATGTATCACTCACCCTTTCCTTCCAGCTCTGCTGCTCAAAATTTAATTCTCTCATAGCCACTGTCAAATTGGCAGCAGCTTTTGCCTAAAAAGGCAGAACTGTACTCTGTCCCTCCTGCATGAGCTTAAGAAGGCAATATAGTCCCTGGTGCCCATTATAGCATCTCCATGCCTCTATTCTGGTATTAAAACCAGCTTCCTCCCTAAAAATACACATCCCAATTCAGATAGCTGGGGGGGAGGGAGGCTGCAAGTAAGTATGTTATTTGTAGATAACTCATGTACTTTCAAATGAGATAACTTTATATAATGGAGAAATATAGCACAAAAGGAAAGAAGGCAAATACTCATTCTTCCGCATGAATATCCTCACAGTCCTGCCTCTAAAGACCTAAATTATTATTGCACTTAAAGCTGTAACATCCAAGGGAAGTGGTGCTGGCTCCTACCCTGGGAGTCTTTATTTATTTATATTTACCCAGAGGAGGCTCAATGCCTACCTGGCTGGAGTCATTTGAGCCCCATTTTTCTCCTGCCCAGGCGGGCGGTCGGACTGGAAGGTCTACAAGGTCCCTTCGACCCGATTTCTGTGATCCTATGATTCTATGATGCAGAATCTTGACCTCTTACTCAACCACAGTTCAGATATCAGAACAACAGAGTAAACCACGATATATAAGAACAATAGAGTAAACGACAGCCGAAACAAAACCTTGGATCTCAAAGGCACTGTTACTGGGCAAGCTACATTTCTGCCTGCGCCTCGGCTCTTTTTGACAGTACAGCCACACGTATGAGACATCATGTCTTTTCCTTCCTTCTTGTGAAGACTTCCACCCTTAGACTGGGCTTTGGCCTGCTATAACCTGCGGATCCATCTTCTTTACCTCCAAAGTCTGGGGCTGGCTGGGTTTGGAACTTGGGGCTCTTCCTATCTGGAGCCTGTGAACAATAGATGACAATAACCCTGAACAGCCCAGTTCAAGCAAAAATATTGGTAATGTAAATAAAAGAGCAAATCATTGCACAAATTAAAAGAATTTAAACCTAACAAACAAAAGAGGCCCCACACTTTCACCCTACCTGGAGTCTTAAGCAAGCCTTCCTTATCCCTGATCCCTGGGGGGTTGGGCTCTCAGCCTGTTCCCAGTCATTCTTGGCCCATGACAGGCTGTCTTTCAGAATTAGTGAGAGTCTATCTTCTTCTTTTTTATTTCTCAGGCTTGGATCTAGTGCCTAAAGCCAATATAATGAACTCTGTAGAGTGCTGGAGGTTTAACTTTAAAGCATATGGTTCTTGCGCTCAACCTCAAGTCCCAATGGAGGAATGACTAGCTGAGGCCATTTTTCTGCCCACATGAGTTTCCACGTCAGTGTCTTTGCAATGACCAGACAAATACATAAGCAGGACGATAGTCATAAATGGTTACATGCATTTCTAAATCTGTTGCGGCAAGCTTTTCTTTGTTCACGTTTGGAGTCCTGGATGCTTTTTCAGTATTTAGCAAATGCGTGTCTTTTCAATGGAGTGAAGTCTTTCTATAGGTGAGGACCTTAAGCTGAAGATAAACTGCCCCCTGCTACTTAGGAATGAATCTGAGCCTTTGGTTGTAAAACTGGATTGGAGATCTCAGGAGATTTCTGGTATTTCCCTTTATTGACTAAAACAGAAAGACACCGAAGTTTGGTCACTCCTGCTCTCTGCGCGACAGTCTAGCACTTTCACGTCACAGTCTAGCTGGAATTTAGAATTCAAGAATGGCATATTCTGTTCCATTAATGTAAAAGGCAAATAATGTTGAGAGTAAAAATCAACCTTCCTAAGTGACTTGGGTTGTGCTGGCAATGGATCTTCTCTACATTAAAAAGAAAAAGAAAAACAAAAACAGTTTCCATGCTATTAATCAGATTCATGCATAGATCAGAGAATATCCCAATGCAAATAACATGCCATGCAAAATTGTCATGAGATAGACCTGCTCAGTACAGTCCCAACTGTACTGTGAGCCTGTTATCTAGGAAATATGAAAGATCTGTATTCAGCCAGACAGGTCTTCCCTCATTGGTTCTGTAGAATACTTCTGAAATGATGGTATTGGCCATGAAGATGATGATGGTGATGGGAAAGACATAGCTAGAAAAAATGCCCACTAGAGACACTGGTTCTGATTTTTCTTAAGTTTTTAAGTCGTCTTCTTTTTCAGGACACACGTTGGTTGGGTGGTTGTTTTTAATTTCCCTGCTCCTCTGGTGTGTTTGCCTGGAACACATACTGACAGGGTCTGAAGTAATGTGTAATAGCAACAGCCTCTTGTCAAACCAAGATATCAGAAAGCTTCGGAAAACAACACAGTAAAAACTTCACCTCCCTTTCCTTCTCATGGAAGAAATGAAATCATAACGTGCTGGAGAACATAAGGTTGAACTTATTAGCCCACGTCTGAGAGAAAAACGTGAAAGCTGGTGTTCATTAACCAATTGCAAAGTCTGGCCAGTCTGTGTTTCTCTGCAAATGTATTTCTCTGTCAGCTGTGATCAGAACAAGGCCGAGATATATGTACAGAGTGTTTCAATGTCCTTGTGCAACTTCAAACTTTACTAACTTTGGATATACACACGGTGGAAGCAAACGGTGAATGGCGATCGAAAGCAGAATTCATTAAGTTTTTTAACATAGTGTAAACATCACTTTTGCATTTTATTTCATGAAATCACTCACCAGCAACTGGAAAATGTTTTCTGCAAGTTGGAAAATTGGATTGAATGATGTGTCATGAAAGATGGCGGTTATGCTGATGTCTAGAAATTTGAGCTGTATTGTATGAAAATGTAATGAACTCTACTTTCAATCACCAGTAACAGGTTGCTCCGACCGTGTGCGCACCCAAAGTTATTAAAGTTTAAAGTTGCACAAGGACTTCATAAACACATTGTATAGGGAACAATCTGAATAGGCAAGGGGTTGACTGATGAAAGCTACAGTAACACACCTAAATTAAAAAAGAATGTGCAAATATTTTGTGTGCAGAAAGTACTTGTGTACACTGGGTATTTGTGTACATATGATGTGATCTAAAAGCTACTGAAATCAATGAGAATCCCTCCACTAACTTTCATTAGCATCAGATCAAGTCATAAATTGATGGAGTCAATTGAATGCCAGTTCCTATAAACTCAGTTTCATTTCCATTTCTTAACAATTTGTCCCAAGACCAGGACAAGACTAGATGACGCGGTCCCTTCCAATCCTAATTTTCTCTGATTTGGTGACTTCTACGGCACTGGATTCAAAATTGGTTCCACAACATTTTAAATTAGATCTGGAATTAGAGCAAAAACCTGCCTCTTGGTTCAGTTTAAATCAATGCATGGTTTGCTGTTGAACCCAAGTTTTCTAATGGGTCAGGCAGGCGCACCCAATCCATGCATCCTTGATCTGTGGGGAAATGACAGTCCTAAAATAATTTGGGATTTTAAATACCAGGGCATTAAAGTGATACATTTGCACATTTCAGCAAGCTTTAATTCTCTATGCATTCTATGCTTTAAGAAGTCAGCTGGGAGCTGAAGTGATATGGGGTGGGTAATAAGAGTCTAGTTCAATTTCTGTTATTTTGGAATGCTTCTTTTCAGAGCTTTGCGGAAAAAGGGAAAAAAAAATGCAGTGTGAGTGAGCATATACTATACAAACTTTGCATGCCAGTAAAGAAATTAGAGAGTCCTTTTTTTTTAGGTGTGACTGTAGTTATACTTGAAGTACAAGAATGATCAAAGAGTCAACCATCTAGAGTTAATCTTTTTGTAATTGCCTGATTTCTTCCATGAATCACAGAATCAGCTGGCATTATACCATTTGGGCCAGTTCAGCTCTCTTAGCTTCATGAGAGCTATTCCAGTTTACACCAGCCGTCTATCTGGCCTGGCATTCTTCTCATTAGATTTGGAACTTAAGACACACACATGTAACTAACAAAGGGCTCGCCATGTGATAGAGTATAATTAGAGTTGTCTGGATTATTTGTTGCATATACAATATATAATGATTTCAAATCTGGTGTTTTTGTTTCACAAATTATTTGCAGACTTTGATATTTACAGATGTATTAACTAAGACGAGTTTGTGGCCAAAAAACAAAAACAAAACAAAACAAAAAACGCAAGCTATGTGGTTCTGTGAACTGTTGAATGTGATTGTAGTTTGCTCATGTTACATGATAGACCACCGAATTAGCGTGGCATTATTGCTACGAATTTATTTATTTTCAGATCAGAAACACTTATGAAGGTGCTAAGTACATCTAAGTACAGCCTTGTCCACGGTTCCATGATACTAGGTGCAATACAGCTTCCACAAAGATTTTTTAATCTAACCTAATCTAGTCTAATCTAATCTAATCTCAAATAATTTTAAATAATCGGAGAAGAGAAAAGGTGGAGAAGACCCATATTCACATTATCTCAATTTTACAGATTGAAAACTAAGATGTGGCAAGATGTATTATCCAGATTCTTAAATGAATGTAATTGTTTCGCTCTCATTTGATCTCAATGGGAGTGAGGCATCTTAATACCTTTACAGATCTTGACCTAAATGGCTTGATTAAGTATACACAAGGAGTCCATAGGCAGAGGTTAAATCTAGGTCTTTAATACTGCAACTCAGCAACAAGACCATTATGTCTCTTTCTTCCTGGTTTCAGTTTCCTAATTGTATTCCAAACTTTCAACTGATGGTCAATGATGATGGAATTGTGACTATCTTGTTCATTTATGAACACACTTATTTCTATAAGAATGTGAATGTAAGTACATCTGTTGCCGAAACTTTCATACAAACAAAAATCTGTTTGCAAGAACATGTATTGATCATTTTGTAACTCAATAGCTGTTCAGAATTTGAATGAATGATAGTGAAAGCTGATTTTGCAATATTCA
>NW_017728918.1:4870345-4872755 GCF_001723895.1 Crocodylus porosus | reverse complement strand
ACACCATTCTCTGTGGGGGATCCTTTTGAACCCTGAATTCTTATAAAATATGAGAAAAAATAATGAATATACCATAAACTGTGTGTATATATGTATGTCTCTGTAGCTATATGTCTTACTGCAGATGAGTCCTCTTTCTATACCGCATAAAACATGACGTATTTTATAGTCTTGACCACGTGTATGTGTGTTTACCCGTGTGCAAGTCTGCAAAAATATTCACGTAAATATATTTCCAAACATAACATTAGACATTCAAGTGTCTAGAGGTTTCCCATTTTTAAATTTTGAGGACCCGTATTCTGACACTTTAAAGGAGTCTCATGTTCAAAGGTTAGGTGTTCAGTGTTTTCTGAAAAAAATGCGGTTGTTTGGGAATGTCTCAGAGTGGTACTTTTTAATGAAGGCATTCAAAAATGACTAGCCACCATTGAAAATTTGGCTATGTGAGTGTGTGTGTATTCAGTAGCATAACAAAGTGGGTGTTGATTGGGTGCCACCTCTGGACAGGGTACAAAAATAGCTGTGACCACAGTGGCAGGTGATTGCACTGCTGCAATTGGCACCATGGCAGCTGGTCCTGTCCAGGGTGTGGAGCTGCCAATCTATGCCTCTGCGTGGGTGTATGAAAGTATGAATTTGTGAATGGATAGATTTAGCATTCTTAAAAATGTGCCTGATTTTTAGTGAAGAGTGGGTACAGGTAAAATCTCTGCCTCAAAGCCTCCTTAATTTAACTTTGGCTGTAAGTGAGGAAGAGGAGTGGTCGGCAGGCGATCGGGTGAAGAAGAACGAGAGCCACAGTTGTGTGATAACATGTGTCTTCTCATTGTGCACTTGCACATCCTTCCAGCTCTAATTCTCCCTAAAGCATGGCTAATTTTAGCAGAGACAGCAAACTCCCTTTAAAAGCTGATATCAAAAGATTTTTTTTTCTTAAGGAAAAAAAAAGGGAAGAAAACAATGAATTTAAAAATGCAGGTTTTCATATTAGTGACCTACTTACTCTGAGCTTCTAGAAGATAAGTGTTTTAGGAGGAATTTCAGTCTTTGTCTGTGAGTGCCTGTGTGTATCCTGTACACATTTTATTTATCAAAGTCTGTCCTTTGCCCAAGCCAGGGGTCTAGTCTACACAACAAAATAAAATAAAATTGCTAAATAAGAACAATATTTGCTGAAGTTAATAGGAGTACCCCATGGGATTCTGAGAGTAGAAATATATGGATGTGTGTATGTGTGTGTATGCGTACATATATAAATTATGATCAAGAGAAAAAAGGAACAACCCTGTATAGGAAATGAAATAATGACAACTCCCTCCCTTTTTCCAAACCTAGAAACTGGATGGAAGTCCTATGCAGTTAATAGCAAAACTCCTCTTGACTTCAACCAAGGCAGGATGCTACACCATAGCTGTGTAGTCTGTATCTAATAAAGAGATACACACGTTTCGCTCTCAAATAAGCAAAATAGCTCCAGCCGGAGCAGCCTGGGAACACTTAGGATTGATTTTGGCCCACTGACTGGTCCCATCCGTCATGAGGAGTAAACTGTAGCCCAAGGACGAACGTAGCTCCTGAGCCTGTAGAATATTGCCCCAAGCCGAATAGCACTGCCCTCCAACACAGGTGGTATTTGTTTTATTGCCCCTTTAAAGGTTTTCAATTAATGAAAAAGACAGCAATGAATGGATCATTGTTGCAATGATGTTTCATGTTGTTGAATAAAGACTTCATGGCAGAGGAGATAACAGGCATATTTTTTACAGAGTTTTTATAAATTTGGAGAAGGAACTCACCGTCCACTTGCTGAGGTTTTGCACACTGAGAAACGTGTGGGTGGATGCGTGAAATAATGAGACTGGACAGTCAGGGTGGACAGAAGATGTCGAATATTGTCATCTGCCGTCGGTTTGGATGGCAATGAGTTTTTGGCATGCGGTACATTTTAAATGAAGCAGCCAACATGCTATAGGCATAAACATATTGTATCTATATCCACAGGCCTATAGATTGATATGTGCACGTGATACTGATATGCGCACATATAAATGCATATGTGATATAGACATGCATATTTGTGTATCATACGTTACAGCAGAAGTCTACACAGTGAATACGCATTATTTTCCTCCTCCTCCTTCCCTCCCTCATCCACATAAATCAGACTTTCTGGAGAGTGTAACTGGAGGTGATCAGCCCTGTGTTTGGAGCACAAGAGCAAGACACCACCATGGACCTGCATGTTTCTAATGTGCCTGAGCTGCAGTAATGGTTGGACATATGACTTCACATGTCTGTGCTTTAAGTGTCCCAACAGTATTTCAGTCCAAGTAATGATGGTGTTTAACACCGAAAAATGCAAGGTTCTCCACCTTGGGAGGAAAAACCTGCAGCACCCTTATAGGCT
>NW_017728918.1:4859208-4869775 GCF_001723895.1 Crocodylus porosus | reverse complement strand
CTTGCTGGGATCCTATGACCCCAGCTGACTTCTTGCCCTTTGGGCAGGGGGCTGGACTCGATGATCTCCCGAGGTCCCTTCCAGCCTTGATGTCTATGAAATCTATGAAATCTATGAAACCCCTGTGCTGATTGTGTCATGAGCAGAAGCCTAACCCTGATTCAGATGTTAACTCTGGCTTTCAGCTATTGCTAGGGATTTCTCCATAAATAACAGTTGCTAAACCAGGCAAACTTGGCACCCAGCATGTGTATGATACCATCACATTGTGCTTTGGTGTAAAAGTCATCATTGCATGGTAATGTTCCCGGTACTTTAAGCTTGCTTATGTCCTGAAGTTCAGCAGCACAGAAATGCCAGAGGTCTGATGAAAGGGACACAGATGTGGTAAGCCAGCCAGCTCTCTCTCTTCTGGATGCCAGAAATAGGCTTCTTGAATTCAGGTTTATTGCACATGTGTGCTCTTGCACTGATGGCTCCAGGATTTTAAAAAGGGAGGTGCAGCAGATGTAACCAGTGCTTCTGGTTGATCACAGCAAGAATGGGGGTGAGAAATGGCTGGAGCCCCCAGACCCACTGAGTATACCCACTGGGGGAAATGGGCAGGGAGTCTGACTGTTCCCAGGGGTTTCAGTTGTGGGGAGTGGCTGTATGAGCTGCTGAGCTTGGCTGGAAATGGCAGTAGCAGCTGTATGTGGCTCCTTGTCTGGATGCCTTGGGTTTCCCCTGACAGCCTTGTGATTCCAGCTGTAGTAAACAGCTGCACAGGGTGTCAAGCTGGGCTGGCGGTAGCAGCGGGCAGACCCCACTTCCTGCGTCTACTCCTTGCCCGCTGTCTGCACCATGGTCCATGGAGGGCGAAGCATTCAGCCGAAGAAGGGTGCAGCCACATCACTGCATCAACCCCTGACCCCCATTATCCCTTAGTCTACAAAAAGCTTCTTTTATAGCATGGATGTTTGGCAGCTTCCTCTCCTGGTCGACACAGTCTAAGACCGGACTCCCGAGCGTGTGCGCCTTATCCTTGGGGCCAGCTTTCAGCGGAGCCGGTGGAAACGTTTCCATTGAGGAGAAATCCAAATGGAAACGGCTCTTTGCCAAACAAAAATTGTTTTTGCAAGTATTCATAGCTCTGTCGAAAATATTCAATCGTCTGTTCTGTTGAAAGACAGAAACCTTTTTTTCCTGGAAATTATTTTCAAAATCTGAAAATATTTCAGTTTTCATTTCTATTTAATTAGCAACCCAAGCTTTATTAAAACCTTCTCAATCTGAGGGGAAATTCTGGAAATTTTGGTTAAAAAAAAAAAAACAAAACCCTGAAAAAAGACTCATTTTCCAACAAGTTCTCGTGAGATGATACTGAGGATCACATGGTAGCATACCAGCAATCAGAGAGGATCACCTGAGGTGCAGAGTTAAAACATCAGACAGAGATGATCTTTAGAGCTTCACCATCCCCACTCCATTTACCTGCTCTACTTTGAACATTTTTCTTTTAAACTATGTGTTATTCTTCCTAGGATGGAAAATTCCTTTAGGTTCAATCCTTCACACTTCAGTGACATTTACCTAGCTCTGTAAGTGCAATTTTTGGCACCTCTGCTGAGTTCGGACTTTTCCACTTGGATACTGCACTCACATTGGGTCTCATTTCTGGGCATGCTTAGTAGTCCCGAATCTGGCTCTGGGGTGGAACAGCATCACCTGGTATGTGCAAAACGCCGTGAAATTCCCCAAAACTTCAGTCACGGAAAAAAATATGACTAGAAACTATTGTAGAAGAAGGAAGGTTTCCCTCAACCCCAGCCCTACACCTGCCTTTGAATCCAACAGCCTAGCAGTTAAGCCCTGGGTTTTGGCTCTGGCCCTGGCCTTCGTCTCTTTTGGGACAGAATCCAGTTCAGGCAAATGGGGTCTTCTACAGCCTGGGTAAGTGCTTTAAGTTGTTGAGCTAGGAAGTGGGAGGATTGATTTGGGTAGTTACATGAATACCTGGACCATCCCATCCTGTTACAGGTACAAACAGAACGTAAAAGCAGCATAAGTGCACTTCCCCTTCTATGTTAAGCATGCAAAGCTGAGAGAGCATTTGGCCAAGTGCACGGGTCAAATTATGGTCTTAGTTATACGAGCATAAATCTAAAGTCATTCTCCAAGTCCACAGTGTCTCTCCCCAGGCTTGCCTCAAAATGAGCAGAATCTAGCCCAAAGTAAGAATGGGAATAAGAGTTTTGTGTCAAATAAAAGATCTATCTAAGGCTTATCAAGGAGAGTGGTAAGATTATTCTCACCGCTTGTGGACAGGGTATTGGCATTTGAAGGGGGCTTTTGCTGAAACGTGGACAATGGTCATAGAAATTCCTTTCTTTGCATTTTGAGCTTCTTCTCGTCGATGGCAACTTGGCCTGTCAGTTTTGTGTCACTGCTTGTTTATGCCATAAATGTCATTTGGAACGACAACACTAGGAAAAGGTCAGGGCTATTACTGAACATGCTTAGCCCCTGGAGCCTAATACAGTCAAGACACTATGATTCAACTCCTGGGAGTGGCTGGAAAGAAGGCAGGGGAGGAAATATTTAGGTATTTTGCCATGCTGGTCCATAGAAATCATTCCTCCGGGCTCAGAAGGAGACAAAGCAAAGAGCGGCCTTTTCCTTTTTGATTCAGGTAATGTATGCTGATGCATCAGCGGCAAGGGCTAGAACTTGTGGCTGTCTGGGTCGTCTCATTAGAGCATGGAAGCTGAGTGTTGGTTGCATGATTGGGAGTAATCAGTAAATCTGACGTTAGTTGTGGTTGTTCTTATGAAGTGCTTTCAGTGCCTAGAATCTGTTAAAGAGGGACCATGTGTTTCTTACGCACAGCTCTATTTACTTAGGATTTGCTAGTTTAGAGAGAAAAAAAATTGAATTCCAACTGAAAGAGCATCCCCCCCCCCAAAAAAACAAGCAAACAAAAAAACAAGCAGAAAAGAAGACAACTCTTGGTAAATGCTATTTCCTGCCCTTTTGTGCTGTTGATAAGAAAACTCCTGCTGAGGTGACTCCTGAAAAGTTAGCAAACTTCCTTGGTGGCGAAAAAGCATATTCATGTAAAACTTTGGTCACACTACTTGATCAACAGCTGTGTGATTTGAATGGGGAGGGCTCAATCCCTCCTTTTTGCCAGTCCATTCATAACACCTGAAGTAGTTGCAAAAGTTCATGCCTCTCTGACCCACTTAGTCTCTAAGGTGCCTCTCTAAGGTGCCACCCTGCCCTACCTTCTGCTTTGTGATTTCTTGAATGGTGTTTAGTGATTTCAGGAGGAAGAGTGTGTGTGTGTGTGTGTGTGTGTGTGTGTGTGTGTAACCCTTCTGCCGGGCACTGGTCAGCAGCATAAGATCAGGGCTCACATTTTGGGGCACTTCATAAATTATACCCGTGGCTTGAGCCCCCACCTAGAAATCTGGGAACACTAAATTAATTACTAGGGTATCCAGCATAGCCAATGTCCCCCCCCCCGCCAAGCAGTGTACACACAAAAGATAGATTTATTGCACAAAACAGAGGAAAATATCATATGCAATATAAAACACTACTATGAGACACAGTCTATAGGTTGCTGCATGCCAGGGGAAGCTGCTTGAGAGCATGGGTCCTTCTGCGGACCAAGGGGGCCCTTGTTGCTCTTGGAGGAACGGCAGCATGCCCATCTTTGCTCCCACGGAGAGGCTGTATGTGTGTGTGAGGAGTGACTGTGTCTCCAAACAGCATGCATGCACTTTAAAACTTCCGGGCTGGATTATATAGCCTGCTGGAAAAAAAACTGCAGGAAAAACTCCCAAAGGAGCTGGGTTGATTAATGGCCACAGCCAGCCCAAGCACACAGCTTGACTAGAGCAAAGGACCAGAAAAAGAAACCAGGGGAAAGACCAGGCCTATGCCAAGGAGTGCCACGCTCCAGTTTATCTCCCAAATATTTATATCTGATGGACAGTGAGACTGTATAGATGCATATTTTTTGGTGGACAGTCAGATGGATAACGGTGTTTTTTCGAACAACTGAATCTGATCTTCACTGGGCTTGCTCTCACTTAACTGCACAACTCACAGTCCAGTAAGCTTCTTAGGGGCATCAGGTCACAGAGTCATCTGAACCTTAAAACCTATCAAGCGCGAGTGATTGAAACATGCCAATTTTTTATAGCCAGTGGAAGATGCATACGCCAAGCATCTAGAATCACATGCAGCTGTCTCTGCCCTCTCAGTCCAAATGACCAGCTTTACATTTACAGCTAGGTCAACTTGGGGCAGGAGTTGACACAAGCACTAGAAAAATGAAAGCTTGAACTTCCACCTGTAGCTGCGTAGTAAGAGGCTGCTAATTGCTTGCCCACCATATCTTTCCAAAGCGGGCAACTAACCTTTAAGTCAAGGGTTCCCAATCTTTTTAGACTGTGGACTGGCAAACCATGGATGGGACATGACTATGGACTGGTGAAGTGACCACAGACCAGCAAACTGAGGGCCAGCAAACTGCAGTCCAGAAGTGACCGGCACATTGCAGACCAGCAGCCAAGCCTTTTTTATACTGAGTATAAAACAATTCTAGTGTGTCTGCCAGTTCCTGCCCCGAGTATACTGAGTATAAAAAAGGGTTGCCTGCCAGTTCGCAGTATGCCGGTCATTTCCAGACATCCGGTTCGGCAGCCAACCCTTCACGACTCAGTACCAGGCCGTGGCCCAGGGATTGGGAACTCTGCCGTAAGAAATGAAACTACTCGCTTAAAGGAAAGCTCATGTGCAAGTGTCTTTGCTTAGTTGGAGCCATAGTGAAGGGGCAAAAGAAGTAACTTCCCAAGTCACTGCAGCTGACCCTGGCAGATGGATCTCACCGAAACATAGCCCTGGTTTAAGAGCTCCCAGGCCACCCGCTCAAAACAAAGAGGTGAATTGTTAGAAACCCAGGCAAGAGGGGCTGGATATTGGTCTCTATTCAAACTCATATTGACACTATAATGAGTCCTTCTCTGGCCAAATTTCTCGTCAAAGAATGAGGAAAATGTGTCACCATAAATAACTGACAGGTTTATTACGGGTGGCACGCTGCTGGAATTCACCTTCCTCCCCACAAACAAGCTACAGAGAAGTGCTGTCAAGTTCTGTCAAAATATTTTAAATAAGAAATATACGCCCCCCCCCCCCCGCCGTTAATGGAAACCACTCATAACAAAACAAGCTTCTTTAAGGGCCTGACTAAAACCTGTATCTCTTTTCACTTCACCTTTTGTTAAACACAAGAGGAAAAAAACCCTCCGCTCTTGATTCAACGTTGTGCTTAGAAATCTGTAAATGCTCAAATTGGGGCAATAAGAAATGCAAAACTCTAGAGCTCTGGGTTCAGATCGGGCAACATTTTGATTTATTTATTTATTTTTTTGCAAGCCACGTTGGTGCCATGTGTACCATGAAAAAAAAGTACCGGAAATTCAAATTGATCCAGATCAAAGGAGAAAACTCCTGCTTCACCATTAGGCACACCAGAGTCTCGGATCAGGCCTTCTGTATGACACAGGAAGAAAACATCATGGACCCTAATACATTTTCTTCATTATTCCATGATGACCTCTTCATTAGGGATTTCAGAGTGATTCCACCTTTGACAGCAAAGCACCAGTAGAGTCTGAATGAGTCTTTCCATTCCTTTTTGCAGCGAGTGCCCCTTCCTAATTCTGCATAAGGATGGGGGTTTTTGTGGACATTTATCCACAACATTCCCTAAGCTCTGATAAACCTGGAGCCTCTAATGAGAAAGAAATACCGGGTCACAGCTGGAGCTTCAAGTCAGGCCTTGAAGCTAACTAGCATGTGCTCTACCAGCTCAGCTACTAAGCAAACCATACCATACAATACATTCATTGCACTGAATGCTGCTGGGTTTGTGCCCTGGCGGTCTAACTGGATTAGGAGTGGAATCGAATGCTGCTCTTGGTCTTAGTCAGAAAAGATTGGAGCCTGAGTCCAATATGATGATAACGTAAGGGCTTGGGAACACAGTATTTTCCCCCTGTGCTTTTGCTATAAACAATTGTGGCAACCAAAAGAAAATGCAGGAGCTGGGTTGATAATGTTAGATATTGAAGTCCCAATTCAAATTTGAACTTCTTCTGGGAGCCACTGATTGCCTTTCCCTCCTCGAATGCAAAGCCATAGTGGATTTGTGTAGCAAAAGCAAGCATAGCAGCAGGGGGATGGGAAGAAAACACGACTCAAATCAAAGCACCTGAACTGCTGTGGGAAAAATGCAAAGGCATTCTTGCATATTACAAGCAAAAGTGTACGTCCCCCCCGCACGGCATGATGCAGAATCTGGGCAAACCTGTCTGCTTTGATAAAGAGCATGGAACAAGAATGATATTTTACTGTAGGAGGTTGGGGGGGCTGATGGAAATGGTCAACCACTGCTATGCTGTATCAGCCAGCATTGCGGGTTTAAATGGATTCATTTGCCTTCCATCCATACCGGCCTTTTCTTCCAGTCTCGATGGCAGCAGGCCGCAATAACAATGAAATTAAGGGGTATATTTTGGACTAGAAGGTGGTGAATTTTACATGGCTGTAAAGAAAACGGAGGTTCCATAGGAAGCACATTTATAGCATGCTTTGTAGGTGTTGCCTCATGGTGCCCATGCCATTATCTAGGGGATTATCCTGTGCTATCACCGGGGATCCTGGTTTTCTCTGATTAAAAAACAAAATCCACATTTTTTGCATATAAAAAAGTAACGTGAAATCCACATTTTTCCATGATTAAAATGAAACACCCCTCTCTCTCTCAATAAATGTATATGTATATCGATATAGATATCTATCTATATAGCTATATCTGTATCTATATCTATCAATATTGATAATATCAACAGATATCTATATTTATAGATATCTATTTATCTATAGATAGAGATAGATATCTAACCAGGGATCCTGGTTATTTTTCTAATTTAAAACAAATCCCCATTTTTCAGATTACGTATATTTCTAAATAGATAGATAAATAGATATATCTGTATCTACCTATATAGATATAACTATCTATCTATCTAGAAATATATATAACCTGAAAAATGGGGATTTGTTTTTTAATCAGAAAAAAATAGGATCCCTGGCTATCACAATGTGTTTAGGGCATAGGCTGAAGTCTACTTCCAGCTATGTTACACACTCCCTGTCTAAACATGGGCAAATCAGTTCACCTTATCAATGCCTCAGTGTTCACCTGTAATTATACACAGCTTCACAGGTTATAAATCCTTCCTGTCCTTCATATACAGGTATAATTTTACCAGATTTGACACAGACAATCTTTAAGAGCAGAGTTAACCCCCAGAACCAGGCACTACAATTGCTGGGTATAAACCCATTGCCCTTCTTATGAGCTCCAAGGTCTGTGCGAAGCTACAGAGTACAATACCAGAGCAGCATAGGTGTGGTGGTTGGCCTACAGAAAACAGAGAGGCTAGCTCTGAAAACTAATATGGAGCAAGAATAGATGGTCTGCGGTGCAAGATGAATGGAAAGCAACGTGGTCTGTGGAGTGTTTGGATTTTTTTTTTTTTTTGTTTGTTTCAAAAGGAATTTTTTACCCCAGGCCAGAAGCCTTTGTGTCAGGGAGACTGTCTCATTTCTCTGCTCAAAGGCTGTCAGAGATGACTGAGATTTGAAAACGCTTTCTGATGTTGACGAGGTCAGGGGAGGCAGCGCTGCTAACCATCAGTCACTGCATCAGTGGTGAGCTGAGAAGACACGTGAGAGAGAGGAAGAGAAAAAACGTGAAGCAGTTCTCTCTGGAGAACCAGGGTGGAAAATAAAAATAAAATAAAAATCAGGAAAGCGAGAAGAGGTGCAGGTCAAGCGGTCACGGCGAAGTTTATGGCATTAGTATTCAGCTGGAATAAGGGAAAGTATCTTGGTTCCCAACAGGGAATGTACTAAAAGAAAGGGAAACTGACTGGAGGCAAAAGATATATTAATATTACTCCACTTAATCAATACATAAAATCCTCCAATGTGTTTTTTGTACAAGCCTATTCTGCAAAGTTAGTACCTGCAGTGGTTTCTGATTCCATCTCATTGCGCTTGCAACAGTTTAGATCAGGGAGGCCCAAAACAATCAGCAGCTGAAAATGGGCTGCCTGGGCAGGTGACTGAGCAGCCCGAGGGTTGCACTTGATTTTCACAGAATGGAGCAGGCCATTGGCACCATCGAAGAGGCTGCTGGTCCCAGCCCACATGAGCTAAAAGGAAGAAGCTTAGCTTAAGGTATAGTGAGGGTGAGTCTACACAGCATCCTCAGTGCTCTTAGGCTTCCCCCACTCACCTCTCAAACCTGGGCTAAACTGATCCAGGAAAGCACCCCTTGAGACCAGACCTCTACCTCCGACATGTTTGCGAGCAGTCTCAGATAAACCTGGTGTGACTTCCCTGCCAAGTGCCTGGGGTTGACGTGTGAGAGGGAAGCAAGTAGAAGAAATGTGCTTGGGAGCATGCTTCCCCACTAGCACCAGTGATGGGGTGCAGACATACTGTTAATTGCCATTATTCATGTGGCTCAAGGCAGAGCATTGCTTAACGGATTCCACAGTCTCGGAAATCTACACTTCAGCAGCAAGTCCAAGTATCCAACAAAGCAGCTAGACTACAGTTTATATTGGTGTAGATTTTCATGATTATTTTCAAGGAGAAGGGCAATGTCCCAGGCAGCCAAAATTGGAGGTTTAACATTAAGCTACCTGAGTCTATATCTAGGCGTTTATAAAGACTTCATTAGGAGTTTTTGAGAATGAGGCCACTTTTAAGGTATCTTAGAAAGAATTTGGGAACCCAACTGTAGCCCTCTGCTGTAGAAAATCTTAGATATTTGCTCTTTATTAAATAAAAGTTGAGTTTCTCTATTACATTTCTAGATGCTCCCCCTCTCCTTCACCGACACCACACTGCCCCATTCAGGAGTTCTCAAACTGTGGGTCACGACCCCCCAGGGGGTCACAAGCTAGTTAAAAGGGGGTTGCAAACTACCCCCGGGCGGAGAAGCAGGGCGTAGGGCTGCCACCACCGTCCAGCACTTTGCGCTGCTTCTGCCGCCATGCAATGCCAGCACTTTCGCTTCCACCACCATAAGCCACTGGCACTTCTGCTTCTACCGCTGCATGCTGCTGATGCTTCTGGTTTTGCCACCATGTTTCTTGCAGGCATGTTGGGGATCCCTCTCCCTGCTCATCAACCAGCCGCTGGGGGACCCCCTTGCTCATCAACCGGCCACTGGGGGGCTCCCCACTTCTCCAATGGCCACCGGGGGTACACAAACCAAAAAAGCTAGAAAACCCCTGGCTTTATTCAATAGCTTTAATCGTGGGGGGGTTGTATATTATTTTACAGGGTTGCGGTATCACAAAGTTTGAGAACCCCTGGCTCAGTTCTTCTGGTGGCAGATGTTGGACAAGACACCACTACATTACAGGGCACTTTTGAACAGGAAGTAAAAATTAATAAAATAGGCCCCAGAAGACTGTGAGACACTTGTCCACCTAGGACCTGCAACTCCAGGCTACCATTAGACCTGACAGCTGAACAGCATGAAATATGTATGATATAAAATATTTTATGTCTTGTAAGATTAATTTTATTATTTTATTCAATTTTCTTGGAGCCAGATGAGGTGCTTTAAACCTCTCCGGTCCAATTCAACATTGCTCAACACTGCATGCAGTCATTTAGACTAGGGCAAAGGGATGTAAAAGATTTCCATCCTGATTAAGTAGCTTTGTATCCTCAGCCCAAAGGACTGACAGAAGGGTGGACAGGGCCCCTTTAGTGAGGAGTCAAGTTTGTCAGGAGAGAAGGCACAATACTCGCCAGTTGTATGAACATACAGCTGCGCCTATCGTGACTACATGGGAAGTTCTAGTGGTGATTCTTGCATGAAACTGGAAGATTTTTCATTTAACTCAAGTCCTTTTGTAATGACATGTTAAACTATAAAGGGAATTGCTGTAACTATAACTGACATAAGTATGGCCATCCTGAATGGGAATATCCCTGTTTAAATTCAAATCTCTGTTTTGCTGCATAGAGTAGACCTAAGACTGCATCTGTTCAGCCTTTGCATAAAATCTGACTTCTCCAGAGTTCAGAGGTTCTAGTAGACCCAGAATTCAAAAGAACAACACATTTGAAATGGCCAGTTCTCCTGTATAGTTGATTAAAACTATAGGATAAAATCTCATTTATACCAAAACCCATTTACTCCGTGTTGTCTAGGTAAAGCAACCCCTGTCTAGGTGTACATTGCAGGCATCAACACTTACTTTCAGGTTGTTTTACACTAACAGGTTAAAGAGGTCTTTGTTTTGAAAAATTAGATTTTTATTCCCATTTAAAATTAAAATTGGTCCAGTTCTCTCAAAACACTTATCTGTACCACTGACTGACTGTGGATATATTGGCTAGGTGTTAAAAACTTCCTGCCCTATATAAGTAGCCAGGGGATTGCATGGGAATTCAGTGGTGCAGTTGCACCCTGCTT
>NW_017728918.1:4824600-4858586 GCF_001723895.1 Crocodylus porosus | reverse complement strand
AACTGGGGGAAAAATGTGTTCTGTTATATAGGATGTACACCACACCATTTGCCCCACCCCTTTTTTTCAAAATCCTAAATCCATCCATGTCGTATCCCCATTGCACCAGATCTCCAGCTATCATAAATTATTACTGGTCCATTGAAGTGGTTAGAAGCACTCTGATTCGCCACACCTGAGAACCTGGCCTGCTGAAAGCAGTGGGATCATTTGGGTGAGTAAAGCAAGTAAAATATGGATCTATCACTTAATTTTATTTTATCTTATTTCACATTGAGGACACCCACTGACACTTCCTGAAGTTGATGTCTGATCTCTTTTATTTTATCTCTCAATCTGTGGTTTCCAGACTTTTTTAGACTTAAAGGGTCCTATGTTAGACTCAAGGTGCTGCTCGTAAGATGCCAACCCTTTGCTTTTGCTCACTTTTTGACTATGGAAAAATAATAGAGCAATCCTTCTGTTTCAAAGAACTCAGAAAGATCACAACAAGTCAGAATGGTTTTTGACATTGTGGATTCATCTTTGAAATCTCTCAGTTTGTCATGCGGATCACGTGTAGTTCGCACGCCAAGCATTGCTAATATTGATCAGTACCTATGGCACCCTTAATAGGATCTCACAGCACCCCACAGTGCTGTGGCACCCTGATTGAAAATCAGTGGCCTGGATAATCTGAAGTATAAATTTCATAGGTTTGGCATGAGCCAAATAAAGATGAATGCAGCATGTGTCTTAAGGACAGAGGTGTAAAGTCACCATGGTTCCATTGGCTTGACTCAATGAACTACAGCAATTTCAACCAACTGAGGACCTGCCACTAGGACTTTAGCTCACTTATAAATCACTGCCTGACACTTTAATTAAGGATGGGAGAACTAATCTAGATATAGGGGAAGTTATTTATACCTTGGCCTCTAATCAGGTAGGTACAATATAGTGATTGGTTTTTGAAAACGGGACAGTTGTCTACTAGGAATGTGAAACTCACCATGCAGTAAAGCTCAAATAGCCACAGGGATTTGTGCGCCTCACTCGCAGGGGCTAGATGCAGTCAAGTGCACAAGGAAAATAAACCAGGGTCAAGATTTGTTTTAAAATGGGCATCTACAGTTATGCTCCTATGCCTATATTTAGGGGGCAAAAACAAGAAATGCAAAAGTGTCTCTTTGCAGAGATGCTCTGCACCCCTCAGCCCATATATTCATCTTTGAAATCTCTGTTTGTCTTGTGGATCATGTGTAGGTGTTTGCGTGCCAAGCATTGCTAATAGTGATCAGTACCTATGGCATCCTTAATAGGATCTCACAGCACCCCACAGTGCTGTGGCACCCTGATTGAGAATCAGTGGCCCAGCTTAGCTGAAGCACTATCTGCTTAAAAAAAAAAAAAAAGTCCGAAAACTACATAAAGGAAATTATGTGCCTTCTCCCCATCTCTAAATTCTGCCCTATTTCAATTTTTTGATCTTGTCAATCTTTCATCTTTCAATATTTTTCAGTGATTTGCTGTTTGAGTGTTTGGGTGGATGAAAATGTGACCCTGACATTAAAATTTCATTACAATAAGTACAAAATACAGCACCCTTCCTTTCCTCCGAGTGAAATCTTTTTTGGGTCCCTTTTCTGTATCAAAAAGCTCTGGGACTTGTCAATGGCACTGAGAAAACAATTTGCCTCTTCAAACAAGATTTTACTCTGGAGGAAAATATATTGTTATTCTTTATGCTTTTAGTTTATAAAGCTGCAATCAGCCTTTTGTGATTTTTTTTTCTCTTCCTTGGTCATCCAGTCCTTATTTACCTTAGTTATTTTTTTAAAAAATCATCATTTCCTATTAAAAAAAGACACAGAGACACAGAATATCCAACAACAACAACTTGGAGTAGATTTACAGTTCTCCAGCCTTTGCTCTCACCCTGGAGCCTGATGGGACTCTGGTGTCCTTGGAGGAATGGTAGAAGGAAGTGCTAGGGGCCAATTGCTGATTTTATCATTCAAACACAAAATTTGTTACACCACTTTATCGGTCACAGGGAAAGCAATTATAGTGTGGTTCAATTTTCCACTCAATGACTGTACTGGGGATCAAAGTCAGCTTTTACGATGGGGAAAATGTTTTTCTATTTTATTTGTTATTTAAAAATAATAATATAATAAAAAAGCTGGAACTTTCAGTACAATCCATTCTGCCAGGTTGTTTTTGTAGTTTTTGGGTTTTTTTTTTTCTTTTCTTTCCTATCTTTAAGCCAGGGTTTATTATTTTGGCTTTTCTCCTCTTAAATAATCAGCTTTTTTTTTATTTTTTCTTCCCGTCACAGCATAAAGCCTATTGCAATGTAGAAATGAAATTGTCACACTTAAAAGCAATACAGCATTAGAACTCTAATCACAAAGACTGGAGGTAAAATTGACAGTATGCCACATTGCTTATTATGAGCTGTTTTCTTGTGGTGCTTTTTTTCAGACAAGAAGGTGTGTTTGTAGGTTGTGGGGGATGTGCCTGAGTGTGTTTGTATCTTATAAAACAATTGTCATAGTAGTAAAAATATATATTACAGGACTGTTTTAATATCAGATCGGTTTTGATGCATTTCTTTTGTGGCCATGCCAAAAAATTTAGCATCGGATTTTATCACAACAAATAGAGCGCCCCAATTAAATGCGCTCGTTCTTAATTTGAATGTGTGGCTTCTATTTATCCCGTGCCAAGAGAAAGAGGGAGGAAAGCAGCATATAAGGCAACATGGGAAACTATGCATCACCTCTACAACTGCAAGTGTAATGATAATACTTTACAGTAGCGCTTACACAGAGCTTTTCATCTGCAAGCTCTTTACACACGTTAACTAATACATCCCTAACACATTCCAGGAGAATATGAGCAGCAGGAGAAAAATGTTGCTACATCAAAGAAAAGCACATCAATTATTTAGGCAAATATTTTAATCACGTACTCTCGGAATACGAGACAAAATGTCATGATGATTTTCTTGCTTTTTACACTTCTTCAGTAGGTTCTGTGTCCTAGTGTGCTAGCTCGGAGTATAGCATCACCGGGCAATCAGCAATTTTGAGTTCTTCAGCTGACAGCCACACTTGCTAAATTAACCCTTCCATGGCTTTGAAGTCAGATTTTTCATAGCTATATATATTAAAAAAAATCAAATCTTGGGCTATGCTAATATTTAAGCCCTGATTGAGCAAAGAAGTATTTAAGGTTGAATACATCTTTAATATTGAAGTCAATGAGACATCTGTGTTTCAAGTTAAGCATCAGTGTGTTGCTGGATTTGGGTTTTAGTCTGCAAAGTCCCCAATCAATGGGCACTCAGCAAATTTGCAAACCTGAGCCTAGCTAACCAACCACAAAAGTTACTGAATCCTTTATGTGAGATGTTGCGTACCTCAAATCCGCATAAAACTTTTGGGAGCTGATTCACTCAGCAACCCAGAGGAGGCACTCCGCTCTTCAGGGATCCAAATCTTGAGTTTTCAAAGCGATATGTGTCTCCCGTGTCATATTTATTTCCTCTGCTTACCCTTTGCTCATGTCAGTGGGCTGTCTGACAGCACACAATAAGTGCTTAACGTGGCATCCCCTTCAACTGGCTCTCTCTGCGAGGGAAGTACATTGCTGAATGTCTGCTGTGTTTCAGTTGAACAAGTTGGCTATGGCTTCCAGAAATGCTGAGCTATGCTGAGACTTGTTTGGAGCAAAGGGTCTCATTCCAGCTGGGGAAAAAAATGTATAACCAAAAAAAAAATTACAAAAGATGGAAAATGGCAAACTTGGTTCCATTATGTACCTGTTTTCATACTTTTTTTAAAATCCACTGTATGTGTGTGTATGTATATATGTATATACTTAAATATATATATGTATGTATGTGTATATATGCATATATAGATATATGTATGTATAGATGTGTGTGTGTGTGTGTGTGTGTGTGTATGGCTTGGTGGGGAGGGAAGGAATTTAAGCAAAACGCTGAAAAATATGTAGCCAGATTCATAAAATATTGAAGAAACGTCCATTTTTGTGATGTTTTTGAATTTAAAAAAAAGAGACTTGTTTTTCAAGGAAAAATGCTCAGAAAAATGATGATATCTAGTACTCAGCCACCATGGAAAGGCTACCAGAAAATGAATCTGGAGAAAGGGAGAATTCAGGGCCTATCTAGCTGTGCTTTTACATACGAGCCACGTGAAAGCTGTTTCCCTATAGCTGGGTTTTGTTTTATTACAGGGACTGTTTGAAGTCCAAAATCAGACTGAAGGTTTGGGCAACATAGGAGGAAACTCAGATAGTAGGAACCAAGAAAACCCTCATACCTCCTGGTTACTACAGAGATAAGTAGGTAGAATTGGTGCCCTTTACGCCATTCATATGATGCCCTCCATTCCCAAAGCAACTCCCTAGAAAACTTTTCCCAGCACAGCACTGACCTACACACTCATGTACAGCAGGGTCAAGGAGAGGAATAACCAACATACCGTGTGCTCGAGCCCTTCTGAAGGAAGCTGTACAACACGGCTGTTTTAGACCAACCCTTGGGTCTCCTGTCATTTCCCCTTGAACTGAAGAGGTCAAAAATCAGGATCCTGTTTCTGCTGTGAAAGAAAGGATCTTTTTTTTTTAATGAATGAACAAGAGAAGACAGACAGACAGACATGTAAGGGGTTAAATCAGACTGTACGACGATACCTATACATTATATAGAGGAAGAGACAGAAGCAGGGATAGAGAGAGACTGGTTTTAAATGCCTTATTTTAAAATGTTAACACTGAATTGAGGTACCAGAAATCCAGCTGCTATAACAAGAACTGCTCCCTTCCTAAGGCCTGTTTCAAGAGCCCATTTTTTCCCTAATATATTTGCCTACTTACAGCAAGAGAAAAATAAAAATTCATTACTTTGTCCTCCCCAGCTATAAAAGCCACAAGATGCTTCGCTCTGACAAATTTAAATTAGTGCAAGGTTTCTCCCACGTGGGAGGCTGCAACCCTGGCCTGTGGTCAGAGATAAATTTTTCAGTGAAGCTGCACCTAGGGTGATTAGGGGAAGCCTCCTGATTTTATCTTCGCACGGTTGAGTGGAGAGCACAGCGGTGTCGCCTTTTGTTGATCCCCAAAGGTGTCGTGCAGGGGAAGAGGTTGGGTGGGAGAGGTCAGTGACTTGAGGGGGCTGGCTGGAGGGAGCACAGGAAACCAAGTTCAGGTACCACATTGGGAGTGAATGGAGCGGCTGCTGTACTGCACACATCATTGGGTACTTTTATCTGCTTCTTATGCCTAATCATACCCAGACGAGACTCCCACTCACCTGAACTGAAGAGCAGAGAGGAAGAAGGAAATTGTTCCCAATCCCATTTATATATCCCCTGTAAAGCAAACCACTGTTGACTCAGGACACTGCCTGCCTCCCTCACACTCTGCCCTGGCATCTCCTCTGTCCTTGTTAACATGTCCCAATATTATGGTCATATATATATATATGTATGTATGTATATGTGTGTGTGTGTGTGTGTGTGTGTGTGTGTGTGTGTATGTATATGTATATGTATATAGATAGATATACAGGTATAGATCTATCTATCTATAGCTATATATAAGCATAACATTGGACATGTTAATAAGATATATATAGATATAGATATATTTCTAGATAGATATAGATATTTCTATATTTACCTATCTATCTATCTAGCCCTATATTTATTTTATATTAACCCTTTCATGGTTTTGAAGTCAGATTTTTCATAGCTGTATAAGAAAACCCTATGTCTATCTGTCGATATCTATCTATCTATGTACACATATATATATTTTGTTAACATATCCAATGTTATGTTTATATATAGCTATCGATATAGAGATATAGACCAATAGATTTTGATCTATCTATCTATATATATAGCCATATACTTAAGGGAAGCTCATCTGATCACATTTTTTCCCCTCACAACAATCTTTCTGGTTGTTTCAGGGGCAATTCCCCCCCTCCCTTCCAAACAGTGAGATTAATTAGCCATCCGAATAACTAACCTCGATCTTTAAATGAAGATTGGAGATAATTCTGTAATAATATGCTCTATCTGAAGTAGAAGTTATTGAAGGGGAAGACAAGGTTCTTTGGGTGACTCTGATATCTTTTATTAGACCAATTTAAATAGCTGGAAAAAATATTCTTAGCAAGCTTTCAGGTTTAAAAATCCTTTGTCAGGCTGAGGAAAACCCAAACTTGCTCAGAAAACTTTTCCCAGCTCTTTAAATTGCTCTAATAAAAGATATTAGATTCACCCAAAGAACCTCTTCTACCTATGTCTTTAGACCAACATAGCTACAACCAACATCCTTGAAGGTGAAGAAGTTTTTAGTGAATGAGATTCTTTGCCTTCTGGTAAAGAAGAGGAAAGGAAGGTCCTTTCTAGTATGTAATAGACCATTGGGCTAGTGTGTTCAAAGCGCACTTGGTTTTTAGCCAGCGGCACACTAAGAAGTGATATGGCCAGCAACATATCTGGCCACTGCTGCCTCCCCACCTAAGCAAGTACAGATGCTCAGTGACCCAGGTACCAGGTCAGCTAGGAGAGTTCAGAGTAGGGTTTGAACTCAGACATGTGGAGTCATAAGCAAATGCCTTAATTGCTATGTCACCAAACCTCTTTGCCCTGCACTATGCAGGAAATTAAACCAGACAATGAAAACCAGCATTTGTAGCCTTAAACTTTATTATGAATCAACTGATGATTTTTTTCCCCTTCATCTTGGCTGGACTCCATCTTGTCCTGTGCTGGACAGTTTGGCCCCATAGTAGAAGCTAAAGAACTGGCTTCCATAGTTTGTACTGGTGCAAGGCTCATCTTCTTGTACAAAGGAACATGTCACCTGCCCTGACCAGAGACCGACCTACTGAAATAGCGCCAGTACATACTCGTAAATGAAGATGTCCTGTACCAGTGTGAAAGAGATTGCCATTAGCATATCTTAGCCTGATTGCCATTAGCACACAATTAGCTGCCCTAAGAGTCTGTTCACACCATTACAGCTGGTCCACAGGAAAAAAAAATTGAATCCCTGTTAGAAACCCCCAATGTAAGGACGATTCTATTTTAGCAAGGGCCACTCTCATGATTTTACCCTAGGTCTCAAGATGTTGAATATTTCTTAAAAGTCTCAGATCCTGGGGTGATGGGATTAATCAAGACTCTCAGCTTTCATTAAACAAAGAGCAAGATTCTATCCCTGATGGAGGAAAGTCTGAAAATACAACCCCCTAAAGGCTCAAAATTCAGGGAACAAATTAAAAAAAAAGGCTCTAAAATGTGTTATTTTTAGAAATGTCATCATTTTTAGAGGTGTGACTAAACTTTTTCAAATGTTTGTGACTAGCAGTACTTTGGGAAGGAAAGCAAAATTAAGCAAATGGCAAGGTGATAAAAATAACAGAAGAGCTCTTTCTGGGTGACAAATTGAGGAATATCCTTCTCTGATCCCTTATTTAAACAATACTTGTTCATAAACTGCCTCTTCATTTAAAAAATGGCATTTCAGTATAATTTGGAAGACCTGCATTCAAGTCCAGCTCTGCAATGGATGACTGTGAGCAAGTTATGTTGTGTAAAACCTTACTTGTGATAGGGATAGTAATCATGAGCCCATTCCTATACTGACATAAATTCAACGCCTTATCAATAGATGGTGGTATCAACTCCTTTGTACATGAGCAGATGATGAATGCTTCCCCCCCACACAAACAACCCTAAAATCATCATACTATACCATACTGTATTTTACAGGAAAGAAACACTAACATCAGATGGCATTTCTTTGACAAGTTGTCATGTCTCAATCTAAATTAAAACCAAATCTGACACACCAAAAACCTCATCTTGCGCTGTCTGGTCTGGACAGTGACAATCCATGACGATCTACATTTTTTGACCTGAAATCCATTCCTTGAGGATATTCAGCTAAACTCATGGAGGCAATAAGGTTTATGTGTTGGCATGTGGTCAAACAAAGCATTGGCTAATGTGATACTAGCAATGCTGTTGTCTGAAAGCAGCAGAAACTTGGGCTTTTGTGATGTTAACTGGGAAGAGGGCCCTTCCCTTCTTGGCCTTTGTTTGCTTAACATAAGCAGCAAACACTTGGGCTAAGTGGGTTTGTGGGCAAAAAAGAACTTGCCCCCATTTCTGATTCTGCCATTTATGTTCTGTATGACCATGGGAAAGTCCCTTATGGGTTTTTTTTCCCTTCAACATCCCAATCTGTAAAATGGGCTCAATACTATGTAGACTTCCATGAGGAGTGCTAAGCCTTCCTAACCTTATTAACATTAATAGAGCTGGAAGCAGGGATGTTTTGGGGGATATGTTTTATTAGACCAACTGTGTAATTGGGTTCTGGGGTACCAGACAAACAATTAGCAGAAGGGGAGAAACGTGATTACTGGGACAGCAAGACCTATCAAAATGGAGGCAGGTCATAGTATGTAGGAAGAATTTCACAGGTCTAGTGTGTCATAAAATCCATATTGATGTTCAGTCCTTGCTTCCTAGTGTTCAGCCAGCCTACGACTTTTTATTCCCAAGCTTACCTTTTAAAGGGATTTGGTAGATTTTCCCTGAAGACTAGGATAGTGATGTCAGAAAGGGAGTGGTTGCTCTGTGCATTCTGGTATGTACATTTTGTTGAGTATCGCCCACATAGTTGCCATGAAAGTATTTGGTGCATCAGATATATCACACTTTGGGATGTGAAGGATCCATAGATTTTGATGGGTTTGTTGTGGGGAGTGTTGATTGCAGTAGCAGTGGAGACATGATAACAGGTTAAGTATTTCTTGCCTGGGCTGTGTCCCATTTGATGTCTGTTGAACAGTGGGGAGTTTGCTTCTGATAATGAGTTGGGCGATGTTAGGAGGTTGTTTGAATGCCAGGAGCAGGGGGCCTGGGAAGATTTCTCGCAATATCTGGTCTTTGTCAAGTATAGGCTGCAGTTGCTTGATGTTTCTCCTAATCAGTTCCAATGTGGGGTAGTAGGTGACCTCCCAGGGTGTGTTGTGACAGCAGGGGCAGTTCTTGTTGCAGTGTGACAGGTTACTGTGGGGTATTGGGTGACTCTTTCAAAGATATGAACTATTTCCTTACTGGCGTGTCTTTGGGCATATCTACACGCTGCTGTATGGCAACATTGCTATGGTGCCATGCTTTAGTGCTTCCTCGGGGAAGTACTAAATTACGAAGCAGTACAGTCGGTTACTGAGTCATGCGCATGGTGCATGGGCAGATTTGCTCTGTACCCAGGGAGCGTGCTGCTATGGTGACATAGCTGGCGATCATCTGTAGACATACATGATTGCTATGTCACCATAACATGCTATACAGTGATCTAGCGGATCGTTACATCACCATCGGGCAACGTGTAAACACGCCCCTTGTCATATTAAAGCAGATTATAGACTGGTCAGGTGGGCATCCTCAGAGCAATTGCAGTGGTATGTGGCTTAGCTATAGATTGCTATAGATTTTTTTTTTGCTGTGTTTGAGATGATTACTGATCTTATAGATATGTGTATGGTGGTCTTCGGGTTTTCTGTACACGGTGGTTTGTAGGGTGCCATCTGGATATGGTTGGTTGTATCTAGAAAGCTGATATTACTATCAGAGTATACCAGAGAATGTTTGATTGAGGGATAACAGTTGTTAAACCTGTGGTGGAAAACAAGAAGTCAGTCCAAATAATGAAAATAACATCTCTGAAGCAGAGGTATAGTGAACGTTTGATGGTTCAGGTTTCTAGAATGTCTTCCTCTAGTTGCCTTATGAAGAGATCGGCATGTTGGGGGGCCATTTTTAATTGGTGATTGTTGAAAATGAAGTTGTGGGTGAGGATGAAGTGGATCATTTTTGCAACATGCTGTTGTAAATCGGAGTGTACTCTGTCTTCTCGTAGGTATTTCAGGCTGGCAGCTGTGACTTCATGGTGTGGGTTGTTAGTGTACGGGCCGGTGACATCTGTGGTTGCAAGTCTGGCCTTCTTGAAGAGGTGGTTGATGTTCTGAATTCTGCTGAGGAAGTCTGTGGTTTCTGTGTATCCTGATAGCTCTTCAGTGAGGGTACCACAATTAGATATGAGGTGTCTGCAAAGGTTACCCTGGGAATCTTTGGGAGCATAAAGAAAGTTCCTGGGGTAGGAGAGTTGGGGATAAGTAGAAGTAATTTTTCCTAACGCTGGTGTGGGAAGCATTTGATATTTTCCAGTTCCAGAATGAGTGCCGGTGTGGGGTCCTCCCCAAGCCCTTTATAGTATTTGTTATCAGAGAATTGTCTGTTGGTTTCATTGATATAGTCCTGACAGCTGAGGATGACTACAATTCCACCTAGAGTTTGATTATTTTTTCACTGTTTGATTTAGGGTCTGTATAGTTTTTCTTTGGGATAGAGAGAGGTTGTTATGCTTCTGGCTTTTGTTGAAAATTTCACTGTAAGCTTTTTTTCCTGAAAGTCAGTATAGTAGTCCAATGTGTGGTTATGCCCACTGGGCAGTGTCCAGTTCAATGTTTTATTATTCTTTGTTTTCTCAGTTGTGGCAGTAGCGTTGTCAGGTGGTTGTCTCCTGATGAAGAATCCTTTCAGGCAAAGTCTGCAGAAAAAAAATCTTGTAATTCTCCACCTAATGGTCTCTTGTAAGGTTATACATTTGGTCCAGTTTCATTAGAATACTTATTTGTAAAATGGGCCCAGCTGATCAAGCAACGTAGATCACTGTGTGTGGTTGGGTATTAGATGTGCCAAGGGATAGAAGAAGAATGAATCCCACATTGTTCTGCAAATTCTTTTCCTCAGCAGAGAAAGACAAGGGAAGAATATACACCCTGCTGTCAAGGTGGTAACCTTCATCTCCTAATGCCGAGGAGGTCTGTATATAGCTAGAAAACTCAGGTTTTTTGAACAGTCTCTCCAGGTATGTAGATAATTGATTAATATGCTCTCTCCAGATTCCTGAAACTTAATGCACAATTTGCTGCACAGATGTGCTTCACTGCCAATGTCTTTGTAAGCTTCATCAATGCCCCTTGAAATTGAATTTATGAAAAGAAAACTCCTGGGAAAAAAGTCAGCAAGGGGAAGCTGTTCTTCAGATACCAGTTAAATGTTAAAAGAACGGAAAGCAAACTCTTAGCTTTGGCAACTAGTGCACAGAGGAGCTCAGTAGCTAGAAATGATCACAGTCAATATGCTTTGTGTAGAGCTGAATAAAAAATGGCAGGGAGATGGAGGGAACAGATAAGGCCTTTTTTCCCCCCCACTTTGAGCACCCCGTAATCGACGCAGCGTTCAATGTTCGCCATTTTCACGACGGCTGTGTCAGTAGTTCAAACCACCATTTAAAAACTAGGGCTGAGCAGACTTGTCCAATTAAAACTTTCATTTTCAGGGATTGTTCCACCAGATCTGTCAGCAGTCTCATTAAGCCAAGGTGGAAAGAGGGACTGGGGTATGTTTTTCCAATGCCAGCTATCTCTTTCTCATGTTGAGGACAGGCATCCTTGCAGTTTCAAAGCTTCCACTCCTTTCTTCCACACTGTGGAGATGTTGCTTGTTCTTCAGCAGCCACTTCCCACGTTCTCCCAGTCTTTGCATCCATTCAGCCCACTAGGCTTCTCTGACGGGGTTCATTTCAATCCATGCATTCCCAGCTGCTGTCGTCTCGTACACGTACAGTACCCGTGTTGATGGCCCATGCTATGTGAAGTAGGTGCTGCAGATACTTCTGTGGCTTTCTAATTCTCTGAGAGTGTCCTGCTCCCTCAGTAGAGACTCTTCAAGTCTTGGTGCTTGCTGCTGTCATCACCAGCGAGTGGACACTCCAAATCCACAAGGTCCTGTTACATTTCTGTAGGCACAAGTGCACCTCAGTGCCTGGACCTACCAGAAGACAGTCCCTTGACTTGCCATATCATGTGACTGTTTTCACCCTATAATGAACCAGGGTTTTCTTTTTGTGTGTAAGCCACTACAGGCCCTATACATTCTGCTACAACTCACTGCGGATGAGTAGTTGCAGAGAAGCAACTTTAATTGGACACGTTCTGCTGCTTTAGTTGTGATTGAAATCTCTGTCTGACACATCCATGGTTCTTGAGTTTTTTCCAGGTTAAGGCATCCATTTAGGATGTTCAGTCAGAACAGGGTGATGGAATATTAAATGTTATTTAGTTCAATCCGGGAAAAAATATGTTAACAGATATTAAGATGACCATCACAAATTAAAAATTGTTCCTATTGTTTGCAGTAAGAAAGAAAAGAGATTCAGAAGTCCCAGTTTTTGTATAACTATGTCATGCTTTGAAATATACTAACTGTTCAAAAATAGAAAGTTATTTAGTATATTGGGGGGGAAAAAGATGTTTCCATTTAAATTAAACAATATTCTATTATTTTAGGAAAAAACGATTGTTTAATATGTTCGTATAAGGATTAGCATTGTCAAAATGCCTCTAAACATAGCTAGAGCCAAAGTACCAATAGGTTTCTAAAGGAATAAAGCACAAAAGACTTCCATCAGAACGCGTGTTATATAAAGTGGCTTCCTGATATTTGCATTTAAGGAGATGGCAGCTGTATACGAGAGAGATAACAGAATAGTTGAGACGGAGACTAAAATTTATCGTAACATGTCTAGTGATGATTAAAAGCCTGTGCTTATTAGATGCATAAAATGTATTACTAAATCATTTTTGGAACATATAATTTTCCAATTATTTATGCATCACAGTAATTAATGATAGGAGGGACAGAGTCAATGATTCACTGTGTAATACATATGGTAGTTACCTGGGGAGGAAAAAATTACAGTGCTACCAATTATTTGCTTTAATGTTTTTGTAATTATGCCCTACACCCAAGTTGAAAATTTCTTTAATTCTTTTTTTGGGGAAAAAAGGAACTTAATTCATAACAATGTGACTGCTTAGTGCTTCAATTAAGTCTAATTTTTAAACTGCATCCAAGAAATATACAATTCCATAAAAGCACAAGCTGCCATTATATTTTGCAGGCAATACATATTATATTGATGCATTACCTTAGACTGTGGAAGGATGATTATTCGTTTAATGCACAGGGTGGGAACTCATACGAACTTGGTTCTATTTTTGGCTTGAACACAGCTGAAGTACCTTTGGCATATTAAAGTTCTTCAGGAAAGATTGCTACTTGGTAGACTTTGAGCATCTCCTGGGGACAGTGGATAAAAGAAGGAAGTGCAACATCCACGACTGTTTATAAAGCCTCCTAGGGCCCCCACTGCAGTTAGCTAATCTGCAGTCATGAAAAAGGTTGTCCAAGGCAGGAAAATGATGCCTGTGGCATACAACACTGACAGTGACAGTGACCTTCAAAGCCCTAAGAAAAAAGCCTGTGCAAAGGTAGAGGTATCCCATTGGTACCTCCATACTGGGGGCCATAGCTAGTATGGAAGTAATTTATAAAATCATAGAGACGTTGGACTACAGAGATCTCAACAAGTCATCTAGTTTAGTGGGTCTCAACTTTTTTAAGAGTCAAGGCACCCTTCCCCTGTTTCTTTTTTTTAATATGGTGGCACCAGTTGAGAGCCCCTACTTGAGAACTACTACTGTACTCCCTCATGTTAGCTCACTAGTTCTCAGATGAAAGCCTCTGCCATTGTTTGGTAAAATTGCCCTGAGTGTACAACCAGACTAGGATGCACTGTGGCATGCATGTACTCTTCTACCTCATTAGGGATCTCTGATAACCATAAAGCAGGCAGGACGGCCAGTCATGCTGCAGTCCTTCCCAGCCCATGCCTCCTCTCCCCTTACCATGTTCATCCTGGAAACAGATGGTTATCAGTCCCAGTACCAGGACTGCACCAAAATCTTGAACTGGTTCTGGTTTGTTGCTACTCAGCCCATATAGTCAATTTAAAAGCAGGCATAAAAATATTACATCTTTTGTAGAATATTTTTGTGGCTGGTTTCCCATTGTGTGGTGCCATTAATTCCCTGAGTGTGTGGCAGAGTTGCAATGTATGGTATGTTTAACAGGTTCAATGTAATATCTGCCAGGTACCTAAGCCCACTTTAAGCTGGTAGGTGGAATAGGATCTGGCCTTTGGAGTTTGTTGGTGTCATGATTTCCAAAAGACATCTTTACATCTAGCCATCACACGGGTACAGGCTGGGGACCCAATAGATAAGCAGCAGCTCTGCAGAAAAGGACCTGGGGGTGACAGTGGACAATAAGATGAAGATGAGTCAACAGCATGTCTTTCTTGCCAAAAAGGCTAATGGCATCCTGTGCTGCATGAGTAGGAGTGTTGCAGGCAAATTGAGGAAAGTGATTTGTCCCCTCTATTTGGTCCTGGTGATGCCGCATCTGGAGTCCTGTGTCCAGTTCTGGGTCTCCCACTACACAAAGGATGTGAACAAATTGGAGAGAGTCCAGAGGAGGGCAAAGGAAATAGTTAAGGGTTTGGGGCATGTGACTTATGAGGAAGTGCTGAAGGAACTGGAGAAGAGAAGACAGAGGGAGGATTGAAGAGCAGTCTTCAATTCCCTGCAGGGAGGTCCCAAAGAGGATGGAGCTGGACTGTTCTCAGTGGGGACAGATGACAGAACAAGGAGCAACAGTCTCAAGTTGCAGCAAGGGAAGTTTAGGTTAGATTTAGGAAAAACCTTCTCACCAGTAGGGCAGTAAAGCACTGGAACAGGTTAGCCAGAGAGGTGGTGGTATCTTCATCCTTGGAGGCTTTTAAGACCTGGGCGGACAAAGACTTGGCTGGGAAAATTTAGTTGGGGATGGTCCTGCTTTGAGCAGGGGTTGGATTAGATGACTGCCTGAGGTCCCTTCCAACCTTAATTTTCTATGATCCTATATGAACCAGCTCCTGTGCCCAGCACCTCCTCCACCCGTGCAGAACCTCCATTTCCCTGGCTCTTCAGAGCCAGCTCCGCTCTACACTTGGGAGTCTGTATCCTCCAACGATGCAGCCAACACCCTTAGGAGAAAAGAATTCATTTCCTTAGAGACTACCAGCCTTTGCCATCTGAGATCTGGGACGGTTTAGAGAATTTATTTATTTCCTTAGCCTTTCCTATGAAGATTTTTTTAAAATTTTTGTAGTACATTTTGGCAGATTATGCAGGTGGTGTATGAATCAATAAAGCTTCCAGCTACAAAAAGCCTTTGGGTGCAAAAGCTTGTGTTGAGATATTTGTTTGTTTTTTTATTTATTACAAACAGAGCTAAATCTGAATAGGTTTTTAGTTCTGCCAAAAAAAAAATCGGGATGTACACCCCAGTTCCCTGCTGTGCTACAAGCATAGCAGATAGAGGACATTTATTTATTGCAAATATTCATAAGGCAAAGCTGTTCACCTTAATGACAGAAGATTTTTAGAGATGCTTACCTCTTTGTGTCTCAGACATTCCTAGATATAAAATGTTTACAAGCACAAGGCTGGATACATATGCATGAATCCATAGTGCTTGTACTAAATGATAACCGCAGAGTGGCAGAAAGACCAGTGGTCTTAAGTGGCATGAGATACTTCTATCTTCCTGGGTTTTTTGTTTGGTGTTGCTTATGTATATTAGCATCATGCAAGGTCTTATTGTCATAGGATTTTAGCAATATGCACAGCTTTAATTTTTGTTTCCAAGCTCCTACAAGTAATTCTTTGTAATCATAGTATCATAAGAAAATAGGGGTGGAAAGGACCTCGTAAGTCCAGTCCCCTGCTAAAGGCAGGACCATCCCTGCCTAAACCATCCCTGCCAAGTGTCTGTCTAATCTGCTCTTGAAAATTTCCAGGCTGGAGATTTCATAACTTCTCTAGGTAGCCTGTTCCAGTGCTTGCCCACCCCCATAGAAAGTTCTCCCTAATCTCCAACCTAAATTTCCTTTGCCACACTTTGAGGCCCTTGCTCCTAGTCCTGTACCTTATGGCCCCCAAGGGTCTCCATCCTCTTTGTAATAGCCCTCTAGGTATTTAAGACTGTTGTCAAATCCTGCCCTTCCCCAGTCTCCTCTTCTCCAGACTAAATAACCCTTGTTCCGCACTCAAATAGCCTAAAGCTGTGAATGGGATTACTGCCGTCGCACATACATTATATACTATTGTTCCTACTTCTATCCCACCTGAAGCCCATATGCATGAACAACAGGTGCCAGCTATTTTCAGGTGTACTGAAGTCATAGTTCCCATAAAAAAACAGTGCCTCCATGACCGTGAAGATCTAAAGTATTGAGTGTAAAGACGAAGGACGGATCTTTACTCTAAATGATAGGTGGTTTGCAAGGGGCCTGTATGGTCCATAAGTTGCCAATTCACCTGCTGTTATGTTCGCTTTGAAATAAATGCTGATTCTATCAATATGATTTACTGAAGTGACGTAGCTCACATTGCAGTGGTGGTGAGCTCCAGCCCCGCTGAGATGCCAACCCTCCTTCCCCAAAATGTGAACCTAAAAACTTAGTAAAATTCTAGCTGGAAATTACATGAGATCAGTCATCATGATACCCAGCACTCCCTATTTCCAGGCAGAAATTCTCCACAGTACACTAATTTACATCCCAGGCATCATGGAAAAGGCATAATAGTCTGTTTGAGGAACAGTTAAATGATCACGATGCGTGGGCTGACACTGGGCACTTGGACAAAGCACCAATCTCAGTATCTAAAACTCACTTCTGCTCGAGCTGAAAGAGAAAATTAAGGGCTCAAGAATAACTTAAATGCTAACATGGCTGTATTAGTGACGGTGCCTGAACCACGTGTGTACCTGTCCAGTATCATTCAGGATAGTCTGAGGCCTGGTGGGGTACACAAGCTGGGTCTGCTAAGGACAAGGCCTGCAATTGAACTAAGGCAGCGGTTTCATACGTAGGGTCATGGGATCATAAGAAAGTAGGGCTGGAAGAGACCGTACAAGATCATTTAGACCAGCCCCCTGCTCAAGGCAGGGTCATCCCTGACTAAACCAGCCCAGCCGAATGTCTTTCCAACCTGCTTTTGAAAATTTCCAAGGATGGAGATGCCAGAGCTTCTCCAGGCAGCCTGTTCCAATGCCTGACCACCCCGTCATAGTCCTCCTAATCCCCAACCTAAATTTCCCTTGCTGCAGACTGAGCCCATTCCTCCTACTCCTTTTCCATACAGCCTTAGGCAAAAGTCTTTCCAGCCTCTTTATAATTGCCCTTCATTTATGTGAAAACTATTATCAAATCTCCCTAGACTAAAATCTCTTTTCCAGACTAAGTATCCCTTGTTCTTTCTGCCTTTCCTCACAAGCCTTGCCTCCCAGGCCCTTAATCATTTTTGGAGCTCTGTGCTAGACTCTTTCCAAACTTTCCACATCTTTCTTGAAGTATGGGGCCCAGAACTGGAGACAGTACTCCAGGTAAGACCTCACCAGTGCTGAAGAGAAGAATCACTTCCCTTGTTTTGCAAGTGACCCATTAATGCAAGCCAGTATGCTATTGGCTTTTATGCTTTTATTTTATTTTTTTTGCAACAAGACTTCCTGTTAAGTGTATTAGAAAAAACAGTCCCACTGTGGCTTCGTTTCATACTAGTTAATTCTCCCTCCTTAGTTTCTATACCTCTCTTCATCCTCTACTCCTGTAGCCCTTCAAATATACACCTTTTATTTTGACTGTCTAATGCAATGCAGAGTTATTAATGCTTCCTCTCATTCCCAGTGCCTTTTGCATCTCTTTCCAGCTGTTCCCTCTAGTGACAGGTAATGATGATAATTGGCTGCAGTGCCAATGACAGGCTACCCCAAAGCCCTGCAAGGACTAGTTCAGAGGTACAGAATTGCTCAGAAAGCCCAGGGCTTCTCCACCCAAGGGGAAGAAAGAGAGGTTGCTTGCTGTAGCAGGAGCTGAATGCTCCCTGCCATTTCCTAGCAGAGTGGTTTAGAATCAAGCTACATTGGATGATAATTGTTTTAACTATCCTTGTTGTTCTTTATTTTATCCAGAGGCATGGCCACAGATCTTGGGTGAGGCTGGGAAACTGATGTCTCCCTAATTTTCTGGGTATTCCTAATTGAGTGGGATAGCTCACACTGCCATTCAGCTGCAGATTGGTGCTTTATTTAAAGCTTTTCAGATCAAGTTTATGTTTCCTTTATGTGACCTGAATTTAAAAAAAAAACCCACAAAACCCAAGGTGTTTGGGCTTTGGAAGAGAGCCAGGACTGGCAACTCCCTTGATTTGTTACCAAGATGAAGAGATTAAATAACCAGCAAGGGTGCAACTCTTCAGGAATTCAGGTCACCGTGTTAAAAATAGCTCCACTGACTGTGTCTCTGTAGAGGAAAGGTGAGTGTTGTGTGACTATCATGTCAGCCTCATTCAGAATGGAAATGTAAGCACATGATAGGAAAAATGCTGTACCATTCTTTATTAAAAGGGAAATTTAACTGGCCGGTGGGAAAATGTTGGCTTGTCCACAGGAGAGATGCACTGTGGTCAGCACCTCCAAAATATTGCTGTAGCACTTAGCACCCTTGGACTGGGACAGTCTGTTATTCAGCTAGCACCTAACACAACGGGGCCCTGAGAACGTATATACAAACACACACACACAAAAAGAGAAACAACTTGCCCCAAAGTCCAGTGCAGAACTGGGAGAAAAGGAAATCTGGGTTTCCTCCTTTCTAATGGGATGCCTCCTATCTTCTGGACCATGATGCTTTACTGGCACAGAAACTTGCCCATACTGCTCTATCAGAGCATGGCAATTCTGACTGGAAGGTCCTATATCTACAGAAGTGAAGGAGCTTCATGCCAAGTTGGGCTTTAGTTTCTTTTATGAGACTGCAATCAAGGTTCTTGTTTTTTCCCCTCTCAACAATGACTACTTGTCATGCATCTCATCATTGCATGGCCAAAAGAACTATGCCTTTCACACAAGCTGCCAGATAGCTCGATAATCATCACTAACTCATCATTACTGACCTGGTACATCTCGAATAAATGAAAAAGGGGAAAGGGGATTAACTAATCCCTGGCATCTCATCTTAGAGAGAAGAAAAAATTCAGGAAGGGAACCAAAGATAGTAAGAGGTGAAGGAGGTGATTATTTGTAGAGGGACGATGGGAGATTCTTTTTCAGGTGGCTTCCTCAATATTTTGGGAGATGTATTGGCATGGCAATGAGTTCAGCCTCACATAGAACCACCTCCTGGTCCACCCTACTCAAGCTCTTGGAAAAAGGTCAATGCACCTACTTTTGTAACACATCTTCACCTTAGCTGTCAGACTACATCACAGAAATGCACTCAAGAAGAGAAGGACACATCCTTTTTTTTTTTTTTGTTAACTCTTTTTCAGGCACTTGAGTATGGTGGATTGAATTTCATGTAGGTGCAAAACCCCCTTTAGGTACCTGATAAATAAATAGGATTTGGCCTTTACACACGTGGTCTTTCTAACTTTCATTTCTGAAGGTGATGAGGGAACTCACACAGCCTGACAGGCTAGTCCCTGGAGAGACTGGCAGTTAAGTAGAATGAGCCTTGATTAATTTACAGATTTAATTTAATTTTCCTGGGTGGTATGTCTACACGTGTGCCCAACTGTGCAGTTGTCATTACTGTACAGTAGTGGCAGCATTACGGTTTGTAACCACCAATGCTATGTCACTGTAGTGATGAGCTATGTCGCCGTAGGTTGTCACTGCAACAGTGTAGCCTCCCATGTAGATACACCCGGTATGACTGTAAACTGCATCCGACTGGTGGCAACGTGATGGGGCTGCTCGTGGGAAGGTAGCTCCCATAAAATACTACAGTGTTGCAACCTCCAGAGTAAGGCAAGTATCGGGCCTAAAACCAAGCCCCCACTGCCTTGTGGGTATTTCTTGGTTACAGTAAAGCTAAGGGACATCATCCTGACAGAAACCTGCCCTTGTTGAGGCGTTCAGCAGTCAGCAGAACCTGTAATCTGTTGCTCTCTGGCAGAAGTTACAACCATCAACTATTGTGGCAGTGAACATTTGGACTCAGTCTGGACTTTGGATTTGTCTCAATGGCTTAAAGGCTGGTAGGCTTAAGGCAACCTCCACTCTTCCATACCCTTGCTTAGTTATACATGTTGAAGATTTTGAAGATCTTGGTGTGATGATCACAGCACTCTGTGAAGAGCATAAGGAACCTGAGACAGCCCTATTCATGTGTGCCCTGCTTGCCTCTCTTGAGGAAGACCCTAAAAAACATGGGCCAAAAAGCCATGGTCCCAGTCCAGTCTTTCCTGGCCAAAATTAAACAGCATTGTCCTGGGAAAAACATTAGCCTTTTTTTCTCATACTTCACAGGTATTTAAAGCAGGACAAAGTACCTGTAGAATCCTTAGTATTCTGGGACAGATTCTCCCAGGAGAAATACCACGTGTTTACCGCATCTGGTTAGACCTGTAGTCTTTATCCATTGTTGCTAGTGAGCAGGCAATGAAATGTTGGTGATTAAATTAAATTCTGGGCTAGATATTAAGTTTCATATCCAGTGTTAATCCCTTGACCTGTGGTCAAGTAGGAAAAAAATGGAGTGAGGATCCAACCTGCCTAAAAGGTCCTCTGAAATCAGAAGCTGAGTCCTTGCATGTTCAGCTTGTATGGGTTTCTTTGAAGAAATTATTAAGAGAAAGAAAGTCAAAATACTGCATTTCGGTCTGATTCAGAACCCCCTGAGGCTCATAGAAGACTCCTTTACACTTCAGACCAGTCAGTTTTTTTCTTAAACAATGAGATTCATCCTTTGGCTACAGACCTGAGCTCTTGTAGTGATCCTGAGTAAGAGCGGTTTCCTGATTCTCATGCTGATCAACAATATGTTGTTTCTATGTACAGACACTCTCATCGGGGTGATCCTCAAATAGCTAGGACCAGTCCTACTGACTTTGATCATAGATGGAGAGCGTGAACTTTATTTTGTATTCTGTAGGAAGCTAGTGCAGAGATTAGTGATGTGGGAGATGGGTTTGTAAGCGATGTTGTCAATCGGGTGTTATGTTTTGGCCCAGTTGGGAGTTTCAGGGTAAGTGACTTCTTTCCTAATCATGAGACGCAGGTGTGGGGTCATAAATGTATGGTTCTTCACAGCTACCTGAGTAATTATGGAAGGAAATAGGCTTGTGTTGTGTTGTTCAGTATGAGATAGAGCGATCAACAGAGGTCTGCTTCCTTTGGTCATCCAATTCTAACTATTCTTGGGTTACGTGAGGGTCTCTTAAAGGGCAGTTCTTCACATCTTTCTTTCCCAGTCACACTTAATAAGCAACAGTTATAAGTATTTTATTCTGTATTCATGTAACCAAATTGCTAACTAAACTCAGTTCATGTCATCTCTGGGGTGTCTTACATTGTCCCCATTGAGATAGGCTTATAGAATCAGGTTTAAAAAAAGGGCTAGAAGGGACCCTAGAAGGTCATCTGAAGGCTGGTGAAAACTATCCCAACTAAGTCTTTATTTAACCTACTCTTTAAAACTTCCAGTGATTGGGATTCCATAACACTCTTAGGAAATGTATTCCAGTATTTAACCACCCTCATACTAAGAAAGTTTTTCCTTACGCCCAACTTAAATTTCCCTTGTTGAAATTTATAGCATTGCTTGTCCTGTCCCATAATCATAGTAATAGTACTATTACAGTTATTGCCAGGAGGTGGTAAAAACCCATGTAGTCTAACACAGCCATGTCCTGGGGCTTATCTTACTTTACCTTCTCTGACAGTTGCTGCCTGAAACCATGTTGGGGAAACATCAGACTGAGCGCTCCTTCGTTCCCTCCGTCCTGGAAGCTGGAGAAGGTGTTTACCCAGTGCCTATACGTCTTGGCTGGCAATCTTTTAAAACTGTGGGGCAACTTCAGTGCTAAAGAAAAATGAGCTAATGCAGAGTGACAACCCCAAGAATCAGGGACCAAAAGAAAGCAAGATAGAGGAAGCCCGGCTGTGCTGCCCAGGGGGTAGGGCATTCTCCAGGAAGAAGACCATGCTGGGATCAGGGTCATTCCCAGTAGTGTACCTGGGGGAAGAGAGCAGAGCACCAGCCCCAAACATGAACTATGAAGGGGCACCAGAGGGCTCCGCACTGGAAGCTATGGCATGGCAGGCCAGTCCCATGCTGCACAGCCATAGGAGCTGAGCTGGTGCAGCCCTGCACCCAGCAGCGTACCTGGGGTGCGAGTGAAACGAGAGGAATGATGCCCCACACAAAGGAGGTGTTTGTCACAGCAGATGCAGCCCTTGCTGCCAGGAAGCCAAGCCATGGGGCTGCTGCAACCAGCCCATGATACTACAGCAGCAGCTGCAGCAGTATCAGCTGCCTCTAGAGTGCAGGATGACCCATGGCAGATAAGACTCCTCTTCCCCTGCACTTCCCCTGTCTTCAGTGGCTGACACAATCCCCCCACCTTTCTGCCCCCCACCTTCCACCCTTTGCTCTAGGCATGGAAGGAGTTTGCTGCTTCTGGTTATTTCTACTTTATATCCAATGATAGTCTAATGCAAATGTCATAAATTGCCCAGGAGCTGTAGTTGTGTATGCATACACCAGAAAAGTCTCTAACTCACTTGCTTTCAACTTATCGCGCCTGGAAGTCTGGTAGTAGACAGCAGCTTTGGCATGGTTGGGCAAGTGAGGGGGTAGTGAATGCAGTGTAACCGGATTCACTGTCATTATGAGTAGAGAAATGAATCTTCCCAAATGATCCTTGGTGCACTTCTCCTCTTTTACCAGCACATTGATAGATACATCTGGAGAAGAACAGGAGTGTTGATCAGGGACATACAGGGACCAGTTTATAAGGAAAGATTAGAAGCATTGACTATAATCAACAGGAACAGAAAGAGCCAACACAAGTTTTTCAAGAGTACAAGAATCAACGACTGAAAGCAATCATTTGGGATGCTAGAAAAGGTAATTAGATCCTGTTTTTCCCACTTAAATTTAAGATGACAATTACGATAAAATGTCTGTCAACCAGGCCTATTCAAATAGCATTGTAAGTCCTGCTGCCCGGGAGATTTAAAATTGGAATGGGCGAAACTAGAACATTTATTGTAGGAAGTAACCATGGATGGACTGGGAGATGAACTGGCTGGCCTAATTGGTTTTTGTCAGCCATAACTTCTAAGATGCTGTGCTTCGATATAAAACAGATACTTCTGGCTACTTGGCTATAAGAATATATATGGCAGGTATTAAAATCCACCACAGGAGGGCTCCTGCATTATTCCCTGCAAGCAATTGAAATATACTGATGATTACAAAGGGGGTGGGGAGGGGAACTCTGCAGGGCAGTATAGACTGAGGCTACATAGGTCAAGTCAATCATTGTTCTATTTCTTCAGAGATCAGCCTGGAACTTTGCAAGTCATGCATTTTATTTCTTCTGCGTAGAAGCAAAAGACATTCCCTACCGCGAGTTTTAGCCAAGTGATGAATTTCTTCATAAACCAACCATGATTTAGTGCCTATCAGCAGAGCAGGAATGAAAATGAGAAAGGCATAGCGATAAAGAGAACAGTTCCACTGTGATGTTTGGTCAATGCTCTGCCTTTCCCTCGTCCCACCTGGTCCTGCATCAGCAGTTATTGGAGCACCCTTTCTTATTTTTGCCTTTAGTCATGTGTGTGGGGCTAGTCAGATATTTTCATGGTGTTTCCCATAAAAGAGCACCCGTGCTGAATAAAGCATTTGTACTCAGGGAGAACCCAAAAGGAATAAGCCCCAAACACAACGTGGGAGCTTAGGGAGGAACCTTTCCAGTAAATGTCCATTTGGCCACAGAGACCCCCACAAGAAGACACAGGCCAAAACCATCTGAAGACTTGAGAAGAAGTTAGCATCAGAAGCCCAGCTATAGGAGAAGCCCAAGTCCAAAAGGACAATCATTTCCTCCAGAGAGACAGTCTATGTCTAATATTTTTCTCTCCTTTAGAGGAAACCCTTTCCGTTTGCCAACATGCCAACTCCAGAGAGTGAAAACCCTGGGTTGCTGGTCTCTAAGCTGGTCTCTTACCCCTGGGTAAACATCAGTTAAACATCCTACTTATCAGGTGAATTAATACTCTGCATCCCCATCTTCTCTTCCCTTGACGGCAACCCAATGCAGCCTCGCTCTGCAAGCCAGGGGTAGCTGTCAGGCCCTGAGGATCAGCAGAAAAATCACCTCCCTTCACCGAAAGGCTTAGTTCCTCTCTTCCATGCTTCCCATCTTCTCTTGTTTCTTCCTTTGGAGACGGAGGATCTGCAGGCCAGGCAGTTAACCCTTTCTCTCCTGCCCCAATACAAGGTTGGGCAGGCCAACACAGAGACCGGTAAAGTTCATAAAATAGTAACAATGGTGAGGACAATGCAGCACAGCATTCATGAGTATGCTGTAGAAATCGAAGTGTGAGCCTCAGAAGAGCTGTGTAAATAAAAATGAACTGGCAATAGCTGGGCTTCTTTTTTTCCAGACAAGGCTAAAAAAATTTAAAAATGGAAAAATCATTTTATTCCAGTGGGGCATTTCATTTGATCCAAAACAAACATTTGATTTCATTTTGAGGTGTATTTTTCACCTGTTAAAATACACTTGAAAAATGTGCCTCCATTGTGAGAGTCAACTTCATTTTGAAATGAAAACACAAAACATTTTGTTTTTGCAAATGTCAACATGAAACATTTTGACTCTTTTCAGTGCTTTTTCCAGGATGTCTTGTGGGTGTTTTTTTAGGAGGGGGGGTTGGTTGGGTTGGGTTTTTTTGTCCTCCCTGGACCTAAAGGACAGACTCAGCCCAAATTTATAAACAGTTTTTGGTCAATCCAAAAAAAAATCATGAAAAAAAATATCCGGCCCTCTGTACAACCAAGCAGCCATGTTTAGATGGGCTACATACAGCAAATGTCAACCAGCCCTCTCTTAAATATTATGTGACCTAGATAACATAGTTTAAAGTGATTGACTCATAACCAGAGATCTGGTTTTTCTCTGATTTAAAAAAAATGCCCAATTTATCAATTAAAAAAAGTAATCCCACATCCATATCTTTCCATGATTAAAATATAACACCATGAATATATAGAGATACAAATATAGACACAGATATATAGATACATACAATATACACACACATATACACGTGTATGTGTGTGTGTGTGTATGCATGTATGTATCTATATATCTATAACTATATCTCTATATATTTTGGCGTGATATTTTAATCATGGAAAAATGTGGATTTGGGTTTACTTTTTTAAATCTAAAAATTAGGGATTTTTTTAAATCAGAGAAAACCCAGATCCCTGGTTATGAGTCAGTCACTCTAAACTATGTTATCTAGGTCACATAATGTGTGTGTGTGTGTGTGTGTGTGTGTGTAGTGGTGTTTCATTTTAATCACAAAAAAATTGGATTTGGGGTTCCTTTTTTAAATCTGAAAATTGGGGATTTTTTTTAAAATCAGAGACAACCAGCATCCCGGCTCATAACCCACTGGTATTCAACTCACCTCAAACGTGGAAAACCAAGATATAAATCTCTGCCTTGTGTGCACATTTATAAAAAATTCATCTGAGAGAAACCTGACCCCCAAAATCAGGTGCTCAGACCACTCACCAGCGCTGCCTTGGAAAGTTATGTTCAAGTGCTGAGCCTGAGAGATGCAGAAACTTGAACCCAAGCTTCCCATCGGCCGACAAGTGCATTAATCATATGCCTATGGTTATTCTGAGTGACTCTGTCTGTCCTGCTTTGGCCAGAAATTGCAGCCTTGTAAAGACTGAAATATAGATCCTTACAAAATATTTGGCTTTGGCAAATCTTTGTTTTGGTTTTTTTATGGAAACAAACAAGCAACCAACCAAAACTGCAATCGGTCATGGATTTCCTAATCTGCTCTTCAGCCTGGATTTTCCAAAGAGGCAAGCTTTTCTGAAAGGATCACCATGTTGGGTGCTAAATCTGGCTACAAGTGCCCTAAAGGGAACCTGCAATATGGATGAGGCTGAATATTTGACAATCCAGGCTCTTTCGAAAAACTACTGCTTTGAATGCTGCCTCTGGGGCTCGCCCGTTGCTGGGCAAGGATGTTTGTGAGCCCCCAAGGCCCTGCATAGCTGACGATCGGACAGCAAGCAGTGATGAGCTGTAGTCGCATGCGGCGAATTCCTGCAGAATCACGCCGGTTTGTCCCCAGCCCCCTCTCCCTCCACATTCGCTTTTGCACCCTGCTTTAAGACACCTGCACACCCGCTTCACAAGTAGCGGTTGGACTCAGAGCTGGGCTGTTTTGAAATGTTATTCAGCCCCTCCCCTTTGCAGAAGTCATTAGGATAGGACAAGTTGCCTAACTGAACTGAACTGGGCTCTTTCCTTTAGTGAAAAAAAAAAGCGATGAAGAAAAGAAAGCGTGAGAGAGAGAGAGCGTGCACAACTTTTTTCTCCCTCTTCTCCTCTGAAGGAAGCAGCAGTGTCTCCTTGCAGAACGACAACCCTCAGGATACAGCAGTTGTCTTCAAATCTGTGACCATAAAAAATCATTATCTCTGTGAAATACAGCAATTTGGGAGATAATCAAACAGTGACCAGGGGGCAGAGCTGCCAATCTGAAGGATTATGCTCTGTGCACGCTTGATTCTGTCTGACCTTCCTCCGAGCCAGCTGTCAGCTTGGCGAAAACGCACACGGATCGACTCGGGGCACATTCATTAGACTGTCTTCGGTGAAGAAGTCATTTGCATAAACCCCCAGCTTTCTTAATTAGTACTTCATTTTTCCCTTGACTTATTTTGTGGCTAAGTTCACTCGCTTTTCCATTCCCCCCACCCCGCCGCTTTTTATTTTTTTTACATATATATATATATATATTTTGACTTTCCAAAAAAATGAAGTGGGGGGATGGAAGGTGTAGAAAAGTTGAGGGGGGAGGGATGAATATGACTTGCAAATTAAATTGGTGATAATTAGCCTATTAACATTTTCAGATATATAGGAGGCTTCTAAATGTTAAAAAAAAAAAAAATCAGATGGTAAAAAAAGGGAATATTGTATTGGAGATTTATCATCTACATTTTTATGTTGGGACTATTCAAGTGCTATGGAGGAATGGAGGCAGATCTGCCCACTGAAACCCCGATATCTCTCTTCCTTGTTCCTCAGACTTTTCTAGTACATACTGTCCAAAGTGATTTAGTAATCTCTACTTGTGAACTTGGCCATGGTGAGTCACATTCTTTGACTTGCTGGCTAAATAAAATACCACATTTTCTCCCCATGACTAGCTAAGAACAGGTACCTAGTTTTGTGGCTGGAGTAAACTGACTCTCTGTCCTGGTGTTATTTTTCTACCACTTGAAACACGTGGATGCTGAAGTTGATCAGAAAATAACAACAGGTTATTTTATACCAACAAAATATTTGTCTAAGGTGTTGCATGTTGGCCCAGTTTAAATTTGTTTTGGGTTCTCTAGGAACAGAGAAGGCAGGGCAATGCTGTTTCTATTACTATTTCTAAGAGCTAACGCAGAATTAAAGAAAGAATATGAAGACAATGGGCCTCCTTGTTTTCTTCCTTTCAAAAAGTTTTGCATCAGTACACGATGTAAAACCTGAGTGTCCTAGTCCAAAGAACTTATTTGTTTTGGTACAAAAACAATGGCCTCTTGCTACATAGATTTATAGTTCAGATGTGCCAAAGGCGCTCGTGTTTGGGAAAAGCTAATGCAAACTGAACTGAAGTCAGTGGAGAAACGTTATTATCTTTAATACTATTATTGCTAAACTATTTGGAATCTTATGGAAACCAGAAAGGACAAGCCGTATCTCCAAAGATTTCTAACATTTATTTGTGGAGTTTAATATGGTACAGAGCCAGTTAGTGATTGTCAAAAACTGGGGAAAAAAGGAATTTTGTAAAAAAACTGTTTAAATTGCTTCTCCTGTTGCAGAGTTCATTGCTTTTCCCTTTAAAAATATTTTGGAAAGATTTTGAATCCTACGCTTTCCAAAAGTTTGAATCTTTGTATTTCCCCTTTCACCATTTTTTCCCCTTTGAATGATTTTTTTCCTCTCTCTTTTCTTCTTTTCACTTTTATATTCTAAAAGGATACGGACAGAAAAAAAAAAAGTAAATGGATTTCTGACTTTTTTGAAGCTCTTTTAATTTGTAGCACTTCAGTAGTGTCCAGATGTACAACTGCCTCCGAGCGAACGTATCACAATGAAGTACTTTCGAGTTATTCCTGTTTTATCCAGGGTCATTTTTTATACGGTTTGGTCCAGTTTATGGTACTGTAGCACTTTGCATCATCCACCAAGTCCATTTTTACAGCATTTTAAAGTTGTTTAAAGTGATCTAAACAACTCCCCTCCTGCCGCCAGATGCGGTCGTCTTCTCCTGCGAAGGATGACCAGCAAAGTGATATAAACATTATGTCTGTCTATACCCTGATTTTTTCTAAACTTGGCAGGCTAGGGAAGAATTGTAATGGCAAAAACTGGAAAGAAAATCAGAGTTTTGACCATCTCTTGATTCAGGTATTTGAGAAAATAGAAAAGAAAGAAAAGGGAGCTTTTATGCATGGTCTGAAAAGCCCATCAGTGATCAAATTCGGAGCATGATCCTTCATCCCAGAAGTCTGTGACTAAGTATTTGAACATCTCAGGCCTGTACCAAAAGCACTGGGAGACAGATCTCTCTCTTGCTGAAAAGCGATGCATTTCTGTAGAACGTGTTACATTTAATGTCCATGGAGTGAAATGTCAATGAAAACATGTCATCTAGTTCCACGTCCTTGTCTCGTAAATGTGGCTATTGAGAGAGAAAATTCATTAATGTTTGTGAAATGGTTTGAGAAGATGATATAAAATGGTTCCTGAAGAAGACAGTCCTGCAAAATCCCACTGTAGGTGATGTGATACACTGGTCCCCTTTGAGGGGGCAGGTAGCCTGCTGGGCGTACCACAAGTGAAGGGGCAGGTACTCCCAGCATTAGGATATCCTGATGCCAGCCCTCAATAGACTCCTGCAATCTTCTGTTGCAGAAAATGTGGATCAGTTTATTAGATAAATAAAAGAGCCAGAAATAAAAGCAATAAACAGAAACAACTGCTGTAACCAGCAGAACTAAAGATGACCCATGAGCCTCCTCATCACCTCTCTATGCCATCCTACTGCCCCAGGCTCTCTGCCCTATGACCTGCTGTTGTGACCACTGCCCCTTCCCTGCCTGCAGTAGGGCATGTCTGTGCCCAGCTCTCAGCTTTCCCATCCTAGCTTTCAGGCTGCTCAGTGCCCAGCCCAATCCCACACTGCTAGCTCAGGCCTGCTATTCTTCTCACACATAGAGCCAGCTCTGCTCAGCATGGTTTCCTTTCACTTGAAGTTGCACAGCCTTTACCTGTCCATGGGGATTATGGAGCCCTCTGCTCACTGGATCTTGAACAAGGTCTCTTCTGTTCAGCTCAGCCAGGACTATGGAAAGGTGATGAAATCAGGACTATTGCATTATGCTGTTTGTATGAAACCCTGACACGATGCTACCGTGCAGTGGTAATAATGAGCAACTGTGCAGTAGTAATGAGCTACTGTGCAGTATCATTAAGCAACCATGCCAGGATACTACTGTGCAGTAACGCTGGTTACTGCACAGTCGTTTCGTATGTGGTTATGCAAATCCTAAATGACTGCGCAGTGACAACCGGGGAGTCGGCGTCTTATGTAGACGTGGCCACTCAGACTTCAAACTGTGGTCCCTAGGTCATTTTAGAAATCAGACACATGCAGTAACAATTTATAGATTCATAGAAGTAGGGTCGCAAGGGACCGTGTAGATCATCAGGTCCGACTCCCTACCCTGGGCAGGAGAGAAAAGATAAACAATGGGTTTATTTTATAGGAATTGGGCACTTCTGCACGAGACCCTAGCTGCACAGTAGCCTAATAACACTGTGCAGTAGCATGCCAGGCAAAAACTGTGCTAATAAACTACTGTGCAGTAGTATTAGGTTACTGCGCAGCAAGCATCACTAAAAACCCGTGCGCCGGAGCTACTGTGCAGTAGCGCGAGTTACCGCGCGTTGATTTAGTACTGGTTATCCAAGTACTAAACCTAATGAGCTGTAACTATGACATGTTAATGAACATGTAGATGCACCCACAGAGGACTTGAGGGAGTTTCTATAGTCATAGAGACCAGTTCCCTGCTGATGTGAAAACCTCAGATAATCACTTCCATAAAGTGATCTGGCTAGATCTTAAAATGATTTTGTTTTTTTCCTCCATTATGCTAAATGGGAGACTTCTCCACTCTTCCAAAGGTTAGAAATCTTCCTCTACTTTCTAGACTATTCACACCTAGCCCATACCTATTTGCTTGAGTACCAGCATTGATCTTTAACTGAGTTTTTTTCTTGCTCCTGGTGTTTTCCTACCTGTTGTACCTAGAGATGGCAATCACGTTCCCTTTTAGCCTTCCTTTTGCTGGAGTAAACCAGGGTCTTTTCTGTTAGCACCGCAGTGCCAGAGAATTTAGTCACATCACCCAGGAAGTAAGCCCATGACCACATATTCCCTCTGTGTCGACATCCAAGGTAAGGCAACATTATACATAAGTGCTAAATGGGTGGAATAGGATCTGCCCCCTCAATGCAAATTCAGGGAGATTCTCTCTGTATCCTAATTTTGTCAAAGGACAAAATACTTTCTCCTACCAACCGTCTATTTAGATTGGAAATTTTATTGGAGGCAGCAACTGTCTCTTAAATATTTGTTTTTACAGTGCCTACTGCAATGAGGCCCTAGTCTCAGCCAGGGTCCTTGTCACTGCCATAACACAAATAAATAATACTAATAGCATCAGCTGAGAATGGGCTGTTTTCCCAACTCAGGCATGAGCTTCCTGTTTGACTCTGGACAAATGATGAGGGAAATAAAATATTCACACTGAACAGGAGTTCACTTCTCCAAGAAAAGGATCAAGACCTCAGAAGAATTCCAGCCCCTTTTATCCTGATTCCCCAGCCCTGCTTATTGTGACTCTCACAATATTTGGTGTTTTTTTCACAATATGAGAATCACAACTTTTCTTTTTTTTTCTTTTTTTAATCAAAGTTCTTGCCTTTGTGTTTGTAGATAAAAATAGGGGGAAATGATGCAAGTTCATCCTGAAGGCTCAAGGCCAGATTGTAAACAAAAATAACCCAACACGTCTGACTATTATTTCTAAAATTGCAGGATTTTAGTGTGGGGTCTCATTCACAATTCTTGAACTCTTGGAGTAGGTGATGTAAATAAAGATCTGTACCACGTGAGTACAAGGAAGCAGAATCAGACCACATTTTATTGACGATGTGCCTGAGTTATAAAAAAAAAAATCAATGTTTGCCCATACTTTCACTTGTGTAAATCTGTACTAACTCACTTAATTTCAGCAAAGTAACTGGAGGTTGAATTTGGACACACATTTGTATCTTGGAACCAAACTCCCCACAAAGATTGGATGAAGAGTTCAAAATACATTATTATATTTGGATCCTTTTGTAGTTAGTGAGGTGTTGCTATAACTGATAAACTGCTGAGTCCAGGAGCAGTAGTGATTCATGGCCCCACTCAAATGCTTTTGCAAAAAATCACCATGCCACCTTCTTTTTGCATCCACTATCTTACTAACCAGCACAGTTTTATAGTAGCCTTGCAATCCCTTCTTTGTCGATCTACATCTGTTTGCCTTCTGTCATTTATAAGCAGATTGCAAGATCTTTAAGGCAGGGACAGTCTGTGTTTGTACCACATCTGCAGCAATGAGGTCCTGTTCTGTGGCTGAGATTCCTTAGGCATATTCATATCATGGCAGTGGTAGGTCCCAGTAAGGATGGGTCAAGGTGGGCTCCAGTAAGGTGGGCATGTCATGCCTACATCCATCTCCCTTATGCCTATTAGCATACTCCAAAGCAGAAAATACTTCCATGAGTCAACTTTGGTCTCAGTCCTCTATGCTGTATCCAAGCCATCAGTCCCTGGTATGCCTGAAAAACAGCTGCTAGGGATGAGGCTGGAATAGCCTCCTTAGCAAAGATCTGGTAGGCAGAGGTGAAGAACACAGGGGTATGCTCAGCCCCATCCTTGCTGGGACTTGCCACTGCCATTATGGAGGTAAGGCCTTAGGCACCGTACTGGACCTCAAATGATGTAGCTTTGGCCTTGGGAATCTTGGGAATGGCACAGCACTTGTGGCAGGGTGGTCTGTGTCTCTAATAGGGCTGTACGAAGCTTTGGTCCCTCATTCAATTTGCCTCAGATTCGGTCTGATTTGATGGCCAAATCTCCGAAACTGGATCGAATCAGAGAACGCTTTAATCTCTCTGAATCGAATCAGATCCCTCCAAATTGATTCAGAGAGATTTGGAAAGATTCAGTGATCCGGACATAGATACAGCTTTAAATGTTGTTTCTACATACCTCAAGGTACCTCAAGGTACCAGGTGGCTTGTGAACACTGCGAGGCTGGGACAGATGGATCGTCCCACAGGAGTGCGGGGGCTCCCCAGTGTGCTCGGCAGCAGACCCAGAAGTGGACCAGAAGCACTCCCGGTTCATTTCCGGGTTTGCCACCAAGCACATGCCCCACACTTCCCACCCCCCATCCCTCCCAGTGCTTCTGTGGGACTCTCCATCTGCCCCACCATTGCAGCATTCATAAGCCATACCTGGTACCTTGAGGTATGTAAAAAAAGCATTTAAAGCTGTGTTTATGTCTGAATCACTGATTCTCTGAATCAGCATTGAATCTTCAAACTCAGATTCAGCCAAATTGAATTGGGGACAGTGATCCAAAGCAACAAATTGAATCACTGTCCCCAACTTTGGGCCAAATCCGAATTGAATAGGCCCCGTTTCACACACCCCTAGTCTCTCACTGGACATTTCAGGCATCCCTGCAAGAATAATACAGGTAAGATGGTAAAGAGCAGTCATTTCTGATTCTTAAGTGGCAACACCAGAGCTATGGCTCCAGCCATCTTACAACCCTGTTTTTGACTGGGGAAAAAAAAAGCCTCAAAATACACAAGATCAAAAAGAGCTCTGATAGGATGAAAAGGACCCTTTCACCAGAGAGGCAGCAAATATTCCAGAGAACCAGACTGGTGCCACTGGTGGTATCTGATGCAAGGCTTGCATAGATTACCATCTGGGGGTGGTAAGATAGACATGTTTATTATTTTAAAACCCCATTTTTCCCTTCAACACTATTTCTGTATCTTCTAAGAAAGGTGTTCAGTTACTGGTTCAGGGCTGGTCACAGAGTGCTAAAGGGAAAAACTGCAAGTGCTGAACTCTGCCAGATCTTTTGGATCAGTGTGGCTGATATACAAGGGACCCTGGAACCTTACCCCATCCCCTGCGGAAGTCCACCTTAGGGCAAAAAGGTATGAGGTGAAGACCTGAAGGGGGATCCTTAGAGATGGGACAGAGGTACAGCTAGCCCTGTTACCAAGATAGTTTGTTTCCATTTTAAACACCTGTTCTTCACCTTATTTTTGGCAGAAAATGTCTAAGTTGAGGAACTCATGCTGCACAGAATTATATATGTGAATAACCTTAGTCCTAATATGAGAATGGGAACTTCAGTTTTGACCAAAGCTGTGAATTTTTTAAAGACAATATACCATGAATTTTTTTGGACTAAAGGATAGACCTAAGTATTTTCTTCAGTTTGGGTGCATCTACACATGCACATTTATTGTGCAGTAACTGAAAATTACTGAGCAGTATGGGTGGTGTCTATATGTTCACACCCATACTGCACAGTAACTATGGTGATTTACACTGACTTGGGTGTAAATTTGCTATCTGCATGATTTCATAGATTTCATAGACATTAGGGCTGGAAGGGACCTTGGGAGATCATCGAGTCCAGCCCCCTGCCCAAAGGGCAGGAAGTCAGCTGGG
>NW_017728918.1:4816955-4824589 GCF_001723895.1 Crocodylus porosus | reverse complement strand
GGCGGGGGCTTGACCCGGCCCGTCACCAGGCAGCGGCCTCCTCCCAGCAAGCAAGGAGTTAACCCCTTCCCACCACGAGCCCGCTTACCTCCAGCTGTGCAATGATGCAGGTAGCAACTTTAAGGCTGATTAGTTACTGCATAGTAACGTGCATGTAGATGCATTACTGCACAGTAACACTGCCTTTTGGACTGTCTTGGGACTAACTTTACTTCTAGATCAATCCAAACACAGCATTTCTTTACTTTAACACCTGCACATGTAGACGTTGGCCTAAATCCACTTACTGCACAGGAAATTTACTGCACGTGTAGACATGCCCTTTAGGATCTAAGTCCTTAATAAGACACATGCAGGCACATCTACATGTGCATTTATTGAGCATTAAATTTACTATGTAGGAACTTGCTGCTCAGTAAGCGGGTTTAGGCAAGCATCTACACATGCAGGCATTAAAACATGGTAACACTGTGTGTGGACCGACTTGGGACTAAAGTTAGTCCTAAGTCAGTCCACACACACAGCGTTACTGCACACTAAGGTGTCTACATGTGCATTACTGTGCAATCATTAATTGGGCTTAAACTTAACACCTGCATGATGCAGGTATCAAATTTACATCCAAATTGGGATAATTCACCATATTTACTTCGCAGTATGAGTATGCACATGTCGACACTGCCTGTACTGCACAATAATTTTTGGCTACTGCACAGTAATATTGATTACTGCACAGTTAATGTGCATGTGTAGATGTACTCACAGAGTCTCAGCCTTCAATATGTCAAGGGATAATCTCATATTCCCCTACTGCATCTTATTTCTTTCCCTGAATTTTTTGTCTTTTTTCTTTTTCCATTCTCTGAAATTTTACCTAAATTTCTCTGCTGCAGTTTAACTCCATTACTTCTCATTCTGTCCTAGCTGACTAATGAGAATAATTATTGAACTATTTTTCAATCTGAATTATCTACTCAGGCTAAGATGAAACCACCAATCTCATTTTCAGTGAAAATCCTGAGGCTGGCCAAGAATTGCAATCCCTAAAGTAAAATAACAGGGTTTTATTTACTAAGGTCTTCAGTCTATTCATTGGTTTTTATTGGCATTGAAATAACATTTGGGCAAGATTATACTGCATATCTTTTTTTTTTAATATGGCTTTTTAAAGGCTCACAATTAAAAAACCTCCATTAATACTCTGATACTTCCATTGGAAGCAGAAAAGGATTAAGTGCCAGGGCTCTGCACTACTAAAGCAAGCTCATAGAATCACACACAGACTTACTGTGATGTTCATTTTTAGAAGTATGTGATATGGCAATAGCCTGTTGTTTTATTTTTTTGTTTTTACATGATGCTCATCATTATAGCTAAAGGACCAGGTTTTCTCTTTCTAATTCTTCAGCAAGGGTAAATCTAGCATAAAACCTGCCTATATGGCTCATATGCCTTTTCCCCAAAAAATACCACATAAAACAGAATAGCCAATATTCCCCAAATTGAAGCTATGATAGATTGGGGGGATGAAAGGCACTGTATTAAGTTGGAGAACCTCCTGTGCTGTCCTGATTTACTACACAGTGGTCATGTCTGCATGAGATGCCGATTGTGCAGTAGCCTGAATCTACTGTGCAGTAGCCTTTTGTGGCAGAAACCATCATAAAATGTTGTTCGTCAATGCTACTGCACAGTAACATGGGTTACTGCACAGTCATTTAGTACTTGTATAAATAAGTAATGACTGTGCAGTCAGTATCCTGTGCAGATGTGGCCAGTGAGCATGTCTACACATGCACTTTGATGCTCAATAGCCTATTCAACTGCACATTAAAGCAGCTTGTAAAAAACATGCTAATATGCTAATACACAGTAGAAAAGGCTACTATACATTAAGTATCACCTAAAAAATGTGTGTTTGTGCTACTGCACATTAGTGTAGCCTAATGCACATTTATTTAGTACCTTATATTGGAGGTACTAAATTCTTTAACAAATTTTTTGCCTCCAATTTGCTGAACAGGAAACAGGACACCTCCTCCTCCCCCCAACTAGGATTCCAGAGGGACTTAAGAGAGGCACAGCCAGGCCTAGGGTCAGAGAGGACCTAGTTAGGGATAGTATAAGGGGGGATGGGCATGTTCAAATCAGCAGGTCCAGATGATCTCCACCCCAGAGTGCTGAGGGAATTGGCAGAGGTCATTGCAGGATGTCTGGCATGGCTTTATGAGCACTCATGGTGCTCTGGCCAGGTGCTAGAGGACTGGAAAAGGGCCAATGTGGTCCCCATTTTCAAAAAGAAGAGGAAGGAGGACCTGGGAAACTATAAGCCCATTAGTCTTACCTCGGTCTTGGTGAAGCTCTTTGAGAAAATTATCCAGGAGCACATCTGCGAGGGACCAACAGGGGAGATTATGCTTAGGGGCAACAACATGGGTTCATTAGGGGCAGGTCCTGTCAGACCAACTTGGTGGCCTTCTATGACCAGGTCAGAAAATCCTTAGATGCAGGTGTCCTGGTGAACATAGCCTTTCTGCCCTTTAGAAAGGCCTTCAACATGGTCTCTCACCCCATTCTCATTAAAACATTAAGCGACTGTGCCGTCAATGCCTACACAGTCAGATGGGTCACAAATTGACTGGAGAGCTGCATCCAGAGAGTGATTGTGGATGGGTCATTTTCTACATGGAGGGATGTGGACAGTGGGGTTCCCCAGGGCTCGGTCCTCGGGCCCACATTGATCAACATTTTCATCAGCTACTTGAACGAGGGGGTGAAAAGAACCTTGTTCAAATTTGTGGGGAGAGGTGGGCACGCTAGAAGTGAGGGACAGGCTACAACTAGATCTGGACAGGTTACAGGGGTGGGTGGATGAGAATAGGATGGAATTCAATATTGACAAGTGCAAGGTACTGCAGAGAAAGAACCAGCAGCATACCTATAGGCTGGGGAACTCCATTCTTGTCAGCACAGAGGCAGAAAAGGATCTTGGAGTCATTATTGATTCCAAGATGAACATGGGCCACCAATGCAAGGATGCAGTCAGTAAGGCTAACCTCACCTTGTCATGCATCCACAGATGCATCACGGGCAAGTCCAAGGAGGTGATCCTCCCCCTCTATGCAACACTGGTCAGGACGCAGTTGGACTACTGTGTCCAGTTCTGGGTGCTGCACTTCAGGGGGGATGTGGACAGCATCCAGGCGGTCAAAAGGAGGGCCACTTGCATAGTCAGGTGGCAGGAGGGCAGGCCCTACAAGAAGAGGCTACGGGATCTGAACGTGTGTAGTCTCCACAAGAGAAGGCTGAGAGGGGAACTGGTTGCCATCTATAAACTTGCCAAGGGGGACCAGCAAGCAATGGGAGAGTCCCTGTTCCCCTGAGCACTATCAGGAATAACAAGGAATAACGGCCATAAGTTGACTGAGAGTAGGTTCAGGCTAGACACCAGAAAGCACTACTTCACAGTCAGGGCAGCTAGGATCTGGAACCAACTTCCAAGGGAAGTGGTGCTCACTCCTACCCTGGGTGTCTTCAAAAGGAGGCTAGATAATCACCTGGCCAGCATTATTTAACCCCAGTACTCTTTCCTGCCCATGGCAGGGGGTCAGACTTAATGATCTATCAGGTCCCTTCTGACCCTACCGACTATAAAACTATGAAACTATCATTTTAATGCACATTAGGAAAAGCACAGTAATGCACATGAAGATGCACCCTGTGGGTGCACATACATGTGCACTTTACTGCATCATTGACTAATTAGTTCTGCAGCAAAGCATCACTGTCTACACAATCACTGGTAGTAGGGCACAGTAAATTGATTAACTCTTCCATATGATAGTACTGTCTGGGACAATACTATCTTACAGTAGTGAAAGTACTAAATGCACATATAAATCCTGACCCACGCATAAAGTGTGCCCAGTCAGTCTAGGCAGCAGATGGCCAGACTCCTGCATGCTGCCTAGCAACATAAAATCATAGAATCATAGAAGTTGGGTCAGAAGAGACTATGTACATCTTGAAGTCTGACCTCCTGCCTGGGCAGGAGAAAAACTGGGCTCAGATGACTCCAGCCAGGTAGGCATCCAGCCTCTTCTTAAAGACCCCCAGGGTAGGAACCAGCACCACTTCTCTTGGAAGTTGGTTTCAGATCCTGGCCGCCCTGACGGTGAAGTAGTTCTTACGGATGTCTAATCTAAAACTCCTCTCCAACAATTTATGGCTGTTATTCCTTGTTATGCCAGGGGGTGCTAGGGGAAACAAGGTCTCTCCCAAACCCTTCTGGTCCCCCCAGGTAAGTTTATAGATGGTCACCAGGTCCCCCCTCAGCCTTCTCTTGTGAAGGCTGAACAGGTTCAGGTCCCTTAGTCTCTCATTGTACGGTCTCCCCTGTTGTCCCCGGATCATGCGGGTGGCCCTCCTCTGGACCCTCTCAAAGTTGTCCACATCCCTCCTGAAGTGGGGCGCACAGAACTGGACGCAGTACTCCAGCTGTGGCCTGATCAGTGTCACATAGAGGGGGAGGATCACTTCCTTGGCTCTACCTGAGATGCACCTGTGGATGCACGACGAGGTCCAGTTAGCCCTGCCAACCGTGACCTCGCATTGTCGGCCCATGTTCATCTTGGAGGTTTGACAACCTCTTTTGCATGACAAATGCAATAACATCACAATGGCCACATCTACATGAGATGCTGACTGCACAGTAGCTCATTACTGCTGCACAGTAGCACTGCAAGACAAAAAGTGTGATGTCATACTACTGCTCAGCACTAACGAGCTACTGTGCAGTCAATACTCCCTAAAAGTCGTTCGGCAATGCTACTGCCCAGTAACTCTACTTTATACAAGTAATAAATGACTGCACAGTAATGACTGCACAGTCAGTGTCTCATGTAGGCATGGTCAATATGTCCCAATCCACGCCATTTTCACCAGATTTTTCATGTTAAAAGAAAAATTAGAAAAAATTCCAAACAGCCATTTTCCGTATCTGTTGTATGAAACATTTTGAGCTTTTATTTAATTGTATTAAACACGGTCACAACATTTTTAAAAGCTCAGAATTGAAATATTTGGGTTTTGTGAAAGCGAAACAGTTTGACCAATTTTGGAAAATTTCCATTCACAGAAAATTAAATCAAACAAACAAACCAAAATCTACAGGTTTTCCCTCACTTTATGCTCTTCATGTGTTCCTGGAAAACAGCACATAACTCGAATTCGCATAAAGGTAACTCACTATACGGATATGTTCCAAGACCTCAACTGTACCGACTCCCAGACCTTTCTACCCCTCTTACAAGAAAGTTTTGGTACTCACCAACAGCAGCCACTACACACAAGCACAGGGTAGTGGTGAATGTTACCATAACAGGGATGGCAACTACAGAAACACGTGTCGCAGACAGTGAGCGAGGAGCACAGATCCACACGGGAGACTATATTTTGGTTCGGGTCTCTTGCACAATGCACCACAGAAAGCTGCTGACTGCTGGCTTCCACCACACCGATCACATAAGAGTAAATTTACCTAGCATATAACGAAGTTCTGGTTAAAAAAAAGGGTCCTTGCATAAGAACACATTTGCACATACAGAACCCGCATAAAGCGAGGGAAACCTGTAGTTCAGAAAGCTTTTTTTTTTAAGTTTCAAAATATTCAAAATAGTCCCCTGCCTGTCCAGTTTTTGCTCAGCTCTGGTCTTGGCCCTAGCACAGCTGGCTGCAGAAGCCATGATTATAGATCTCAGAAGTCACAGCTGATAGTGCATACTTTTCTACCTGTAACATCTGGTCATAAAAATGTAAAAAAGACTTAACAACCAAGAAGACATATCTTTTTGCAGCAGGAACTGGCAACAGATGAAGATCTTAGGCTGTGTACAGATTTTGAAATAAGTAAGTTGTTTGACATAAAATGTCATCTTCAAGGGCAAATTGAAGCTATTCTTCCCTGGGTTAAAAAGGACACCAATTGTAATTGTAAAATGACTGGCATATTTTGATTGCTGTTCCTGAAGGACTTGAGAGCATCTTTGATTGGAAAGTAAAAGCAATTTGGTGCTAAATTCAGCACGTGGTTCCCCAGTATAAACAAGAGGGTTTATAAAAGTCTCCAGAGGGTTAAGTGGATTTACTCTAGTTTTTTTACTAGTCTTGGTGAGAGCAAAAAAAAAAAAAGGCAATATGAAATGGATTGAATTGCCTGAACATATTTATCGATGTTAATTGAATGCCATCATTTAATATGAATACTTATGTAGTGCCTAAGGGCTTCAGGCACAAGCACAGGCTCATTGTGTTAGGTGCTGTACAAATACATAGCAAGAGACAGACCCTGTTTTGCAGAATTTGTGGTCTGAATAATGAAGGCTGGGTAAAGCTGAGGGAAAGGGAGTACAGGAAACCCTCACTATTCACGAGCTTGGCATCCACAGTTTCAGATGTTTGCAAATGCCCAACCTGCTTCTTAAATACACTTAAAGGACATCCTTGAGAGCTCCGTGCTTGCTGCCACTGGGCTCCTACCACCACACTCCTGCCACTGCCAGACCAGCCATGCTCCCACGCCAGCCGCTGGGGGCACTGAGTTCATGAATGCAGACAGCATTCATGAACGCAGTGCTTTATTCATGGAGTTCACCATTTGTGGGGGATACGTTCTCGTATCCCCCGCAGATTGTGAGGGTTGCCTGTATTAGAGATGACTAAATGAGGCCCAGAGGTCCCAATCCTATTTGGCTTATTAGGTGCCTAAGTGGACTTAGAAGCCTAAGTGTGCTTCTATTCCATCCTGTCTGAGCCCCTTAAAAAAGGTAAGGCCAACAGACCTCCTATTTAGTGCTGTTTTTGATGTCATCTCAGGTTAAGATAACAGTAGCATGGTACAAAAGTAGAGGCGCTAACAATTTTTTTTACAGAGGGAACAGGATCTTACTTAGGTGCCCGATTCCATTCAAGGTGGCATTCTATATTTTGCTGATTATCTAAGTAGCTGTTTTTGGTAGATGCATGTCCAGGGGTATTCTGTTCCTGGACACATAGCCCTGCACACATGGGCAACTACATAGACAATATATTCAATGCTTTTTCCTTCCAGTAGCTGTGTGTCTAGGGCATTCAACTGGGAAGCTATGTTGGACCTCCTACCCAGACGGTCCCTCTGGTTTCCCAGCTCAGAGGTAAGCTATTATTCAGTGTTTTCTATGGAGCTGTTTTTGAAGCTGACCCCATGGGCAGATACCAGAGGGGGTCTGTAGGAGATATGTGGGGTCAGGAAGAAAGGAGTAAGCTAGAGGGTATGTGGCTTAATGAAGTGGCTGCTAGCTTGGAAGAGAGATTGCCCTTGGCTCTATCTGGGGCCCTTGGTATCTATGAGGCAGACGTTTTCCCTTGCACTGCCCTCTATTTTTTCCCAATCATTGAGCTCATAGTAGCTCAGCTTCAAAAGGAGCTCTGGAGAAGGGGTGTGAGGATTGCCTGACCTGAGGTGTCATGGCGAGACTGGTGTTCTAGGAGGCAAGTAAGCCTTGGCAGAAACCCCCAGGAGCTCCAGCATCTCAACTGAGAGTCCTAACTACAAATCTATGGGAAACAAAGGTATGAGATGCGTACAGCCTTCTTCT
>NW_017728918.1:4807347-4816855 GCF_001723895.1 Crocodylus porosus | reverse complement strand
AGGGACAGTCATTCAATTCGTTGATTTGGATCGCTGTCCCTGATTCAATTCGGCTGAATCTGAATTTGAAGATTTGATGCTGAATCAGAGAATCAGTGATTCAGCCATAAACACAGCTTTAAACATTTTTTCTACATACCTCAAGGTACCAGCATAGCTTGTGATTGCTGTGATGCTGGGGCACATGGAGTGTCCCACAGGAGTGCAGGGGGTGCCCTCCACATGCTCAGTGGCCAACCCAGAAGTGGACTAGAAGTATTTCTGGTCCAGTTCTGGATCCATTGGGGAGTGCACTGGGGGCCTCCCTGTGCCCCCCTCCTGGCTTCGTGATCAGCCATGAGGGGACCCTGGGTGTCCCCCCTCAGACCCAGGAAGCACCAGTTGCCAAGCTAGGGGACTGTGGGGGGAGCTGCCTGCTACCTAGAGGTATGTAGAAAAAAACATTTAAAGCTGTGTCTATGTCTGAATCATCAAATATTTCCAAATCTCTCAGATTCAGAGATTTGGCCACCGAATTGGGCCAAAACTCTGCTAAATCAAATCAGGGACTGAAGCATCACACAGCCCTAATGTGTATTTGTTATTGCTGCTAATGCAATGCTCATTTGGCCTGACTACACAGTGGTCTATGCACGCAGGGCTATTCATCTCAAAAGAAAATATGCTGGTTATGCAAGCAACCAAAAGTGACCACTCAGATGACCAAGGATGGGTAGACTGCCACCCGGAGTACTTTAGATACTATGAAATGAAATTGGATCTGGCCCTAAGTGACTTGGTCCAAGGTCACACTCTGGTCTGTGGTAGAGCTGGGACTTAAACCATAACCCGTGAGTCTCAGCGCAAGGTCATGCCTTCTCTTGGCAAGGTAAAAGCATTTCCATTGTCACTGTTTAAAATACATAAAATGCAAACCGCTGTACAAATTACTGCATAAAGTTTTTACCTTACAGTTTCCTTGCTTTTCCCCATTCTGAGCTGAAAATATTTTTGCTTATGTCTCAGATTGAGACCTCATACAAGCTAAAATGAAAGAGAATAGCTACCCAAATACCATTACCTGAAATTTTGAAACATTAAGACTTCAAAAGGGTTAATTAATTACATTAGCTGTGTCATTATCCTGGCAACGTTCTGCCTGGAGGGTGTATGGATCCATTCAGCTGCTGAGTTGGGAAGAGCTGTGGCCTTCTTTCACAGAAGAAAATTCATCAGACATTAAAAACATAGTCATTAGCAGAACATATTGTTTTCTCTCCAGACTGGAGAACATCAGATGAAATAATCAAAATTATTAAATAAATAATTGTAAAAGAAAACTGAAACTCAGAATCCATTGCAATTTGGAATAGAAACTTTCAATGCTGCTAGTATTTGCTGAATATAAGAGCTTATTTTCCACTGCTTCATCTCTCATATAGTAAGTTTTTTTCCCCCTCCCTGAGCAAATGAGGGTATAAAATGCAGCCCTAACACCATGGCATACTGTTATACTTACTTTGGACAGGTGTAAGGCATTAGAGAATTAAATACAGAGTCTTTAATAGTAAAGAAATATAATGCTCTTTACAATGATGATCCGATCCTGCCTTTGGATTTGCTTATATAGATACCTATACTTATGAAAAACCTTGCTGCCGTCTACATGCACCAGAACCAATGCCAACAGATCTGATTATAGAATGGACCATAAATTTGGGAGGGACCTCAAAAGTCATCTACTCCAACCTCTGCACAGATGCAGGATTTGCTAATCCTAAATCATCCCAGATAGGTGCCTATTTGGCCCCTGGACTAGATCAGTCCAAATCCCGTGAACTGTGGGTGTTTTTTGGCATGGCTCCATTTGGGAAATTCAGCAGGATTCCTTGCGACTGTACTCACTAGCCCTTACTCATGTGTGGACAGCAATATTTGGGTCACTGAAGCCTGACTGTAAGAGAACTCCAGTGGACTCCAGCAGAAACAGGAGTGAAACCCTATATCTCTTAGTTACACAAGCAATACTAACAGGCCTCCTTGGAGCTGTCACTCCAGAACTTCTAAACTGGGAACAGCAATACAAAACCATAAGCAATCATAGCAGGAGACAGTAATGGGACTGAGCTCCATGGCTGAATGACTACATAACAAACTGTTAAATGGTGACTCCATTTTAATGGCCATTCCTTGCGTTCCCTCCTTTCTTTTGGATATTGCTAAACACACCATCATTGTTTCATTGCTGAAGCTATATACATCTCTGTGGTGCTTATGATGCCTGATATCTGGAGCAGCTTTTCACCTCTCTTTGCACAAATAAGGTCCTTGGTTCTTTCACTTAGTACCTCCATTCAAAGCGACTCTTCACCTCCATGCTCAAGGGAGCTGTCTCTTCAGATATCCACTATAATGTTACCAGCTGCAAAGAAGTGTAAAACCCAGTACCCAAGAGAAAACAAGGTGCATAAAGCATTCACCAGCAAGGGAAATCCATCTCAAAAGAATAGTGTACTGGGGAGTGGGAAGAGCATAATTAGGAGTAGGACCTTGGATCTGGGAAAGGAAAGTGGTAAAAGTTTACTAATATCTAATGCGTGTTTATAAATAAACCTGTTTGCTACATCTCAATACTCAAGAGTCTTCCAGGCTCAGCTTCCCTCTTTAGCAATCCTGGGGTAGATGGTGTGACTCTCATATGTCATGAGATGAAGCCAGTGCAGCACGATGGAGCTGGATGACTTAAACATAAGCTACCTGAGGTTTTTCTCCGTTCCTGGGTGGAGCTCATCTAGACTCACTGGTTTTCCTGGTCAGGAATCTTTCTTGGATCTCAGCTGACTCTTGGTCACATCTCTCCCTCCGCACACTAGCATCTGCAAGACTGGAGCCACTACTTGCAGCAGAGTGAGTCTCAGAGCACCACAAAGTCCTAGTTGGGGGAAGGGGAAATTTAGCAAGGATTTCTGAGCTACCATATTTCTCTCCCTGTTCCCAAACTCAAACTATCTTTCTCTGTGCAAAATGAGGCTGCCCTTATGCATTTAACTTGGTGGGGTGTGCAACCCTAGCTTGTCACTGGTCCAGTGACCACCTGTCCAGACAACCCCATGAAGAAGATTCCCTTTTTCATCCCACCAAGGGTTTCTGGAGGTGTTTGGATCAACTCTTGACTCTAGACATGCTGGGAAGGGGGAGAGGGCTCTGTTAGCCTGCATAGTTTATAGTAGGACTCCTTAGAAGCTAATTGACAGTTAAATTACTGCAGTTTATTCTCCATTTAATATGGAGTGAGAGGATTCATATGGTAATTACAGGAGGGCAGCTGACATGTAGTAAAGTCCCATCCTGTTTAACCCTTCCATAAACTGTTTGTGTATACATAACACCAGCAGAGAAGTGAGAGGTTCTCATAAAGTGTAACGGAATGGAGATATATATATATATAAAATATACACACTAGCAAATTCCCTGCCCAGATGAATTTTAAATAACAAAAACAAAGAGATAGATTTTACTTTTTCTATTTATTATATATATTAAATATTTATAAAACTTAAATAAGATAGGCTAAACATTTGAAGATACCAATACTCTCCTGCTTTTGCTCTCATCCAGTGGGGTGGAGGTGGGCTTGCCTATGCTGTCGCCTGGCCGCCACTTGCATGCCTCTTCACTGGGCAAGGGCAAGGGCAAGGGCAGGCAAACTCTGCACCTCGCAACAGCTGCCCATGCCCCAGGGCTTTCTCTGTGCCACCCCCAGGAGCCTCCTTTCCTGCTCAGGGCTTGGGACAGGGTCACCACTGCTTGCCCATTGCCTTACGACTCTACCCGGCTCCTGCTTTTTCTCAGCTGGCCATACCTCTGCCCTTCCTGCCACGCCAGGCTCACAGCGACCTCCCTGGAGGAGCTCAGTAGAAACAGCCCTGACCCCTGACTTTTTTCCAAATTCTGGAAATTGGGATCATCCTGACATGGTCACTAAGCAAATGCTAAGGTTTAGCAAAGAAATGTATCGGAAGACAGAAATGTTCTATCTCTTACAATTTTCAAGCTATTCACATTTAAGGAGTGTTACGGACAGACAGACACAGACAGTCACAGGGACAGATGGACTAAATCCTTCAGATAGGTAGATAGATAGATAGATTGGTAGATAGATAGATAGATAAGCACTCATTTCCAAAGACTGCAATGTCAGAAACATGGCATAAATACTTGCTTTTTCACATGAGGATGGCATCATTAGTCACTGGAACTTTAATTTGCATTGGGACTTCAGTCACACAGTGTAAAATTAATCATGTTATGATGCTTTTTGGTCTAATGTAGAAACACTGAAAAAACATTGCGTGAACACTGAGATCTTCGTGAGTATAGATGACATTAGCAGCATTTTCACTCTTATACTGCAATAACCACCTCCATTTTTCCATACCAATATCCTATATCAAGAATGTATGTTCCTCTCAAGTGAGATTTTGATTTTTAAAAAGTAAAAAAGAAAACAACAACAACATAAGAAAAGTCTGGAGGGTAAAAGATGAAAACCACTGCAAGCCTAACTTCCAAGCCATTTAAAAAAATCAGCAATAAACTACACAAATAGTGAGAGTTTATCTTGGAGTGGTAGCTGATAAAAAGGGATTTAAAAATAACCCACCACCAGAGCAGATTAGAGATCTAGCGCTGAAGTAGGGAAGTGTACAAAAAGTAAACACACAGTAAAAACGCTTCTAAAAATGTTATAGATGTTCAATAATAAATGTTCTATCGACACAAATGTTTTGGCCTCCATTGGTGTCCTAATACCAATGGGTTGAGACATCAGACTTCAAGTACTGAAACAACATGTCTATGTGATAGGCTTGTAGGAATTCTAGTGAACATGACACTGAACTGGGGCTCAGGAGACCTAGACATAACTCCCATATCTGATAGGGCACTCAAACAGAAAAGGGAAATTCTGGGTTCCTAGCTCTGCTTACGCACTGTATATAAAATAGCCAGAAAAAAAAAAGACATGAACAATCCCAAGAGCATCCCTTCTTCCACATGAAACCATGCCTGGACCATATACTTACTGTGCTCAGCCAGGGAGCTCTCCAATATGATGGTAATGTCCATTCTTTCCTGGCCTTCTAAGTGACCATTTTTTGGCACTTGCACACCCATGGGAATTATATTCTTGGGCCTTAGTCCTGTGATTGTGGCCAGTTATGCATGACTCTAGTCACGCAGATTGAACATACTCAATACCATTCACAGCATGCACATGCGCCCCTTGCAGACACATAGGGCATGTCTACACGAGACACATTAATGCACATTAGCCTAAGTTAATGCGCATTATGGGCATGTGTCTACACATGCATGCAATTAATATGCATTAACTTAAGCTAATCACACCTAAATATGATACCTGTAAATATGAAGATATCAAATTTAGGCATGATTAGTTAATGCACGTTAACGCACATGTAGATGTGACCTGGTGCTAAATTTAGTCCTTGGTCTGCCTTGCCGCTAGGGGGCCAGCCTGAGATCAGCCCCAGGGAACATCCAGGGGTTGGGGTGCTGGGTGCTGGACACCTGCCTAGGGGCCCTGCCCCCATGGCCCCTCCATTATCTGCACTCTGGGCTTGAAGACCCAAAATATTGTAAATAGGTATCCCTTTGTATATAGTTTTCCCCTTGTATGTAGTTTCTCACTTGTAAGTGGGTTTTTTATTGTTGGTTTTTGGGGAGGGTGGTAGAGGGGCTCTACTGATTGAAAGGAGAGTAGGGAGGTGGTTCTGTTTGTTGAGGGGAAGGGATGGGGATGGGTGTTGTGAGGGTAATATAAAATATTTTTGTTTCATCCATGTGCATGCGCTGAGAGTGGTGCTAGTGGTGGGCATGGGGTACAGAGTGTGTGGGCTGGAATGGGGAATGTAGGAGGAGGGGGTCGGGCAGGACCTCTCACATCCAGCGCCCTGGCCCTTGCTGGTGGATGCATGACTGTTCTCTGGCCTGGGCCTGCTGGGGCCAACATGGTCATCAGGAACATGGGGCACTGAACATTGCTGGCAGGGGCTGAGCTATAAGAGAGGGGCGCTGGGCATCACTGGCAGGGTCAGAAGCAGGGGCAAGGGATGGAGCAACCTTGGCATGGGGAGGCCGGGTGGGCATGGAGGAAGCTGCTGCATGCTTCCCCTGTGCTGGGTACACAGGTCCTGGGCAGCAAAGAGGCTGGTCAGGAATCAGAGTTTCCCAGATGGCTGCCAGGTGCTGGCAGCTGGCTTTGGCTTCAACATGGCTGCCAAATGTTGAAGGGCCACATTTGGAAGAGCTGCAGGAACTTTTGAACTTCAATTCCAAGTCCCTGCACATGTAGAGACCTGCCAAACATCACTTAATGTGCATTAACTTAATACGCATTAAATTTAGTCACTCTTAAATGCACATACAGATGTGCCCATAGTGACCTTAAGACATCTGAAAACGGAATTCACCAAAACCCATGATTACTGGGCTTAGATGACTGAGGAACAGAAGAGGGGAGTGTATGTCCCTCTTTTCTCCCACTGTGCTCTGACTAGGGTGTTCATGTGAGAAGATGGTAATCTTGGATTCCAACCTCACTTTCACTCAGAGGAGGGGGATGAACCTGAGTGTCTGTGACTTTGTAGCACAACTCTTTACCACCACACTGGTCAGCTATTATTCACTTCCTTCTGTGATGGTCCTTCTGAAGTGGAGCCTCCAATATAGTCACTGAAAAACATGAAGACAGGTCAGTGCAGGACAGAAGCTTCCATTTTACTAAGGACAAGAACACAAACAAGAAGCTTACTGGGCCACCTAGCCTCTGCATTCCTCTCATCTTCCTGGCCTCAAATATTTCCCACAGACCTCTCTTAGGTGGCTGCCCATAGGACTAGCTTACAAAGGAGCACTATAGAAAGCCACAAATCATGTATGGCCTATGGCCTGGTGGTTAGAGTGTGGTGTTAGGGAGTTGATGTGACTCACATGAACACTTTGCTGCCAGTCTGCATGACTACATAGTGACACCTAGTTGGCCATGTACACAGGGCTGCCTGTCCAAGAATAGAAATCCTCTAGGCAACTAAGTGCCAAAAATGGCCTGTGGAGGACTAAAATATGGCCACTTAGATAACTAGGAAAGAACACAATGTCACACACAGTGCACAGGTTTGACAAAAATGGTGCCCTCCCCACATTATGCTAGCCTGTGAGTTGGTGTTTAGGGACATGCTCCAAGGAGGTGTGAAATTTGAATTTGAGTCCCAGCAAGCTGGGATTGGAACAAAACCATCATCTTCTGTTTCTACAGTGAATGATCTTGCCATGAGGTTGTATAAGGAGATTTCATGTATTTAGCTGCATTTTAAAAGAGTTACTTCTCATTCATTGTTTAAAGGAAGCCCATAGATGTCTGATATGACTCCTTAATGGAGGAATTTGACCCTGAAGAATGCTTCCTATCAGCTAACTCTAGGTGGCTCCTAGATCAATATTATGCTTGTTTGTCTCTTATTCCATAACATCAAACTCTCCCTATGCACACTGTATAGGAACCTAGGTGCTTGACATAGCATGCTGGGTTCTGCTCCAGAGGCCAGGAGCCCCACATTATGGGTTTTACCTTCCTCTGTAGTTGGAGTCATAGTCTTCTGCCTTGGATCTCTCAAGTGCATTTTAATAACAGCTGTAGTGATGGAACACTGATCCATTCTCCTGCTTTACCTGCAGCAAGTTCAGGTTCTTTTGGTGTTTTCTGGGCAATATGCCTTCTGAATGGCTGTATAGTTTCAGGAACAGATTAGTGTGGTGGAGCTTCTTGTGGCTGGGCAGTCTGTAGAGGGTGGGGTGCTATAAAGGCTCCACCCCCATGACCTGTAGAGGGGACAGATGAAGGGTCCAGGAACATCATCACATCCCTGAGGCCCAAGGGGCATATGACCCAGAAGCCCCAGTGAGGGGGTAGAGTAGAGGCCAAGTAGGGCAGAACAGCAGGTCCAGAAGGAGATCAGAGAGTGGGGAAAGTGTTTGGGGGGGCCTGAGAAGGCAGACCCATATGGAGAGAGGGGGCTAGCTGCTCAAAAACCTAGCCAGACCTCAACTTGCCCAATGCAGGGTGAGGACCATGGTGGCCAATGGGCAAGGATGCCCACTGTGAAGTATGACCATAACTTAGAGGCCTGTAGTTTTAACTGGCCTAGAGGTAAGGATAGGGCATGCAAGGCCAAAGTTCTCAGAGGGGGCCACTGCCAAGAGGGAAAGGGGTCTAGGGAGTTTTGCAGGCTAGGATGATAGTGGAGGTTAGGCTTCCTGAGTAGGAGGGATCCAGGTTGGGGTCCAAATGTCAGTCAGAATATAGTGGGGTCCAGTGTGGGGCTGGAGCCATATAGTGATACCATCTGCAAGGCATGGGACACGGACTTGGTGTAGGGATGGTACAGAACTATGTATTATACCCTTGGCATCGGGCATTAAATGAGCAGCCTCTCACCTATAAACAACTATCTAATTCCAACAAAGGCATGGCAGACAAGTCAAGTAGGAGGACTGCCCTAAACAGGTGAGCAGGCCAATGGTTGGATCAGCTGCTATATAGCCCCCTGTTGCAATTAGACAACCACTTGTATAGGATGGTTCAGATAGAGATGAGATCCTGCATCAAGCAGGCGGTTGGAGTAGGTGACCTCCTGAGGTCCCTTCTAGCCCTACATTTCTATGACTGCTACAGCATTGCAGTGGTCCTAAATGTCTTACCTTAAGCATCTGTATTTGAAAAGTTTATCCTAGTATGTGTCCACCATGCTGCTACCTTCTGCTGCAAAGGCAGTGTTTGATCCACCCATCTACTTACTAATGTAGCCTCCATTACCCTATAATCTAAGCCCCTCTACCCTGTCCAAATGCTCCCATTAATGTCAATGGAAGTCCTGCCATTGACTCTGGGGAGCAGGGATAGACCCATGGGGTTAAAAATCACCCCTGTGCTAAGAGCCTATATGCCATGTATCACATAAAGCCCCATTTGAGGCCTTTTTAAGTGGTGCATAGACTTTATACCAGGCCTCTGCACAGGAGTAAATTGCACCTACAGTTTGCAAAGTGCATTGTGATCCTGGGGGATGAAAGGTACTACATAACAGCAATTTATTTATGATTCCCTACAGTAAATAATATGAAAAACTAACTCCTGTGGCTGGAAAATAAATAACTTTGTTCCATGAATATTCAGAGCAGGCTGATGGGGGAAAAGCTCTGAACTCTGGCTCAGGTTTTTTTTCTCCTTGCTTTTTTGCAGATAATTTATTGAAAATAAATGAAATATTAAGTAGGAATATTACAGAATGGCTTTTTGTTTCACCAGAGGATGACAAATGAAGTAGAGTAGATACCTGTTGAGGTGACAGAGCCAATCAATCAACCCTAGGTTTGACCCACAGCTGTCGTTGCTGTCTAAATTAATGTTTACCATTTTTAAATATGTACATCTGGGGCGGTTGTGGCG
>NW_017728918.1:4805552-4807171 GCF_001723895.1 Crocodylus porosus | reverse complement strand
AAAGGGTTGGCAGGGGTGGAAATATAAAGCAGAAGCTGGAATTTCATGAGGAATCGCAGGCAACTTACTATATCAAAAGCTAATTATAACCCAGGCCTGTCCGAATGTCAGTCAGCAATGGTGAATTATAGGTGTGAGGCTTTGGTGCTTCAGCCTCTCATAACTAAATCAGAGCCCTTTTAAGTTTTAATTAATCTGCTTAGCTTTAGTTGCAAGGGGTGGGCAGGAAGCTGATTAACCCTACCACGGCCATGGTGTCTCTTCTTGGACTCTTTTTAAACACCTGAGGGAGACGGCATTATCAGTCTGGGGGCCTATTAGAAAGCGATTCTTCTTCTTTTTTTTTTTTTAATTTGCCAGGCTCTGGATAGTTTCTTCCATTTCATTATCAAAAACCAATTAATTTTCTTTAAAAGCATCAAATTAATTACAAAATACTATGGAAATAGGAAGAATGGAGGGATTTCTCTCTTCTCTCCTCCCACCCCCGCCTCATTATGAAAAACATGTTGGGCCCTTTGGCATCAAAGTCCTATTAAGGAACCATAGACTGTTTCAGTCCTTATTTAAAATTCCATTGGTGGTGTCAGGAGGCCTCTGGGGCTGAGGTGGGCCCTCTTCCACATTCAGGGACCATCTTCCTTTTCTCTGTTTGATCCCAGCATCTTTTTCACTTCCTCCTCACCCCCCAAGGGTTGTCATAGTAACAGCAAGTTTCAGACAAGGTGGATGGGAAGGGAAGAGTCCTCCATAGCTCTCTGTGATCCATGATGCTTGCTGGTTTAGGGATCGTTCCAAAAAACACTAAAACATGAGACCTACATTTACAACATTTTGAATCTTTTTTTTCCCCACAGAATGCAAAGCTTTGGTTTAAAAACTTTGAAACATCTTTAAAATGTCTCCATGTTACATGGTCCTGTTGCACCATGAAACAAAAAGAAGACGTGAAATGACAGGTGAGACGGGCACTCGAAAACAAATGATACAGTCCAAATGGAATATGAAGTCTGAACTGCAACGTTGCATGCGAAAGGCAGAACTTGGAACCTCATGAAAAACTCAGAATTTAAGAAAAAGATCTGAAATGAAATGGAGCTTTTCCTGTTTTGGAATTGATTCTATTTCCAAATTTAAAATACATATCATTGAAAATACTGACATTGACAAAATTTGCATTTAAAAAAAGGCCATTTCAATGAAATTGCATTTTTTTTATGATGAAGAAAGAACATGAAGAAAAGTCTGCAAGCAGCTCTATTTACATGCTCGTGTATTTGAGGGACCAGGTTGCATTTTGATACCGCTACATGACAGACTCGTGCCTGCATGGTGCTTATGCTCATGCCTGTGTGGGGCTTTTAATAAGTGGGTCTGCTTACCTTAAGAGGAAATGAATTAAATGGGGTGTGATAATTAAGTGGATACAGAAAGGAGATTGACCATTTTTTTCAGTCTGTCATAATAATAAAATTGAGTAGATAGCCAATTCAAAATTGAAAGAATTAGCCTGACTTCTATCCTGGGGAAGATCCTAGAAAAGTTTATTAAGGAGGCCATCCTTGAGGGACTGGCCCAGGCTAACATCCTAAGGGACAGCCAGCACGGGTTTGTTGCGG
>NW_017728918.1:4768476-4804537 GCF_001723895.1 Crocodylus porosus | reverse complement strand
TCTCCCGAGGTCCCTTCCAGCCCTGATGTCCATGAAATCTGTGAAATCTAAGAAGTAAAGACTTGTTGAGGATAACACCCAATTAAACTGTGCGGCCTATTACCACACGACTTCAGCTTATGGACAGCTTCATGGGAAAAGGAGATGTGTTTCTATGTGGAAGAGAATTCAATGTAAAATAAAGATTAGGGAAAAAACAAGTATTGGAAGTTTTGGGAGGAATATCAACCTTCTTGCTTTGGAGCAGGAGCCCTGTGTGCACACTTCAAGTCAAGAAATGTGCTGATGAAGACAGTTGTGGGCAGCTCTCTGTGACTGCTGTCTACATCTGAGTTTGCAGTGTGCTTGAGAACAGTCACTGGGGACAACCCCAGAGTAGCATCACTAGCATGTAAGCAGGTGGCATCCTGGGGGCACCTAAACTCATTATGCATCTTCCTATTTGACCTGAAAGTTCATGTGCCAGCAGTTCTTCTGAACATGTCCAAAGTTCCTGGACTGGGCAGATAGCCAAGGTGCCTAATGGCCAACCGAGCCCAAGGATTGAAGAATTAGGTGAAGCAGTACCTAAGTCATGTAGGGCTTAGAGGTTCTGCCACTACAGTTCAGGTACGTGCATTTTTAGCATTACTTAACTATGTAATATTGCTACTAGGAATCACAAGACAAAAATGCTGTGGCATTTCCTTTCCTGTTCTCAGGGATCAACTCAGGGTAAGAAGAAAGCAACCCAGTTTTACTAGGGCTCTGAGAACCAGATTTCCTCCATTTGAACCCTGTCTCTGGGGCTCACTTCTACTGTGGTTTTCTAAAGCTCTTTATATAGGGTCTGGAATGCTTTAATGCCTCCAGTAGTTGTAATATGTAGGTATCAGCCACTGTTTATGTAGTGGTTTGAAGATGACAAGTGCTAAATTATCTCCCTGTTTCTAGTGTTTCCACTGCTGGCATGCATATCAATGGGACATTTGTAACCCAAAGCAGCGTTTTAGCCTTTTCATTCATGGAGATAAATTAAACATTTTATTCCATTCTTTTAAAAAATAATTAAAAGAATAAAAAAGTCTAATTTGATTCCTAATATGCAGTGAAAGCTTAAGCTGGCATAATAATTGCTAAAATACTAGTTAAAGCTCCATCTGAATCAGCGCCAATTACAGAGGACAAGTCAAGGCAGTGTTGGATAAAAAATTAAAACATTTAAACATGTTAGGCTCCTATATTGGCTCAGGTTTTTAGGTAGTGTAAATGCACCCAGCTCCATTAAAAAGGATAGAACTGAAAGTCTGGCCCTATGTTGAAGCTGTAGAAGTGAGTAGAGTTGCCTTTACCAGCCGCTTCACTTCCAGCCACTCCCTATTGGTTCACATATATGACAAAACTGTTCTGTTGAAAGTTAACAGGATGTTCGTTAGGGGTGGAGGTTGTCCTTGTACCTGTGCACATCATCTATGGGGCAAATGTCTGGTGAATCCATGTAAAATCTCAGAATATATATTGGACCCCATATAAAGAGATCATCCATGAGCCATTCTGTATTTCACACAGTGCCTCTGCGCAAAGGAAATGTTATCTAAGCCTTAGAACATAGCCAAAGGGCAGCTTCATTAGTGATAATTTTGTCTTCTGCATGGATGTGGATGTCACCATTATGTCACGAATTCAGTAGGCATAAGGGACATATTGAAGGAACGTCCCCTCCCCTTCCAAAGCTTTCCATTTTGGTTTGACCTGAACCAAATTTGTTTTCCAGCTTTTTGGTTTGATTGCTATGATTCACCCAGCTCTAACGAGGACTTCTCCATTGTTGATGCCCAATGAAAATTTGGGAACAAACTTAAAAAGCAAGTGATTCACAAGGAAGCCATGCCTATGACACGACATGCGTTCCCCAGCCATTTGCTCATGTAGTTTTGCAGGTGATGGAGGGATCAGTGACTGCAGTGAGGTGGGGTATCAAGTTCAAGGTGGAGCTGCTTCTGCTCTGTGGGTTCTGAGTATTCAGATGTTCTGGACATGTGCTGGAAACAAGACTTGGGTTAATGAATAAAATGAGCCATGGCTGCTGTGTTCCTAGCAATTGAAAATGTCTTTAAGCTGAGAGCCCTCTGGAGCAGAGGTTTGTTAATTGTTTGGCATTAGTCATTCTTTATTCAATACCATGTACACTTACAGAGTGATACAAACAATAATAAAGGCAACCAAGGAGAGGCTTGGTTTAATTTAAAGTTGCTGCGCATGCAGATTTAAATCAAATACCAGGAAGCCTTGTCAGTCGCGGGGGTTGAAAAAACAGCCCATAGGAAAGCATTAATAAGAGACAGCCCTCTCTACTCTGAGTCATTGGCCTGCCCCTCCCCACGCACATGCACACACACAGTACACACTGTTTCAGAAAAGTAGTAGCGCTGAATGTCTAAAACCAGCAAAGCAAGTGCAATTATACTCCTGTTTAATGAAGACTTTGGAGCGAATCACTCGAGTGAGACCCATTTGGCTCCAGTCACGCTTTCACATCCTCTGATACATGTGCACACACACACACATGCTCATGCACCCAACCACAAAGGATTTTAATTGAAAATTCAAAAGCAGATAGCCTAAGATTTAAAAATAAAGTTAACTCAGTCCCTTCTTCAATGTGTTGGATTCACTGTAGTGTTTGACCATTATGAATACCTCATCTGGAAAAGAAAATGGGAGGGATATAAGCAGCTTCATTTATTTTTGCTTTTTGGCAATAAACATGAGAGAAGTCACAAGCAGAAAAGTCGCAGGTCAGCAATTTCTGAAAAGTTTATAAGAGTTCATCGTTCTCTTACATGTAAACGGCACCATATGGGCTCAACTCTTCAGTGCATCACTCCAGTTTTATGCAATGGAAGTTTTAGAGAAATAAGTGGGGCAGGTTGTGCATACATCACTGCACTGATGCAGAAGTGAAGCAGAATCTATGTATGATATTAGGGAGTGGTAATTGCAGTTTCAAAATGAAATCTCTATTCGTTCCTGTGTATTGCACGCCCAGCACAGAGGCAGGATGCAATTTGCTGGACTGCCTGCCTGGGCTACAGCAATGCAGGTTTAATTCCCTGTTTTGCCATAGAATGCCTTTGTGATCTTGGGCAAGACACTTTGGAGGAAATCCGTAAAAGTGTCTAGTAATTCTGGCCCAAAGCTTTTGGGTCAGATCCAAGCAGACTTTATAGGCATCTCCATTTGGACATCTCAACACTCACAATTTAGGTAATGAGCCTTGGGGCAGTGATCCTTTCACCTGGGCTTCCTGGGTGCCTGTACACATGTTGGCTTTTTCTAGCTAAAAATAATCTCTAGGTTTATTTCACTCTCGCAATGTACCATGATGATTCCCATTACTATTTTGCAAGTAACACGTTTAACCCCCATAGTTGGTTAATGTGCTATGACTAGCGCGGTGAATAACTGTTCAGTAGGGTACCCCTGGAAAAGACCAGGACGAATGATATAAACTCCCGGAAGGCCGCTTCAGGCATAATACCAGGAAAAACTCCTTCACAATCAGTGCGTCCAGATTGTAGAATAAACTCCCTCCAGAGGTGATGCACTCACCTACCCTGGAGGTTTTCAAGAGGAGACTGGACAGTCATCTCGCTGGGGTCACCAACCCCAGCTGTCCTCCTGCCCAAGCGCAGAGGGGCTAGACCCAGTCATCTGTGAGGTCCCTTCCACCCCTAACATCTATTAACCTGTGAATCTAGTAAAATATGCTAGAGGGCACCTGTTAGACAAATTATGTCAGAACAGGGAAAATGGAGATTTTAGCTGTGCGTGCAAATACACATAATGAAAGTTTCAAGATAAAATCAAACCTGGTGGTGAAACCATTGGCCATGGTAAAATAAGACATGTCAAAGGTGGTCTAACTTGCCATGACAAATTGAAAACTGCCACAATAAAAAAATTCGCTGCTTATTTTCACACGTGACTAACCTAGCAAAGCAGGGATTTTTGGTGCCGTTTCATAACGTGTATCTAAACAAGGCACATCGTGTACAAGGGCCCCCTCTGAGAATGAGGAAGTGAGAAGAGAAAATGAGTATAAGACCTAGCTACCTTTCAAGGCAAATCCAGGTCATTTGTTTTCTCATTATGTGAAGTCCTGCCTCGCAGTGGAGGCATCTGAATCCTTGCTGTAAGGAAGATGCTTTCAACAGGCATGGCTGTAGACCATTTACAGGGGAAGGGCTAAATCCTGTTTCACCTTTAGGTTTACTGGGAGACCCTTGCAGGCTTGTACAACCTGCCCTGAAGTCCATTGACTCTGCATCTTCACTGAATTATTAACTGAGCTAGCTACATTAAAGCTACTTTAGGGATGCTTACATGAGCTGAATTTGCACCACTGGCGGCAGTATGGACACGCCGTCTGCGGAGGCAAGTGCATAAATAGGCATCGCAGTGCAAGTGCCACAGGTGGCATTTGTTTGTTTTCACTTGGATCCGTAGGTTGTTCTGCATTTAGGCAGAAGACGTGTTCAATTATTCATCAGAACAGAGCAACTTTAAAGACGAATACAGCCTAAATGGTTCCACCAACTTCAAACCGCGAAGTAGTGCAGCCTTAAAACAAAAGACAACATGCTTGTCGTCTGCAGTGATTGCTACTTGTACCCTGCAACGATTTCACATACTCCCTGCTCAAAAGAAAATGCGGCTCTGGGTTCCTTTTTCTTATTAACACAATTATTTGCATTTACTTCAGCCTTCTTTCAATTACCTGGGAAAATCAAGGTAGGCGCATATAAATTGCATGGAGCTACATACACTCAAAGCTTCCTTTCAGAGAGAGGGGGATTTTTCCAGGGTACGAAGCCTTCCCAGATAAGAAGAGAAGACACTTAACTCTATACCAGCAAAGGAGCATATGGCTTGCTGTGTACTGGTTAAACTCCAACCAGTGACCTCTGGTGATCCTGCTTACAGCAATAACTCAAGTGATCTACATTTCTCTTTTGTTTATATGAACGGGACATCATCTTTGCGTGCATTCATTTTGGAAAGTGTCAATGCTACATTTTCCAAAAAATCATCAGTTATGTCCTCGTACCTGGGCACATGCCAGTTTAATCAGCCCCCTCCAACAAAATAGATAATGCGAGGAATCACAGCAAAAAAAGCCCTCCTCTTCATTACTCAGAAGTCCTGATTTTTCACAGCCTTTTTCAATGAGGGGAACCCTGGCCATACAGTATATTTTACTTGGGACTAAGCTCACTACAAAGCCTCTTCCCTTGGCTAAATGATTTGTGCTGAAAGAGCACTGTATGGTTGAGAATAGTTTTGCTCTATATTACTGCAATGAATGCTTGATCAGCAAAGTGCTGGAGAATTTTAATATCTGATCTTTTATGTAGTTGACAGAAAAATAAATGAAAAAGACTTAAAGGCTTTTGCATGACTCCCCTTTATTTTCTCAGCAAAGGATGGGGGCACTTATGTGTAACAAGCTTCCTAAAGGCAAAATCTACTCTGTCTGCCTGGAGCTCACCTATGCAGACTCCTAAAGAACGAAGAATGTAGTGGATGCAGAGGCAAATTGTACCCTTCCTCTAACCAGGGCCAGGACAAATGTCTTCATTTTAGCCTTGCTTCAAGAGGAAGATATATTCCAGAGGGCATACTCTGCCTCATCTATGTTGCGGCACCCTTATATAAGGGCCAGCTTGTCAGAAAGGACTGAATCTAGACTTTAAAAATTAGCCTATAATTTTTCATGTCTACTTTTTTGCCTTTGTGCCTGATTTGGATTTAGCCTGCATGGCAGTGAGGTGGAAAGCAAGCCTTAAAATATATTTTTAAAGGATTAATATAATAATACTTTGCACTAAGGTAGGGCAGTTTCATGGCTGATTAAGTAGAATTCTGTTACTTTCTGGTCATCTAAGTTGTTTTGAAAATTTGTAAGAACCGGTTAGGAAAACACTTGTCTAGGATGGTTTGGATAAGAATGATACTACCTTCAACAGGTTGTCAGACTAGATGATCTCCTGGGGTCCCTTTCAGCCCTACTTTTCTATGACTTTTATGATGAAATACCTTTTTTTTGCCATTTACATGGTACTTTTTTCACTTGCATGTCTAAAGGAGTTCCATCCCTGGACATTTAGCTCTGCACTCATGGATGAACTGAGGATGCGTGCAGACTGGGCCTTCATCATAATATCTAGGGCCCATATGTACACATGAACACATAGTGGCCATAGACACCTGAAAATGTAGTTGACCAAAACCCAGGAGTAGCAGAATTTAATCTCAGGAATAGAATAAAGCAAAAGCAAGCTCTCATCCCCACTGCTCTGGACACTCACGTGCATTTTACACCCCTTTCAAACAGAAGGTTTGGAGCCTGTGTCTCCCTTATTTCCTAGCACAATGCTCAAACCTTGGGGCCCTTCCATCCCTTTCTCTGACACTCCTTTTGAAGCTGACCTGTGGGCAGTTAGAAATGGAAGATATGGGAGGACATGAGGAATGGATGCAACCCACAAAGTGTGTGATTCAATGAGCTTCTAGGCTCCAGTGGAGGTGGCCTGGGAGAAAAAACTGGGTCCTTGCATTTCCTAAGGCAGAAACTGCATTGCCTTCTATCTCTAATAGCCATGTTGGAGGCTCATCTTCAACCTGGGCCCTAGATAATGACTAACCTATGGTGTGGAGGTTAATGGGTTATTTTAGGAAGTCAGAGAAAGGCCCAGGTTCAAACCCTTTTTGGGTGAGAGAGGCCTGGAGGACTGGCCTTCTAGCTTCACAGGAGATTTCTCTCTGCATGCCTGGTTCATAGGTATATATTGTTGTCTAGATGGGCAGAGCTATGCACCCAGGAATGAAATTCCTCTAAGCATATAAGTAGAAAAATGCCCTGTAGATGGCCAAATCAGGATGCTTAGATAACCAGAAAAAAGGACAGGATGCCGGTCATATAGGCTGCATGAAACTCCAAAAGGGTATATGTGATCAAAAATTATGGCCAATGACTGTTTAATAGGGTGTGTGAAGGAGGACCTATTTGATTTGGATTTGCAGTTGGCCCAAATCAGGGACAGTGATTCAATTTGTTGATTCGGATCACTGTCCCTGTTTCAATCCGGCAGAATCCAAACCTGAAGATTCAATGCTGATTCAGAGAATCAGTGACTTGAACATAGATGCAGCTTTAAATGTTTTTTCTACATACCTTGACGTACCAGGCACAGCTCATGAACGCTGCAATGCTGGGGCGGATGGAGCATCCAACAGAAGTGCAGGGGGGCCCTCCACGTGCTCGGCAGCAAACCCAGAAATGGACTGGAAGTATTTCCAGTCCACTTACAGGCCCACTGGGGAACGCACAGCACCCCCCCCCCATGTCCCCTAAGCTCAGCGATCAGCTATTGGGGGACCCTGGGTGCCCTCCCCCACAGACCCAGGCGGCACCAGTAGCTGAACCGGGGGGGGAGGGGCAGGAGGGGACTCCCTGAGCGCTCCCTGGTGGACCTGGAAGTGGACTTGAAGTGCTTCTGGTCCACTTCCATGTCTGCTGCCGAGCATGCTGGGGGCCCCCTCCTGCCCCCGTGCTCCTGTGGGACACTCCATTTGCCCCAGCATCGCATCATTCATGAGCCGCCTGCTACCTAGAGGTATGTAGAAAAAACTTTTAAATCTGTGTCTATATTCGAATCACTGAATCTTTCTGAATCTCTCTGAATCAATTTGGAGGATTCCAGTTTGATTTGGAGAGATTAAAGCGTTTTCTGATTTAATTCGGATTCGGAGATTCAGTCACCAAATTGTACCGGATCTCCACCGAATCGAATCAGGGACCGAAGCTTCGCACAGCCCTACTTTTTAACACTGCTCCCAACATTGTTGGGCTGCCTGCCTTTGGACAAAGAGACAGAAATTAAGGAACCTCTCCAGGACACAGGAGATATACTTCTAGGCCTGGATCCTCCTGAGGACGTTTGACTCTTCAGTCACTCAGATGTCATGAAATCAGTTTATTCTGTGTCTTCTCTGTAGGTTTTTCAAAGGAAAAACCAGTGTGTTCTATTCAATATAATTCAAACTTATCCAAAAATTAAATGTGTCAGATGTTTGAAGAGGCAAACACAAAGAAAGAAGATCTGTCATTTCATATGTCATGCAGGCATAAGTAAGAATAAGACAATGATATTAAGCAAATAACAACAAGAAGCTATAAATAAGGAATTTTTCATATTGGTGAGCTCTTTTAGTATATAATAATACCCCAAAGGGAATGCTGAAATCCCCACTATTTGAAAAAAGGGCAAGGAAACAGAATGTAGGAAGTACTTCATGCAGCGGCGAGAAATGTGTTTTCGGTCTCTAAGTTCTCGTCAAAATTACTCCTTAATACTGCTTCTCCCCTTAGATTTCAGTGTAAAATGTCCAGAGTAAAGTCTTAGTAAAGATCCCAACAAGTGACTGTATAGTTCCATGCAGTATACAGTATACTTCCCATGTACCAATCAGATTTTTTTCCCCCCTCTAGGATTTACTGTAGGAGATTCAACTCCAACGTCTGTCAACTAAGAGAAGGTCCACTCAAATCAATAGAATCAGTCCATGGGTAAAAATATCAAACTCTCGAGCTTTGATTGAGTTTCAGTGACAAACAATGTCATTTCACATCCAATGAGAAGAACAAGGCAGTAGCCTCTCTTGGCTACTGAATAATTAGAATTGGGGAGCATGAACAAAAAGTCTTTATTTATTGTGCAGTTATGACAAAAGGCATGGGCAGCACAACTTGAAAAGACACAGCACTTGGCAAAATCCTGTAAAATGGCCAAGACGTAGAACCCATGGATTGTTATAAAACATGCAAGGAAGAAACAATCCCCCAAGCAAAACTTGTCAGTTGGATGGGCCTGGCTTAGAAAAACATTGACTTAAAGACTGTGACTTATGAACATCTGAGATGGAGGAAGAATAAGTGCCATGGGGGTGTCGTGCAGATGAGAAGCGAATTAAACACAAAGAAGGAGGAGAAAAACTGAAAGAGTCATGTAAAGTTTCTGAAGTGGAAGGAGACATGCCCCAGGAAGACATGGAAAGTTGGGCTGAAGATGATGTTCGCCCTGTAGGCACAGACCCTGTCTATTATATTTTACAGTACTTCAGGACTTAGGTTACAGGACAGTGCTTTAGAAGTTGACAGAAAAAAACCCATTCCCTCCAACCAGAAAAGCCTTTATATATAGTAGTCATGTATTTCCATAATAAATAGAGCATATGAATATGCACATGCAAATATCTATGCAAATACATATGCATAGACATCTAAGCAGCCTACCTCTGTGTGTTGGTATATTGAGCAGTAATAGTATTATTAAAAATTGTTTGGAATATATACAATGGTTTATGAACAAAAGGAATTTATCAGTAAGTGAAAGGAGAATCTACTGCTTTCAGATGAGTGGGTTCCAGTTGTGCCTCTTGGCTAAATCACTTGCTTCTAAAGCTGTTTAGAAATGTTTAATGAAAATAATTCATAATCAATTTTTCCCCCCATCAATATTAGAGTATTTTTGAAAATGTGACCTTTTCCCTGATATTACATTTAAAAAGAAGGAATTTGACAAATAAAGCGTCTCACTCAGGACCACTGCAGCAAAACATGTTTTGATTTTTTTTTTTAAATTTTGAGAGCAATATTACAAAATTGAAATGAATGAATGGCTTATAAAGCTAAAAGTTAAAAAAAAGTTGAAATCAGAAGGAAATGTTTCAGTTTTATGGAAACAGAAAGTTTGCACCACCACATAAAAACAATTCTTTGGAATGACATTTTGGAATGTCCCCAGGAATAGGAATGTTTGTTTCCCTAGGGACAAACAGCAGTGGCACAATATATGTCACTGCTACTTGTCCCGGGGGAACACCCATGCAGTGCAAGCTCCGGATGAAGTAGGAAAGGGAGACTGGGGCCAGCAACTGTGCTGGACCCAGGAAGATTACCTGGGGTCCTAGGAGCCTCCACGAGCTTCTGCCACAGCCATCCTGCAGCAGAAAGCCTGACTGGCAGCTGGAGGGTGGCTCTGGCTGGCCAGGCTTTGGTATTCGGTGACACCTGCTGCCACCATGAGCACCACCCCTTTTTTTTTTTAGGCATGTTTTTTTTTGACCTGGGAACTCCCAGAGTCAACCCTCCCTTCCCTCCCCACGCTGCAAATCAGCAATGCAGGGAATGCCTGCATGTGCTGTGTATGTTGTGTGCAGTGCCACAGATGGATGATGCTGCATACCACATCTCCACAGTTGTCTGGATTCATAGATTGTTAGGGGCTGGAAGGGACCTTGTAGTTGGAAGGGACCCCCTGAATTTGGCAGGAAAGACAACTGGGGTCAAGTGACCCCAGTGAGGTGACTATCCAGTCTCCTTTTGAAGATTTCCAGGGTAGGTGACTCCACCAGCTCTGGAGGGAGCTTATTCCACCATCTGGACACTCTGACTGTGAAGGAGTTTTCCTGGAATTGAGCCTGAAGGAGCCTTCCAGGAGTTTGTATCCATTGGTCCTGGTGTTCCCTAGGGGTGCCCTGGTGAGCAGCTGTTCACTGAGTTCTTGATGTACTCCCCTAATGTAGTGGTAAGCCGCAGTACTCCAGCTGTGGTCTCACCAGTACAAAGTACAGTGTGAGTATCACTAGCTTAGTTTTGCATGAGATGCAACGGTTAATGCATGCCAGCATGTTATTTGCCCTACTGGCCACAGCATTGTTCTGCCAGCTCATGTTCATGCAATGCTCAATCACTAGCCCTAGGTCCCTTTTGGCTGTGGTGCAGGTCAAATTGTCGCCACCAATCCTGTAGGTATGTTGAAGACTGTTTGCTCCCAGATGGAGCACCTTACACTTCTGAGTGCTGAACTTCATCTGGTTCTGACCCACCCAACTCTACAGCCTGTCCAGGTCTGCCTGTATCTGCAACCTATCTTCTGGCATGATCCCACTCCCCCATAACTTGCTGTTGTCAGCAAACTTGGCCAGTGAGCTTTTCACCCCCACATCCAAATCATTGATAAAGATTTTGAAAAGCACCGGTCCAAGCACAGACCCCTGAGGGCCACCACTGGCCACTTCTCTCCAGGATGACACAGATCCATTCAAGAAGAACTCTCTGGGTCCTACCATGCAGCCACTTTCCCACCCACTGAACTGTTGAGCAGTTAAGCCCACAATCTTCCCATTTTTCCACAAGGATATCATGGGATACTAGATCAAAAGCCTTTCGGAAGTCTAGGTATATAATGTTGACCTTCTTTCCCATATCCAGGTTATGAGAGACCTGTTCATAGAAGGAGATGAGATTGGTAAGAAAAGACCTACCCACAACAAAGCCATGCTGGCTGTCTTTCAGAAACTTACCCTCAACGAGTGTATCACACATAGATTCTTTAATGAGTTTTTCTAGGATTTTCCCTGGGATGGAGGTTAGGCTATAGTTGCCCAGGTCCTCCCTTTTCCACTTCTTGAAGTTGGCTCTCTTCCCCTTCTTGAAGATGGCACAATGTTGTCCCTCTTCTAATCCTCAGGGATTTCCCTTGAGTGCCATGAATTCTGAAAGAGTTTTTCCAGAGAGTCCACAATGACCTCAGCCAGCTCCATCAGCGCTCTCGAATGAAGTCCATCTGGTCCTGCTGACTTATGTCTACCTTTTCTAATTGGTTTTGCACCAACTCAGCATCCACAGTGGTAAGGCTATCATTCCCACCATGCCCCCTGTCATCTTTATCTTGCTTGTCTTTCCCTTTGGTCTGGTGAAATACTGAAGCAAAGTGGGCATTCGGGAGTTCAGTTTTTTCCTGAGTATCCATTACCAGCTGTCCTGAGGTGTTAAGCAAGTGCCCCATGCTGCCATTTGTTTTCCTTCTGCTCCCTACATACCTAAAGAAGGACTTCTTATTGTCCTTGACTCCTTTGGCTAACTTAAACTCAGTCACCGCCTTAGCTTTCCTAATCATTTCCCTAGAAGTGTGGACCACTGTTGTATAGTGCTCCTTGAGGACTGTCCCTAGCTTCCACTGTGTGTACACCTCTTTTAATTTCTCAAGAGCACTGCAATGCCCCTACTGAGCCAGGAGGGCTTGCCAGCCCTTCTGCTACCTGTCCATTTCATGGGAACAGTTTTCTTTTGTGCTTGAAGGATTGTGTCCTTGAGGAACAACCACTCTTCGTGCACCCCATTCACCTTCCATCCCATGTCCTGCCTCACCTCCCCTACTAATGCTCTGAGCCTGTTGAAGTCAGCATTTTTGAAGTCCAGGACTTCAGTCCTGCTAGTTGATTTGTCAGGCTTGTTGTGGACAGTGAACCTGATGAGCTCATGGTTGCTGTCACCCAGGCTACACTCAATGTTCAAGCTACACACCAGATCATTTCCTTTGGCCAAGACCAAGTCTAGGAGAGCGGTACCTCTGATTGGCCCTTGCACTTCCTGGGTCAGAAAGAGCTCCTCAATTACAGTTAAGAAGTGACATGACTGACCCAACCTAGCCAAGTTTTCTTCCCAATCTATGTCCGGAAACTGAAGTCACCCATGGCAACTAAGTCCCTTGCACATGTGGCCTCTGTCAGTTCTTGAGAGAACTCCAGATTCAGCTCCTCCCCTTGGTTTGGTGAACTGTAGTAAATGCCTACAGTTATGTCTCTCTCACCTTGACCCCCTCCCCCACTCTGAAGCTTGACCCAGAAAGTTTCAAGATGCTTATCTTTGCCATGTCAGCCTCAAGAGAAGTGTACTGCTCTCTCACATAGAGAGCTACCCCCTGCCTTTTCTCCCTTCTTGATCCCTTCTTTGCAGGGTGTAGCCCTCTACAGCTATGCTCCAGTCATGCAAGGAGTCCTTGTGATCTCTGTGATCCCTAGCAGGTCATATTGCCCACTAGAGAGCAGGAGGGCTAGCTCTTCCTTCTAGCTCCCCATCTCCTGGCATTAGCATACAGGCAGCTGAGGCCCCCCACTAGCATCCTCGATTTCCTGAGACACTGTAGGAGAACCGTCCCATTAGCATTTTCAAAAACAGTTATCTTAGTGTCTTCCATGCGAGAGCTTTCCTGTGTGCCAGTCCCCAGGCATGCTCCACTTGGAGTTTCCCCATCCCCCAGCAAAGTCAGTTTAAAGCCCTGACCAGTAGATCAGCCACCCTGGCTGAGAACAGGGACTTACCTCTCCACATGAGGTGGATGCCATCTTGTCCCGGGAGTCTTCTCTCCCTGAAATGTGTGCTGTGGTCAAAGAAAGCAAAGCCTTCATGGTAGCACCACTGTCGGAGGTGTCTGTTGGACTCCTCCATGCAGCCTTGCCCCTTGCGTCCATGGTCTGCAACAGGGAGCACTGAAGAAAAAACTACTTGAATCCCCAGTCCCTTGAGCCCAGCCCCCGGAGCCCTGTAGTCACTCATGACCCGGTCCAAATTACTGGCCGTGTCATTCATGTACACATGGATGAGGAGAATGGGGTAGTAGTCAGAGGGATGGATGAGCCTGGGGATCCTCTCTGCAATGTCCCAGATGCAGACCCCAGGAAGACAGCAAACCTCTTGGGCCAGGGGATGCAGATAGCAGATAGGTCCCTCCGTGCCCCTCAGGAGAGAGTCTCAGACCACCACTACTCAGCATCCCCTCCTAGGGGCGGAAGTATGTATCTCCTGAGTACTTACCTCCTCCTCTGGTGACTCTGTCAGAGTCTCCCCATGCATGATGTGGGGACCATACCTGTTGTGTAGCATCAGGGGAGGATGCACCCTTTGTGGGACTTTTTTTTAATCATTCTACTTTAGTATGGGAGTGAGCTGAAATTTTTACACTTCCTATAAAAGAGAAAATGACTTAATTTTTTTTTGCTCTGTTGAAATAAGCCTCATCATCTAATGGAAGCTGCTTTTCATATGCTTAGCCAGAGTCTGTGGACTTATTTATTTATCCACCATGAATAAATCAAGAAATACTGCACTTACAGATGTCACTAAAATGTAGCTGAGTCTACAGCCTCATTGTTTCAAGAGGGCCAGATTCTGTACCTGCTCTTCCTACATAATGCTCACTGATTTTTTTTATGGGAAACAAGTTGGGCTTTGGCATCTCAGTACCAGAGTCATTCAACCAGGGGAAAGAGAAGGGAGGTAGAAAAAAGTCCGATGCTGCATGTGTTGATCTTGGGTGAAACAAAAATTTTGCACATTTTTAGGAACAGCTGCATACGCCCCTTACATTGTCGCCTGTGAGTCACCTGAAATATATAGCAATAAAGTATTTTACAGTCTTCCATCTCTCTCCTTCCCTGTCACTTTCTATTTGTATACCTCATTTTATTGGTCTCTATCTATGTATAACTGATATGCGATGGGATAGTATGAAGTTTTAACCGGCAAAGGTTTTGAAGGCCACATTACTCATTTGTGAGCTATGCAAATAATCCTTCATTAGAACTAACTCTGTGTGTCGGGATATTCTGAATTTGATGAATACATTTGAAAAATATATTTTGGAGAATTTATACTCTAATTATGTAATTATCAATATCATTGTGTTGATAATATAACAGGACAGACGTTAGTTAGTTAGACTTTGAAAATCAGTTTTATTGTAGGTTCTTTACAGGGCTAGTGTCCATCAGTCTTTTTTACACTGGGTAGCCTGTTACTTTGTAAGCAACCCCTTTGAGATCAACAGGGCTTATTTTCAAGTCAGGCTGCATTCAGTGGGCCACATCCTATTTCACCTTCAATCATTTATATGACACATAGATTCCATTCAGATTCTATTTCCATCTGTGGCAGAATAGGATTACCCAGATGCATGTACACCTGCTATAAGAAAAATGGAAGAGGACATATCTCTAGTTGTTAGGTCCATTGCCCAGAGAATAAGAGTCCCAGACTCAAATCCCCTCTCACTGGGTGTATCTACACATGAAATTAATGTGCTGCAATAAACTCCGGCACAGTTTGCACCAGAGTTAACTGATTCTAGGCGCAGTTGGGACCGTAGCAGTGTAAGCTGCAACGGAGGAGCCCCAAGCTGGCAGAAGGCTTGGGGGTCAGCCTCAGGCTCCGGGCAGTGGTGTTGGGCTGTGGAGGGCTGGCTGGGGCATGAGAGTACTGAACATGAAGAGCCACATGGCTCGGCAGCAGGCGTCCCCTGCACTTTAGCACACTTGTGCCCCAGCCAGCCCATCATTGTCTACATGTGTATTTTGGTAGAGTTAAGTACTCCACTGTAAGATAGTACTGTGCCCAACAGCATTATCTTATGGCAGAGTTAATTAATTTACTGTGTCCATATACCGGCACAAGTGCAGACTGTGCTGCCTTACTGTGGAGCTAATTAGTCAACTCCGCAGTAAAGGGCATGTGTAGATGCACCCACTGAGAGGAGGCTTGAACCTACATTTTTCACATTCCCACAAAGTGCTCTAACCATAATGCCATGGGCTTGGGATTTCTCAAAGTGTTCTTAGGGTCTCTGAGAGCGATTGGGTCACCACAGTGGGAAGCTATGTGGTGCCAGGATGCAAAGCAAGGCAGAGGGACTGTGAGATGGATGCTGCCCTGGCAGAGGAGGAGGGAGCCTTGGTTCTGGATCCTAAGGTATTATCGTTCACCACATCAGTTCTCTTTTAATGCAAATGACAATGTGTTCAATAAAAATAGTGGATGAAGAAGAAAAGGAGTTTAAAGGAGATTATTTCATCCCTCCCCTTCATTGGCTGGAAGGATGTGTGATGGCCACAGGTGTCAGAACATTACTTTGCCCATCTACCAAATCCAATGGATTAGAAGCAATTTGTAATGGAGAGCGCCCTGGACCAATCGAGGTTTTTGAAACTTTGTAGAATGGGCCAAGTTGCTCAAACACTCTCTGACAATATTTCAAAGCTAATGATCGCAGCCCAACGAGACCCTCTTGCCGAAAAGTTGGAGTTTGAGAAGAAACAATGCACCGTAATTAGGTGTTGGACCCTGCTTCAGCCAGTAAGTACAATATTTGTTTAAGCAGGGAGAGAGACAGAAATGTCCTCAGGGTCACTTTGAGCTTCCCTCAGCTCCTCGTTACAGTGCGAACGCTCAGATTTCATAAAAGGAATCATCGCGAGGCAGATTCCATTTCCTCCAATGTTGCGGATACAAAGAAATTGTCAGAGCACTGATGGGGATGGCTTTGAATGATGCCTTAAGACATGGATTAGAATGCAGAATTTGTTATAAGGTATTCAAAAGAGGTCCCTACCTCACACTGGAGGAGAACCCTGCACTGAAAAATATACCATTATAACTGCAATCTCTGTTGAAAGCAGGGAGACGGGTGCTGCCGAATAACAGAGCTCTTGCAGAAACTACTGTGCATAATGTGCCAAGCAATGCATGAAAAACGAGGCAACAAACCACTGGAGGAACAGCCAAATGCAGCCATAAGGGAAAAGTCTCCTTATTCCTTCTGACTGCAGTTAAAGGATATTTGAAATACTAACAAACAGATAAGGCACGCAGCTTCATTTATACAGCGGGCCTGCACACATTTGTTCCTTAGAAGCTAATCTAGACCCCTTTTGTGAAAGGGATTTTCTTAAGGGACTGCTGGTTGGGAATGTGCACACGTACCGTGACAAAGTCCAAAAGGACCATGGGAGTCTTTTATTGCCACTCATGTCTGAAATCTCCAGAGTATCCTTTAAAGCTTGACACACAAAAAACTGGATCATCTAGGGGCAGTTCTCTCTGAACACATGGATGTATCTAAGAACTTAATTGGTTTAAATTTCTTTGGGCAAAGATAATATTTTTACAAGGTGATGTATTTTGTCAAATCATGCAGGATGGGGCAGTGATTGTTTCGCTGATGCCAAATATACCAACTAATTTTATTGCCATATCAGACATCATTGAGTAACCAATGTTTTCATACTATTTACAGAGAGACAGCTTTTTGTTGTCCATGAGAGTTGTTGGGTGCTCAATATATCTGAAAAACAAGCCACTTTTCCCTGTGCCTAAATATGGACCTCTGGGTTTAATTTGCCACCTGATTTAGAAAATCCTGATTGTGACAGTTACCCAAATATTGCAGTTTCTCTGATTTGTGGAGCATGCTGTCCATAGTTTACAATCTCTCTTTACTAACAGATATTAATAAATACTAGGCTGCTTGTAACTCAGATTGGTGAGTATTGCAATTTAATAAATCATTTTGAATTGGACACAGTTTGACACAGTATTAAATATGATCTGTATGGTTTATTTGCAGTGGGGGGCATTTCTCATGAATGATTCTTTTCCCCCTGTAATCTTTCCAGAAAGTGAGTTTCATAAGTTCTTACGGAAATGTTCACCTACACAAGAACGGGACCATTAGGTCATTTTGAAGAGTCTTTGATTTCCTTCCTCCACTGCATTAAATTATCCATTCAAGGAAAAGAACCAAAATCATGTGACTTAAGTCACCAATAGAACTGGCCGATTTTTTTTCCGTTTGGAAATTCCACATTTCAAAGGAAAGCGAGGAAAAAAAAATGAAAAAGAAAAGTTTTCCCCATTTTTTGCATCCCATTTTTGTCCAGGAATATTGCAGAATGTGCTGCCTTTGCCTGAATCATTTATCAAACACTTCTTAGTAACAAAAAAAGTCAAGAAAACTAAAGTATTTTATTAACATAAAAAAATACATTAATCTAATTAAGTATTTACTAGGAATTGTTTTCCCAGTATATCTTTCATTATACTACTCAACACTTAAGTCTCTCTTATTGGGGTCAATGGCGTTTTAGATGATACAGAAGAATCCTTGAGAAATAAGAGAGAATTTCATTTTTTAACCAGCCAGTGGAAATTTCTTGCAGGAATATTTTAACCAGCTCTATGGATTTTAGGAAAAGTTCTGTAAAACCTCATACATATTCTATGGTATGAAACTGGTGTCACCCCTGTTTCATTGCATGGAGATATTTTATGAGGGACACACAGAATTTAGCAATGTGAATGGCAACTGAGAAGGAGGCCTTCGGTCCTAACAACTTACTACAGCTGTCCTCAGAAGTGTCCGTGAAGACCCTGTTCCCTGTCTTGAACTTTAATATGCACACAAAAAACAATGTATGCTGTGTACCTGGGGCCTGGTTTTCAGAGGTGCTCAACCCCTAAAGCTGCCATTGTGTTCGGTTTGGTTATATACCAAAATCACTGCACTTGAGCGTGCCTCCCTGCTCTGGCATGATTGTTAGCCATATTACTAGGTATACTGTGGTTCTGGGGTGAGTATATTCAGCAAAACATAGCCGCACACTGAAGGAAACAGAATATGCATGTATGTATACACACGTGTACATATATACATATATGCACACACATTACACCGATGAATATGCATAGCTGGCAAATAGATATATTGCATGTGCATATACAGAGACAGATATAAATATATACTTCCTACACACACATGATTTGTTGGTTGCTTCAGTCCAGCTCTTTGTGGACAGATGTTAACAGGCTCATTAGAAATGCTGAGGAATGAAAAGACCCCGAGATTGAATTATTATCTTGCCCCTAGAGGTGGTTCATCACTCCGGGTCAAGTTCAAGGCATACTGATGAGGTAGCTTGGGGGAAGTTTGCATTGCTTTGGCCTATATTGCATCTGCTTTGTAGGTAAAAAGAGCATTCCAGGGATGATTCATCTATTATACTAATATAAATCAAAAGCTTTAGCATGAAACTGATGTAAAATCAAAATCAAGTCCTCCGTGTCCAGAAGAATATATCTTCCACCGTTCAGAAGCATGTTAGTCTACTTCTGCCATCCTGTCTCATTAAGTTATTAAACAAATATCCAGTTGTTTCTACTGTGACTGCCTAGACAGGGAAACACCACCAAAATGAACGATACTTAGCTATTAAATAGGTATTTTCACATAAAGGACCAGCTTTTGATACACTTACTCACATAGAATTACCCCCCCACTACCAGAAGTAGATCTATGCTCTACTGCGCTGATAAATCAGGCCACTACTAGCTTCATCCAAAATACTCAGAGATTTTTTTCTGATCTTGTTTGTGGACTCTGTTAAGAAATATCTAATGCAATTAGTCTGCCCAAGGAGAGAAACTGAAAAGATGGAAGAGGTAGAAAGAAGATACCTTGCTTCAGAGTTGCTGGATGTACCTCCCAATGAACACTTGAGCAGAGATAGCTGGAAATCATCACCTGCATATATCCACACACACAAAGAGAGAGAGAAAGAGAGATTTTTTAGATGCAAATTGCTGGAGATCTAACTCTTGTAGCTCACATCCCAATAGGAGGAAATACAGCAAAGCTGATAGATGTCATCAGTTGACTTAAATGACTGTATAAAAAAAATCACAACGTAAGTCTTTTATCTAAAAAACCTGCTTGTTAAAAAAAGTGCCAGTGGATATGGACTGCTACTTTGATTGCTAAGCCTTTGTACCCTGCAATTCCATGGATAAACAGTTGTAAATTATGTGCCTCCTTAGATTCCCTCAATACCAATAATTATAAAATGTTAAAGATTTTTTTTTAGTTAGAAATGACCCTCATCTGTTTATTTCTTTATGATCCAGCATGTAACATTTTTATGGGTGACGTGTCTGAAAGGAAGTATATATAATGATGTTTAATGTGTAGTTGAGAGCAAAATTATTACAGTTTTATATATAGTGAAGCCATATAACAAAAGAGCAGTAGCTAGTGTTTGCCCTTATATGAGATGCAGTCATATAATAGAGAGCCTTAGAGCTAGGGTTTACTGTACTTTGGGAATTAATCACATAAACTATAAATTGGGTTCAACAGGCTGGCTGGGTAAATAGGCGCAGCTAATGAGGACACTATGAGATCTTATAAGAGCGCTGACTGCCCCAGGACAAATGTGCTGAGCTGCACCTGATGGAAAACTAGAAGACATCAAAGCATAAAGGATTAGTGCTCTCACAGTGTTGAGAAATGGCCAGGGGGAGATTCACCAACTTATTACCCACATCCAAGCTAATCCTGTTATCTGCAAAATATAACTGTGTTCAGGAACTGCCACCACCTAAACTTGCAGGAGACTAATTCTGTGTTTACATGGACAAAAGTGCAGGGAATTTTCATTTGGTCAAAGAACAGGAGAGACAAACATTTTAAGAGCTTCTTTTGTATCCAATTTGCAGAGAAAAGGGACCAAAAAATGTATCTTTCATTATTTAAAGTCTCCTTTCCCTCTGTATATTTCTTATGTGAGTGAATTATTTTTCAAAAGAGCAAAGGGCATGAATCATATATGATTCCTCCCTCTTTCCTCCACCTGGATTGCAGTTTTACTTTCCCAAAAGACTATCACAATACTTTGAAAGCATCTTTTCATCGCAAGAGAAGATGAGAGGCAATGATGACCCTCCCCCTCCAGCTTCCCTTTGAAATGTTGCAGTTTTGTTGTTCACTTTATTTCTGCCCATCCTTGGAGTATGGCCAAAATATCCCAAGGTTGCTTATGCCACAAATGGTATGCCACAAATGAGAACTCTTTCCAAACCTTAACATTAGTGAGCGGGAAAACTCAACGGAAGAGACCGAGAATCATCAGTGTTACCAACTTAATCTCATTTATGCTAGAGCCATCTGGTGTGACTGGCACCTATGGTAGACAATGGTCCATGGGTTTATGTTTGAATCCCACTAAAGTGGATCCAGCCAGTACCTTCCTCTTGGGGCAGATAATGCCAAACATTAGGGGAAAGAATCGCCATGTGTTTAATCTAAACACGCAGTTCCCTTCTTCTGATGGTGTGTCAGAGCTAGAGTTGGCTGCCTTCAGGGCAGAGTTCAAGGCCTAATTATCCGGCCAGGCCTTTGGCTAAGTATTTATACGGTATTAAGAAAGAGACCCCCAGTCCACAGATATAGCTATTCAATCTGGAAGGCAGGGTGTTATCCAGGCATCTAAGGGAAATGATTAATTTCATAGGTTTCAATTTCTAGGCGTAGGAGCATGTGACGGCGCTTAATAATGGAAAACAGCCCGTACAAGGAGCTGCATTCATAGAGAGCCTTCATGGGTTTTCCTGTTGCTGTTTCAATAGATCTTCACCTAAATCAGTGGGATTTTTGGTGCAGTGAACATCCTGACTGTTAAACAATTAACAAGCATCATGATGAAACGATGCTGCTCTCCTAGAGTGACTAAATGCTACCTAGAGGCAAGAAGGGTATTTTTTAGGTCTTAGAAAGATGACTGGAGGCAGAGGTGGATTCTCCCCTTAGCTGCTTGCTCACTTTGCTTTCTTTTCCCTTTCTTTCCTCCTTCCCTCTAGCCTTACACCAGTATAATGGGTTACCAGTAAACTCCCGCTCCATTTGTTGGTAATTCCTTTCCCACTGTACCTACACCACCCAACCTCCAGAAAGGAAGGAAAGCAGCTCTGATTTGTCCGCATGCCCCATCCTGTATTCTCAATGCCAGTTACTAGAGCTGGTTGAAATGTTTTGCATTAATTTGGGGGGCTCAAAAAAATGTGGCTGTAGTGACACTGATGTCTCGCAGATTCACGGTGATTTCAGTGAAGTGCTCATTCTTGTTAAAGAAAAATATTCCAGAAATTGTGAAAACTAAAAGCATATTTTTCAAAATAAAATGCTCCCAGTTATTTGGTTCAAAGGAACTTTTTTTTTTTCTTTTAGCCTTTCCTTTGATGGTCTTTCAAAATGCATGCAAAATATGTCAATCAGATCCTGAATGCAAGATCTCCATTTTGCTGGAACGAAATGTTTCATTCGGCCTGTGTTCTCTTTAATTTTTGAGTTACCAAAAAAGTAAAGAAAGGAATATTGTTCTTATTTGGATTCATACGAATGAAAAAAAAGAATCCTCGTGTGCCCAGCTTTACTATTCTTCTGTTTCACTAGTAGGAGAGGGAGAGAAAAAGGAGACATGAAGAACAGCTTGAGCTGAGAAGCAAAGGGAGTGAACAGAAGCTGAGAAGGGCCTTCTCGGAAGGAGAGCATTCAGGGCATATAAATCAGCTGCATTCATCTCAATGCAGCTGTACCAGTTTATACCAATTTGAAAAGTGTTTAAATGCTCTTTGTGTGCTCGTTTGCATGTGGGACTGAAGGTATCCTGTTGGTCCTCTTCACCCTGGTCTCTGTTGCCACAGTTATTTCTGGACTTCCCCTTCCTGGGAAATGCCCTCTTCACTTACAGAGGGGTGAAGAGTTGCCCTACTTTTCACTCGGTTTTTACAGCCTTCTGGCTGGCTAAGACACCATCCTAGGAGACATGCATCTGAATCCCTGAGGCTGAGGGAGGGCTAGAAGATGTATCTCCAATTTCAAACGTTCAAACTAGAAGGTTGGTACTGGCATGACTTTGTCCTGCTCCACCCACATGGTTTTGAGTGAAAGTATCAGCGGTCACTGAAATGCATGTGGAACTGAATGCTGTCAGTGTGAATTAAGGTATTTTAAAGGAAAATAATATGTCTTCTGATTTTCTTCTCGTTTATGGTTGTTCACCCGTTATGGCTTGCTTGTGGGTTGCATAAATACTGGGTGCCTAAAAAAGACAGGTATTTTTTATGACTGTCTTTGTGTGTGGTTTAGGTTTTGATGTTCGTTTGAATCTAAAGTAGCAAAAAATTGAAATTTGCAACCCATATGAACTAAACACTTCCACTGTGGTCTGCCCAAAACCCAGAGGTTCAATTCCTATGATCCCAGCACTCGTTCCTGCCCACAGGAGAGGGGGGTCGGACTTGATGATCTGTGCAGGTCCCTTCTGACTCTAGAAACTATGAATTCAGTCTCTATCTGGCTGCCATTGGGAAATATATGGAGGTGTTTGAAGCTTAAAGTTTTGCCTTTCAAGAGTAGTCCAGTGTGCGATCCCACAGGACCAATGCTTCAGTCATACTTCTTTAGTAGTAACACCTATGTACATCATACTTTGTGATCCTTAGAGTCCTCCCTTCTCATGGGAACTGGAAAACCAGAATTAATTAGATATTAAAATTGCTTTGAAGTGACCCATCAGTTATATGGGTGATGTCTGGTAATGACATACATCATCATCATCATGTTTATTACAGAAATGCCTGGCAGTCGCTAATGGAATTAAGGCCTAGCATGCTGAGAGCTGTGCATACATATAGCAAGAGACATTGCCTGCCCCAAAGAATTGATCATCTATATAGGCAAGGTAAAGTGTCATCAATCATTCACTGCTTAAAAGGGAAGTTAATTTCTGTATGGACAGGCAGTGTGTCAGGCCTACAGCCTCAAACTGAGGCCTTTGTCCTGAGCAAAACACCAGCCTACTGCAACCTGCCATCCTCACGGCTCCTCCCAGAGATTGCAGGGGATATGCCTCAGACCCCTGCCAGTACCTGAGACTCCACTCACTCCCTGGGTCCTAAGTGCCTGGTTCCTAACATCTGACCTGCCACTTTCCCTATTTAAGATCAGGGGAACTAGAAGGTTGTTTTCTTCTTGGGCTCTGCTCACCCACTGAACTCCAGCTTTGAAGTTGTGGCCCTCCAACCTGGTAACCCCGATTCCCTGTTTGGCCCATGGGTACTCACCACCCATGTCCCAGCATTGACACAGGGAAGTACTCCAAAAGTCTGTGGAAGAGTCAGAAACTCAATATATTCCTCCAAAGACTCTTTCTAATGCCTTCATCCAAAAGCCACCCTTCTTCTAAGAGTGGGTATAGTCGTGATGATACAGGTCTAGCGTTCTGGCTAAGTACTCAGGGTTCCCTGTGATGAAATACATGACACTGTTTTTATTGTTATTGTTCCCCATGTTTAAAGCTAGCAAACCCATGCCTATCAGGACTGCATATCTACCAGTAGCAGTGTCAATACACCCTTACCTGTTAGAACTTGGCCTTCTTTGCTGAATAAATGCTTTGGCTTTAGCAGCAAGAAGCTCGCTCAGTCATTTTGGGTACCTTCAGTGCCCACCCCTCCATCTCTCTTCTCATTCACAGAAGCCTACTGGGGTGAAGGCAAGGAGAAGAAGCCTACTATTTAAAGGTCACCAGTGGGACAGGGATTTGGGGAAATGATAACTTGATAAAACTAAGACGAAATAGTGTGCAAGATACATTCAGAGTTTTAGGTTAGAATAGGGGAAAAAACGCCTGAGGTGAACTCCCTTTTTGAGTAGTAAATGTACTGTAGGCCTACTCATAGCCATGTTAGGCTGGGAAGCTCTAATTAAAGTAGAAATATTTGGCTAGAAGGCAAAAAGCTTAAAACATTAACTTTCCAAACAAATACATATGGTTGGAATAAAAAGCAACCTCTCATTTGGAGGTAAATCCATCTCCAGTATGCTGATTTGCTTTGGGTCTTTGAACGCAAGCATGCTATCAGTTTGAGGGTCAAATCTTGATCTCTCTTGTATTCCCAACAGTCCCACTGATTTAACTGGGCACCTGTCTTAGAGAATAGCAATAATGTGTTTGATAGCCACAGTCCCACACTGATGCTCATCTCATATCTGTTTTCAACTTGTGATTTAAATGAGCTCACTTCTGATTTGCTCCCATGTAAATAAGATAGAATTAAGCTCTTCATCTTAACGTAATGATAGTGGAGTGATCTAACTTAAATGCTATAAGGGGTTTAAAATAAGGAACAGCAAGCAAAATTGTTTTGGCAAGTGAGCCCTAAATCACCAATAATTCAGCTGGCTCCACAGGTTACTATCAGTTTTATACATGGGACATTGCATAGTTGTACCTCCCCAAGACAGAATAGTCCACTGAAGGAATTTTGACACACAGTGGGTACATCTACATGTGCCAATTTAAGGCTCTTTAGCCTGATTTAAGGCACATTGAGGGTGCACATCTACATGTGCATGCCCTTAATTCACCTTAAAAATGATGATTTGAGGCTAGTCATGTCCAAATTTGATACCTGCAAAAGCAGGTATCAAATTTAGGTGCAAATGCCTAAAGCGCATTAACGCACATGTAGACATGTTAAAGCGCATTCACGCCATGTATGGACTGACTCAGGACTAACTTCGGTCTCATTTCAGTCCACGCACATGGCATTAATGTGCTTTTAGCATGTGCACCTGTAGATGGGAGGATAAATCTCCTTAATGTGCATTAAGCTAATGCACATTAAATTTAGGCGTGCCTAAATGCACATGTAGACACGCCCAGTAGGAGTCACCCAGCTCAACTCCAATAGCAACCGCATGACACTTTTTCCACATGTAGGTTGGGAAGAACAAGAGTGAATAGAGGTCTAGGATTACCAGGAACATGGTAAAGGCATATCTTGAAAGAGGGTAAATTCATTTTATGGCTTTTATTTGTTCATCTTGGCTTTCCTGATTTTTCCTGTCTATACCAGACCTCACAGCCAACCTCTGAGTGACAGCGGGTGTGTGCTTTAATGTATATTAGCCTATTTTAATGTGAATTAAAGCATCAATAAATAAACATGCTCTTTAATTAATGTTCTTAAAGACAGGTTAATGTACATTTTTCTAGTACCTGACAATGGAGGTACTAGGTTAATGCACATTAACTAAAGTGCATTAATGCACGTGTAGACCCAGCCATGCCTCCAGATTTTCCCTCACCCAGTAAAATAGACCATACTAACAAATGTAATCATATCACCATTCCAGTATTCAACCAGTTCTGAGTAGCATGTGGGAAGAAGGAGGTAAGGACCCATTTTTCCACCTTTCCCGATATCTTGCACCTTTCTGTGTAGGGGGAATATTGGTCACAAAGGCCTTGCTTTTGCCTTTGTGTCTCTATCTGAACGTGTCCTGTTTATATACCAGGAGGAGGCAGGCAGATGGCTTGATGAGTCCTTTACATCCTTGGCTGTCCTGCTACTACATAGTCAATTCACAATTTAGCTTGTGCTGTTTTCCTCTCAGGCACACACTACCACCTATCAACAACATTCAAATATAATGTGGTGCAGCCAGAGAAATGGCTGGAGCAAAACTTCTTCTCAGTAACCTCTTGCTTACTGGTTTTTATTCTTATATATCTGTTTATGTGTCTTGTGGTAGAGCCCAGGACCCCAATTCAAAGCCCAGTCCCCACTGTGTGAGGCACTGTACAAACAACAAACTTTAGTTCCTGACCTGAACAATTTACATTTTCAGGTCTCAGTGCTTCAAAACACTTAGGGTGAAGGTACACGTTACATTTTGACCATAATAAGGGCACTTAAAATGTGGGAACCTGCACATTGAAGCTCATTAGCTCATGCTAAGTGCTCTCTTGGTGTCTCAGAGTTATGCCACTTCAGATGAGGGTGAGCTCTACCTAGCTTGTATTAGGGTAACTTTGGTCTGCTCTATGGAGATAAAAGGAGCAATTAGCAGTCCTCCAACTTCCTAGAATGCACCATTCCCATCTTTCCCACACCCACCCAGAGCATGGATAAAGCCCAAGGGCCTTTGTACACACCACAAAATTGGCCTTTAAAGTGGCTTACATGCTCTTTTGCATGGCTTTAAAGGTATTTGCTGTTTGCACACTCAACAGTGTATTTCACCTTAATGGCGTTGCTGTTTGCATGTTCGGCGACATATACCACTTTAATGGTGTTGCTGCTTGCACACTCAGTAGTGCATTCCACTTTAAATGACTTTATAATGTAGCAAGATAAAAACCCCTCGGAGGTGTTTTAGTTTGCTACCTAACAAAGTGCAACGGTGCACGGGACACTGGAAACTGATGTGCTCAGGGCTTGGGGGCTTCCAGTGCCCTGTGCACTGTCCCTGCCACCTTCTTCTGCCACCAGCACACCCAGCCACCCTCCTGCCACCTTGCTGCTGTGCCTGAGGGGCAATCCAACCATTTCTGGGTGGTCCCAGGTGGTGGTTTAGGGAGGTTAAGAAGCCAAGACATCAGTCCAAACTCAAGCTCTATGGTCTAGCTGGACTGGGTAGCCAGACAATCCATCAGAGAGCTGGTAAAAAGGCAAAAGACATGCGTGAGGGTAAGAAGGGTACAAGATTAAACCTTGTTGCCCAGATACTTCCTCTTCTGGGTCAGGGTTTTTTTATAGGAAGAGGTATAGAGTCAGATGACCCTGGCTGGCCACTGGTTGCAGGGAGTGGGTGACTAGGCCCAGACATTGAGTTCTGACCACCTAAGTCCATGCCAGTTCTAGCTGAGGAGATGGTAGACTAGGATGAGCTGAGGTGGGCTGAGGTCCTCGATTCAAGGCTATGGCCCGACAAGTGGTACAGAAGTTAATGTAGTAGTTGCTCCACTCACCCTTGAGTCTTTGCCATCCTGGGAGCTTCAAGAGCTGGGTGACATCCCTTTGTGGTCTGGCTCTTTGACATCCCTGCCCTAGACAATGCATGGTGCAATTAAAGGCATAAGAATGGGATCTGCAAAAAACAACTTGGTGGGTGGAGAACTTCTTAAACCAGCCAGTAGGAAATGCCAAGGTGAGTTAGACACACACGAAACCCTGAGCTGCATTTTGCAGTACTTGGAATTCTCAAGTGTCAAAGCTCTCTTGGAAGAGAACCCCACCTACTCATAGTTTTGTGTTAGAGTCCAAGGCACCTAAATCCACATCTCAGAAAAGTGCCCCCACTCCCAGATGAGAAGACATTCTCATTGTGGGGCAGTGGTACCTCTGCCACCTCCTGCAGGCTGCTTTTTAGGTGAGGTTAGGAACACCCTGAGAATATGTACTCGCTTGGAAACTGCAGACAGGATAGGCTGGGAAAATAGTTTATGGATCCAATTGAATGTAGGCAGGAGCTGGGACCCAATCCTAAATCACCTTTAAGGCTAAGGACAGTAGTTACATGTAAACTGGTTTAAGTAATCAAAAACTGGCTTAAACCTGTAACAGAATGTAAGTTCAATGCACATTAATCAGTTTAAAGATGGCCCAAACTGGTTTAAGATAAACCTGGTTGGTTAAAAGTAGTATCAGACTTAACTGGGCTGGGTCAAACTGGTTTATGGAACTGGGTGAGGAGGGAGCAGGGAGGAAATCGCCCATGTCCCCACTGGCTAGCAGGCTGGGTAGTGAATTTTAGCACCTGCTGGTACCTGGTATGGGCCACCGCAAGGGTCTGGCTGCCTTTTACTTTCCAAAAGTCAATTTGAATGTGAGTTCACTTTCTTCTTGATTCAGTCTAAGCAGTTTACCTGGAAAGATTGAATCAATTCAGTCTTGGGCATTTTAACTGTTTGTCCCCAGCCTAAGGGAGTACCATTTAGATTTCACCATACCTATAATTGAGGCATCTTACCCCAAGAGCAGAACTGATAGGAGTATGCACTTGGCTTCCTATACAGTGAATGGGGAGATGTGGGCATAATCATATACTTAATATGCCCAAATGGAACTTATGCAGATGAGTATCTGCTAGTTCTGGCTAGCAATCCTATTTTGCATACAGTGTAGATATGCAAGCATTCACACAGCTGCTACGCATGAGCTCTGGCCAGGCAGGAACATGGCTCCATATGTAGGTACCCAGGTGAGTATAATTATAGTCTGATGGAAGCCCATGACTAGCAGGTGTTCAGTGCTGGAAGAAGATCCTCCTGTGGTTTTAACCTAAGAATTTGTGTTTCAGGCATTTATCCAGGAGGTGGGAGAGCCAGGATCTAGAACCCGGCCCCCTTCCCTACAGCGGTTTGAACCAACATCTCTCCTGGTGGCTAAGGCAATAGAATAGTAAGCCAGAAAGCTCAGAACCTGGGAACTAGTTTTTCTTTACACCAAGAGAGTGGTCTAATCATCCAGCTATGGATAAGGTTGTTTTGGAAGCTCCTTCTTTTGGAACTGGCCCACTGGTTAGCCAAGGGTAAAAGATTTATGGGACCAGAAAGACAGCGCTCAAGAGTGATCCTAACTATGTAGCTCAGTAAGAATGTCATTGCCCTGAAAGGAAAAAGCTGTGGGCTCTAGCCTCCTTGTCCAAATTCTATCCATGTCCCATTTAAGCACCTACAAGTTCAATTAGGATCTGGCATCTTGTACTTAAGATGCTCAGGACTTTGGTGGTCCTCAACCTAGACTTTACTGGAGAAAATTGGATTTTTATAGGTTGAAGCAGCATCTAATGGGACAGTTTCAAGGCTTGGATTGTGTTAGGTCCCTACAGAGGCAGTTGGGCACATAAATCTGTTAGTGATTCCAGCCCTTCACCTCTGCCTCAGCTCCCAGCCTGTAAAATGGGGGTAATAAGTGGTCACTATTTATTTCAGAGAAGTGTTGTGGTAGTACAAGCATTCATGATTTGTGAAACGGTTAGAGATTATGATGAAGGATCACTGAAGTACCAAGGAAAGAAGAATGTTTTGTTGAGTCACAGACCAAAGTTATTTGTGAGCCAGATACTGCCCTAGGGGTAGTGGGGCTAACACAGTTTTGCTAGCCTGGCCCCTGAATTCTTGGCCCCTCTGGGAGCTCATGGGCTGGGTGAAATAGCTGTGTGATCTGGATCTTTGACACCCCTGCCCTAGGGAATGAATGACAAAATTAAGGGCCTGATGACCAACTTCCTATCATCAAAAAAGAACTTGGCTCCTATCTCAGAAATGTTGCTGTGTCTCACCAGCTGCCTCATAAAGGGGATGACTCTGCATCCCAAATGCGCATTAATAAAATTTACAAGACAAAGATTCTCTCCTCCACATACCCACCTGTAGGCCCATCTGGAACCATTAAGGGCCCTGAATTGTCCCATTAGCCACCTGAAGGAAATTCCCTTAGTCTCGGGACTGCCTTCTTGCAAGCCACCGAGCAGGTAGTGCATTGAGGCCAAGAGTGACAGCCTCCCTCGAACATGCTACTCTGTAGACAAACAGCACTAGGGGAATGGATATAGACTCCTCTACATGATGCCAGTGGTTATTTCAGGCCTTAGAGTATTTCAGAAACCTGAGGGCACAAAGGTAGCATAATGTCTGCTTTGTCTCCCTTACTTTCCAGGCTATGTATTTTGTGCTGTGAGAGTAGATTCGGGCTTGCTACTGGGAGGGAATTTAAAACAAAAGCAGAATCCAAGCTCCTTACTGCTCCTGAGGAAAAGTTTCTGCCTTACTCTTAAAATTATATGTAACCCTGAACTGTCACAGTTTGCATAGTGCCGCTGTGTACATGCTTTTAATGATTATTGCAGCCAGAAGGCTTTCCTATTATGTTTGCATAGCTGGCATTACCTTTCCATTGGTTCTAGGTGAAGTGGTAGTACAATACCCACAATTCCTCCAGCCTCTCTACCCGCTGTAGCTTCAGCTATGGTAGCTGACAATATAATACTCATTCAGCAGCTGATTATAATTAAAAATATCAGAATAATTAAAGTCCTCAGCTTGACAAGCAGAGCCATAACTTTGCCTTCAGACATTCCTCTCTAATTAGTTAATTAATCCTAATGCAAATTATAAGCAATAATTAGTCAGCCAAGCTTGACATAAAAGTCTGCTGACTTACAGCTAAAAGGCTTTCTGGTTGCTGGTTTGAAGCTTCTTAAGGTGTCTTTTGTCCACTCATGGCTTCTGTGACTGCACTCTTGCTAACATGGTGCCGATCTATAGAAACACAAATTAATTTGCACTGTTGAGAAAATGGAGCTATAAAAACTCCCACTGACATGGGCACTATAATCTTTGCTTTAGTGAACTGAAAACTCCCTATCTGGTTCGATATCAACCAACGTTATCGGACCTTGAAAAATAAACATACTTACATACAAATACATACATGAACATATATAAGACCTCTGTTCCTAGTTGCTGGTAGAATATGATGCCCCTCATGTGCTATGAATTGTTCTGGACAAGCATGGCTCTATCAATTCCAGAGTGATTCTGAGGTTAAGCTTGACTGCAATACACCATTATCATAAATGAAATCAAATATTTTTGTAGCAGAGTAACTGGCATTTGAGCCTCATTTTTTTTGTACTTGTAACAGCCCAGGAATCTGTTAAAATGAGATAATAAGAATTATTATCAGGTAAATCAAGAGTGTGAACATTGCATTTTGCATGGCAATCATGCAACAGCGGCATATTGCATTCCAGGAAGCGGCAGTGATAATATAATACTGATAGGTTCAAAATGAACCTTTTTTAAATAGTGCAGGACACCCTGAATGCAAGGCATGATGTATGTAAACTGTTTGCACATTAACTTTGGTTCAATGCCAACATTTGAGGCTTGCAAAGTCTTTGTGAATATGCAGCAATTTGCTGACAACTGCAGTGACCCTGATAAAAAGGGATAAAATGGTTAAATGACAACAGTACCCGCTGTTGAACAACATTTCAGAATCACGGGCACTAATGTCCTCATCCTGAAACAATTACACTTGGCTTCGTTTGGGTTGCTCACATGCTTAAGGATAATCATGTTTCTAAGTGTTTGCCATATCAGGACTTCAGATTGTTCATTCCTCTCTGCCCCGGTATTGTGGTAGTTTTGTAATGTCTTCTCAATACTACAAAAATTGAAGTATTCAGTCATGATCAGTAGAGCACTTAAGCATCTGTTTGTCCCACATCTTTCAAGACAAAGTCCCAAATTCATGTTCTGTCTTGGCTAGTAACAACATGACAAATTTGGACGGATGAAAAAGAAAATTAAAATAGGATAAAATGAAAACCACGTCTCTGATCTCCTTATCACTTTGGAGATTCAGACAAAATGGGACTGAGGTCTAAGCTACCACTCACTTGGGTCCTATAAGACAAAACCCAACTGATGAACTGCTGTATAATAAGAAGCTCTCAAGATTATGCCCATTTGTTAAAAAACTAACCAAAACACTCCCCATGCATAATGAACAGCTTGTTAGACCCAAGATCTGATAGTCTGATGGGCCTTGTAAGTATGACAGTCATTCACCTTCAGTTTGTAAATTTGGTAAAAGCAAAATGGTAGAAGATATATTATTGGATAAAAGGTGCTATGAATTTTTCAAGTACCAAATTTGCGCTACTCCATCTTGGAGATTTTGGGGTTGAGTCATCCATGGATGTGCAAGGGACTCATATTCACCTTTATGGAAGTCGTGGAGGTGTGACAAGAGAAACAGCAGGCTATAAAAAGTGGGATTGTATTGCAAGCTCTAATACACAGAGATTGCAGATTTTAGCACAGCCAGAAGTGATGTGTGTGCATGTGCTATAGATTTTTTTTTATTATTATTATTTTTAGATACTTGAAGCCAAATTGTGATCTCACATCATAGTTACATTGTGAATTCAATGTATGACAGAAATGAAATCATAGCCTCACCCACTGGATCTGAGGCTTCTCTCACTAGTACTGACTGTGTGTATAGCTATAGGTACTCAGCCAGTTTTTCCATGACACTGGTCTTGTCTGCATGAGACCCTGACTGCACAGGAAGTGGAGCTACTGTTCAGTAGTGTCACTGAATGCCTTTTAGGTGACACTGACTGTGCAGTAGCTTGTTACTACTGCACAGTAGCATTGCATCATGCTTCATGCCATACAACGCAACTACACAGTAGTCATGAGTTACTGTGCAGTCAGCATCTCATGTAGAGACGGCCACTAAGATCTGCTCATCTTAGGAGAAAACACAGGTCGTTAGGGAGCTGTTTATTACCTTACGACTCTCTGTCCTGCAGAGGTCTAGGCTTTGCTCCAGCCCCAGAATAGGGGAAAGCAATTTAAGGGGTGCTTCGTCTTTTGCCTATTGGCAGTTGTTTTTTAGAGACCCTCCATGAGTTGAGAATTGCAAGAACTCTGACTAGTTTCTCTGTTACCACTCTGTCTTTTTATACTAAGAGAGTATCGTAGAAAGACCACCTCTGTCTTTTTATAGTAGGAGAATTCTTGGGTATCAGAGGGTCAAAACAGACAAGAAATGGATAGATTATTATTTGTTGCATTTCTGTGTTCCACAATTTAGCAGTGTTTGCATTTTATTCTGACTTGGCTTTCATTATACAGCATTTTACATGGGTGAATTATTTTTCTGCTAATGAGAAACTCTGCAATTTTGGGTGCTAATAGGAAATGGTAGGTAATTAATAAAAGGCAAGGAACAAGGGTTTATTCTCTTTTCAGTACATGTGTATGAATGGGAGTTACTCTGTCGTATCAAGGGGAGAATAGATTAAGCATTTTGGAATGCACAACCCAAGAGGGATGGTTAATCCTGTTCTTGACAATCACAAATCTAATACGTACAAATGAGAGGGAGCATTATGCATGATTTTCCTCATTTTACATACAGCACAATATGTTATTTTCCAGCTTTTAATTCACGTCTTCATTAAGTAAAACTGCTCTAAGTCTTGCTGTAGTATGCTGTAGATCTCAAAGAAGAATTGAGATCAAAACACTGATACCTACTGCCATGGGTTTTCTTTAAAAAAATGTTGAAGAGAGTTGCCTGCCTAATAGGAGAGAGAAATAAATGGCCTCAAAAGAAAGTGACCCTGGGCAAGCAAGCAGAAAACCTCTTAGGGGATTATCCAAATAGCTGGGTGGTAGAGCTGCTTTTGGGAGGCTCTAACTTGCTCTGGTGGCCAGTTTGGTTCCTGTCCAGCCTAAAGGATTGGAAAATGCAGAAAAGTATCTTAAAAACCTCTTACCCTGCCCACGAGTGCTAAGCATAACATCAGGGAAGCTGTATATATAGCCCTGAGAGGGAGAGTTTTAAGACGTAGTTTCTTCCTACTATGTAAGGTGTGTATGTTTTTTAACTATTTACCCTCTATTTTACCAGAAAATTAAAAATGCCAGAGTAAACATGTTCCTTTATTAGGAAGCAGTGCAGTTACTTCAGGTTAATTATTGTCAAGATCAGTACAAGATAGCAAGGTGGTTATTAAACATTAGCTGGAGAGATATTTAACAGTAGGGTTCTACAATAAAAGGGAACGTTGTTTTCTGTTTTAAAAAATTGCCAACAACTATTGACACAGTCAGTAGCTACTGCCTAAACAATTACACAATAGTGTCATGATTACTCAACACACACTCATTTGAGGATCAGACTGCATCCTTTCCTAGTATTAAACTCCTCACAGTTTATTCAAATATAGCACAAGTGACGGGGGGAGGTTTGACATGAATTGCCTTAACCCACCTTTGGGTGAAAACAGATACAGACTGCCTAAAATTGCTGCTGTAACAGCTGTATAGCACCAGATGAGAAAAAGCATCTGTAATCTAGAAGTTACCACCAAAGTGCTAGAGAAAAAACTAGAAGAAGGCTTTGTTGCTCAAATAATAAAGCATAACGATGAATGGCATACCAGATTTTATCTAAAAAATGTTTCAGATATGAATCAATCTATGGATCCCATCTAGATGGTCCAGGTTGTAAGTCTCTCATGTCTACTAAAATGAAGGCCTGCTATCGGCCTGATCCAATGTCAGTTGAATGGCTCCTGTTAATGTCAATGCTTAAGCTTCCTGACTCTCACTATGAATAAATCACCATCATCATCTATTGATGTTTGGTTTACATTAAAGATTATTTGACCCTGCAGAATATCACTTCTTTGAACTTAAAGAAGTTTGTTTTGAAGTTTCTGGAACATGTCAAAACCAAAACCCAAACTATAAAACATTGGCTTCCCCATATTAAGTAGTTCAGATGAACTATGAGACCAGGCCAGGAAATTCATATCTGAGACAAGATTTTGAATATTGGTCTGAAACAGCACTCTTTCATCATCTGAAGGCCAACTGAAGAAAAATCAAGTATGGATCCAGCTGCAAAGTTCCTATCTGTCAAGATGCAGGATTTTCAGTTGGTTAGATATTCATCTTAAAGTTTGAATACCACAATTCTGTAGGGTTTCTACTACAACCTATTAAAGAATACCAATGAGCTCGCTCTCTCTCTCTTTCTTTCTCTCCAGCTCTCCAGGATTGCTCTGGGTCCAATTCAGGCAGTAGATAAATCTACGGAATTATTCTTATTTTTTCTGAATCAATTTGCTCAAATATTTAGAGGAAGGAACCAGAGTGGTAGATTCGATGACCCTTGAGGTCCCTTCCAACTTGATAATCAATCCTCTCTTAGAAAACATTTTGGAGAGGGAGTACTATGTGTACTGAACTGGAAGATAACTTCCTGGCAGACAGAGACATAACAGAAAGCATTATGCATCTAACACAAGCTTAGTGTAACAAATGTAGTGACTGTATTTCAGGAATGTTTACCGGTAGTCAGCAGTCATTATTAATGCCCCTGGAAAATAACTGATGGGCATCTGTCAGCTGGTTTAATTGTTATTTCTGAGTCTAGTGCTGCAGTTCTTAGACTTTCCTAATGCCAACTGCAGCAAAGTACTAAGAACTCTGCTAGACAACTTCAAGCCCTTTACCTTTCTTCATGCTACAGCTTTAGTATCATCTTAGTGTGGTCCATTGCTTCCTCTTTGTAGCTATAATATCCTCATTGTGGTAGGACAAAGAATAAGACACTGTGAACACATCTATATGTGGTATTAATGCAATACAGTAAACTCTGGCACAGTTCACACAGGAGCTTATTGCTTCCGGGTGCAGTGCTTGCACACGCTCCCAGGACTGCAGCACATTGAGTCAGGGCAATTCTATTTCAGCACAGTGGGAAACAGGATCCCAACTGTGCAGGAGTGTCAAACACTGCAGTCACATGGCTACGTACGTGCCATTTAGGCATGTAAAGGCAAATATGATTTAGTCTCTAATGCATAGCTGCTGGCAACATCCTGACTTATATGCCCAGGATCAGAGAGCACAGCTGCAACCCATACCTAGGATCAGGGATGTATTCAACTTTGCCTGTGTAGACAAGGACCATATTCTATTCCATCTATTGGTCAAGTGGACTTAGGTACCTAAGTGTGATTCTATTCTACCCAGCCTGAATCCTGAAAATCCATTAATCCATCTCCTTTGTAACAGACTGTCACCTAGCCCTTAACACTAAGTCACAAAAAAGGAGGAGGATATTCTAAGGGATAGCCAGCATGGGTTTGTTGCGGGTAGGTCTTGTTTGACCAATCTCATT
>NW_017728918.1:4739176-4767576 GCF_001723895.1 Crocodylus porosus | reverse complement strand
CCCCAAGGTCTGGAACAGTCTGCCAGTGGAGGTGGTTCAAGCACCTACATTGAACACCTTGAAGAGCAAATTGGATGCTTATCTTGCTGGGATCCGATGACCCAGGTGACTTCCTGCCCTTTGGGCAGGGGGCTGGGCTCGATGATCTCCCGAGGTCCCTTCCAGCCCTGATGTCTATGAAATCTATGAAATCCATCTTTTACATTAACAGTTTTTCAGGAATTCAAGCATGCTAGAATAGAATTGCACTGCACCTAAGTCCATGTATATGCCTATTGTGTGGAATAGAATATGTCCCTTAGAGTCTAGGCTCCCTTAGCTTGTGGGGGTCCAGGTCTGTTATGTGTCACTAGAAAGCTCTAACCACCAAAATATTGGGCAGAAAGCGTTATGAGAAACTTCCATTCTCTTCCTCTTGAGGCTGGTCCACTGAGAAGCCAAGTAACAAAAGACTTGAGGGAAGAAGTAGAGCAAGAAACAGGGGCTGTCACCATGGGTGACTGGTGCCTCCTGAGTCTGGGGGGCATCAGATCACTGGTCCAAGCAATGGAAAACAGTTGTCTGAGGAGCAGAATGGGAAGCCAGTGATATAACTGTCATGAAGATGTCAGGTATGTTGTGTATGTGTGCTCAGGAAATGCAACCAGCTTGTACTGCTTATCTGAGATTCTTTCAAGGGGCTCCTGCTGCTTGAGGAAGTACTCTAATGAAGGCTACCACTTGAACACTTTGCAAATAGCACTGTCTGGGCATGTATTCCAGACACACTAAGTGCATCTACTCATCTCATTTAATTCACATTAGCCCCATTTAAGGCACATTAAGGGTGCATGTCTACACATGCACACCCTTAATGTTAATTAATGCTGGGACTTTAGTCCTGGGTCTCACCAGCCACTACCGGGCCAGCCAGAGCCTAGCCCCAGGGATCTTGACTAGCTGCCTCTCTTCCTCCAGGGCTGGGCTGCTTTCTGGAAGCCCCTAGCTGGAGGCTATAAAAACCTCTGGCCAGTTTGTGCCTTGGGGCACACAGCACAGGGAGCCTGGAGGAGCCAGTGCTGCCTGCAGGAGCCCACCAAGCCCTGTGTGCCCCCCTGGCTACAGGTGAGTATTGCAAAGGGCTGCAGCCTGCTGTGTCCCTTTCTCAGCCCTGAGATTCCTCCTAGGGCTGTTAGCCCTGCTCTCTATGGCAGGCAGAGCCAGCACCTGCTCCCTGCTACTCTTCACCCCCAGCTCTGTCACTTTGCAGGCACTTCGATGAAGTAGCTCTGTTGTATGGTTTCTTGTCCCTGGCCATACTCCTGTCCTGGGTGCTGCTGGCAGCTGTCTAGGGCCAGCATCTCAGGGACAGCTGTGTGTGGGTCCAGGAAGCCGGTGTGGGGAGCATGTCCAGCACATTATCCCCATCCAGCCCCAGCTCTGCCCATGTGCCCATGCCCTTACCAAGTGCCTGGATTCCCATCTGGACCAGCATGGAAGTGTGCCATGAGAAGTGGCCAGCCACACCACCATTTCCCACCAGGTGCTGGCCTCCCACACCCCACAGGCCATGGACACCAGGTGCAACAGGATGCTGTTGCTGACAGGGAGCCCCACGCTGAAGCACAAACCTCACAAGCTCTGGATATGTGATAAGCCCCTCCTGCACTGGGGGAGGGCCCTCCAAGTCACAAGCTCTGCCCCTGCCCCTGTCCCTGCCCCTTCCACTGGCCCCTACCCCTCTCCCTGCCTTGCCTGTTTGCACTCCCCTGGCCCCTGGGGTGGGATACAGTTCAAGACTATTGAGCAGCCTATGTTCCTGCAGCTGGGTGGGCATAGAACTCTCACACACCAAGGAAGTCATCAATGCCAGTGGTGAAGTCCTCCTCAGCAGTGGGAGGCAGAGAAGTGTAGCACCAGAAGAGGGAGCCTTCCAAGTGGTGGCAGAGGTTACAGGGCAGCCTGAACTTACCCTCCCCCCCTCAATGCTGTCATAGCTCAGGGACCCAAACCAGGAGTGCAGGTGAATCCAAGGCACCAGCAGAATCAGCAGCAGCATGGCATAGTGGCTTGGGCAGCCCTCCACCTGCACAAATATCTCATCACACACTGCCAAGGGCACACACAGAAGAGGCATGTTCAGGGCACAGCAGGGGCACAGGATGGGGCCAGTCTTGGGTCACCTCCCTGGAGATACCCCCTGTGGGAAGGGTGGGGGCATGGCCAGCTCACCCTCATTGTCCAGAGGCTCTGTGCACCCTGAGCCCAGGTGCTGTGGGCTGGATGGCAGCACAGCAAAGTGGGTGGCCTTCAGGGAGGGTGGGGGAGCAGGGTCTGGAGCTGTGGCAGGACCCATTGACCTGCCAGCCCATGGGGACCAGGCAGGGCTGGGGAGCTTGGGTGGCAGATGCCTCGACCCAGAGCTGCCTAACCAATTTACCATGGTCCCTGGGCACCCGAGCATACCCAACCCCTGATCTGAGGCCCAGCAGCCCAGGACCCCTGATGCATTGCATCTTATCTCTGCAATGTTGCAAACTCACAAAAAGGTTTCTGTCTCTTGCCTCTGCAGAACCAACATCTGGATGCAGCAGGGAGGCTGCAAGGTCCTGCAGGAGTGCTGCATCAGGGTCACCACCTCCCACCTGCAGGAGCCCCTGCCATTCTCCATGGCCCCAGACCCATGGAGTAACTGTCCATGGTCAGGGTGCTGGATGCCTGCCACCGGGCTCTGTGCCATGTGTACCCCTACTGCACAGCCCCCACTCCAGGACTCAGAGACAGACTGACACTAATGTATACATTTTTTAGCTTGGGAAGTGTTTTTTGTTTTTTTTTACTGTTGGCAAGTCAGGAGGGTGGTGTAGGGACTCTGTGTATTTGGGTGGAGGGGGAGATGGGTCATTCAGAATGTGTTGACCCACTGATCATTGTCCCAATCCTGCAGCACAATGCACTACTACAAGTCCTGGCTGATGTAACAAGCCCAGAGGTGCTGGGGTTGGTGGGGCAGAAGGGTGATGGTAGTCCCAGCAGTGGCATCCTGGAGCCCGTGGTCACTATGGCTGGTGGCAGCAGCTGCCCAGTGGTAGGGGCCCCAGAGGCCATGTACCAGTCATCCAGCAGGTGGCCAGATCAAGTGGGGGAGTTGGGCGGCTCCAGGTGGCTGAGCACCAGGTGTGCGGAATGGCAGCAGGCAAGCAGGACATCTATGGTAGCCCTGAGAAGTGAAGGACCCTGTCTCTGGTGCCAGGGCCAGGAACTGGTGCAACCAGGGCTGGGAAGCATAGTTGGTGGCAGGAACAGAGCAGGAACATGCTGTCTGTGTCTCTGCCACAATGCTGCTCTAACATAGGAAGCGTCAGCCCAGAGGTCGCAGTGCAGATGGTGTGCCTTTAAGATGGCTTCTAGGTGCTGGCAGCCAGCTTTGGCATGACTACCAAGTGCTAGCAGCCATGTGTCCGGAGGCTTGAGCTCCCTCTGGCAGCCACAAGGGGACATGGCAGGGCTGAGGCAACTTGGAGCTAAAGTTATTCCCAAGTCCCACCATGTGTAGACATCTGCCAAAAAATGTTTAATGCACATTAGTTTAGTGCATATTAAATTTCAGCCTGCTTAAATTCACATGTAGACATGCCCACTAAGAGGGAGTTTTAAGCAGCTGGAGCAACATGTGAAGAAACTTGATAACCATGTTTTTTATTCAGCTAGTTTTAATAATTTTGCACAACATTTCTGTGCCTTCCTTGAGAAATGGAATTGCAGTGTAGCATAAATAGCACTGTGTTCATATTAAATGCTTAGCGAGGTAGACTTATATGCATAAGATAAAAATGCAGGTGCATCTTTTAACAGGATTCAAGCCCTTATGCAAGCCACAGTAGAATGTCATTTTGTGATTTAGACTTGTCTGTGGAAGGGTCACTTACATTTACTGAGGAAAACAGAATTTAGACCGCAGCTTATCTTAATCATGAAACAAGGAACTTCAGTCTTCCTTGCTTTGGGGCATCAACCGTGGTGTAGTTATAACATAAATAGAAAAGTGGTAAAGTTCGCTAGACGCATAAGGAAAATTCATTTAAGTAAACCTTGCTTGCCTTTCTGAAACAGCATACCGTGCCTAAATTCAGTATGCATCTTTACACCTTGAAGAATCACCTGTATCTGTGCAAAATTGATCTGGAAAAATTCCCAGACCACCTTGTGTACTCTCATTTGCACTGATATAAGTGGTTACATGTTGCAGTAGCATAACTAAGACTAGGCAACTGACCCAACAGCTCTGGGACCTGTTTCGGGGGGAGCTGTGTGCAAAAATAGCTGTGATCCACTGTACATTGCATAGCTACCCAGTGCACAGAGCTATCTAGCTATGTCTCTGACACAGTGGGTGCATCTACACATTAAATTAATGTGATGCAAAAAACTCTGGAGCTGTTTAAGCCAGAGTCAACTGCCCCTGGGATGCAGCGTCTGCATGTGCCCAGGCTAGCAGCAATTTGAGCTGTGGTGGAGCAGCCCGAGGCTGGCAGCAGACCCAGGTAGCGGGTGGGGAAGGGGAGCCATGCGGTCCAGGTGCAGTGTCAAGCAGTGGAGGGGCTAGCTGGGGCACAAGGGAGCAAAACCTGTGGAGTTGTGTGGCTAGGCAGTAGGCAGCCCCCACAGTTTAGCATCCTCGTGCTCCAGCCAGCCCTTGTCACAGTCTATATGTGCATTTTGTCTCTCTTAATTACTCCACCATAAGACAGTACTGTCAAAGACAGTACTATCTTATGGCAAAGTTAATTAATTTACTGTGCCCTAATACTGGCACACGTGTAGACAGAGATGCTTTACTGCAACTCTAATTAGCTAACTGCAGTAAAGCATGTAAGTAGGCGCATCCAGTGTGTGTAACAGCATAAAATTGGCCCCAGGTTAGAAATATGTTACTGGAGCTTTGTAAGTCCCAACTGAGAGCTGTGGGTGCCCAGTAGTTCTCAAGGGAGAGCCCACTTTCCCGATACTCTGCAGAAACAGGCCTAAAAATACATGAGAATCTGAATATACTTGTGGCATCTTTGCTCCCACAGCTGGGCTTATATGATTCCTTTCCCCTCACTGATACAAACTCACAAGGCAGTTTGGGGCTGTAATTTCACCTGTATGATGAAAGTTCACTTTTACTCATAAGCTTTTAAATATAAACATATGCCAGCAATAAAAACCTTCTCTGAATAAAAAAGCTCCAGAAAGTCTTTCAAGTGTATTTTTGGTTGTTAAAAAGTCCTTGAAGAGGTCTCTGTCTCTGGTGGGTTTTTTTTATCTGCAAACCTGAGTTCAAGCATGAGACCACCTGCCCAAGTAAGAGATGGAAAATGTTAAGGACTATTGAACACTCTGCAAATTTTCACAGTGGATTGGCATAAAGTTATTTAGCACAGGTGTTTAATTATGACACATCGGGGAAGCTCATGGAGTTCAATGGTCCTCAGACTCACGCTCCCACCTGTGCAGTGGACTTTTGATAGTGAAGTGGGCTGCAGTAGGAATCATAGAGGAATATTGTCAAGTTCTGAAACTGCTCAGGGGCTTTTCTGACTCTGTGTGAGCAACCAAGCTCATTGCAAAGAAGACACAGGTATGCACCACATGAGTAAGAGCATAATGTGAGATTAGAAAGTGCTTTGAGGTTACCTCACTTGGAATTGGAGGGTGGCCTGTGAACAGTTTTGATCACAAAGCAAAATTGAGAGTTTGTGTCCTGAAGCCTAAAGAATAGAAGAAGAATCCCCTAAATCATGAGCACGGATGGTTGGGACATCCTCCCTCCCCTCCCCCCGGCATCAGAAAATGCCAAATTGTTGAAAATGCAACATTTTGGAGAAATGTGTCAATTTCAATTCAATTTAATTTGGATGAAAACTTGGAATGGAAGGCTCAATAAATTTGAAGCACACCCTTCCAAACTTTTCAGAACAGAAAGCTCCAGTTTTCTATTTCACGCCTATATTTATTTTCCAGGTTTTACATTTCAAGAATATACTATAGAGTAAGGTGTCTAGATTGTCGGGCTATGTGAAACAGCACCGTTCCACTGCGACTTCCATTTAGGCAGAACGGTGTTTCGTTTCGTGTTTCATTTCATTTCAAAAGTACTGTTCTGTTGCATTTCAGCTAAACTCTTTAGCTGGTTCAATGCTATTTTGACATTTTGCCCATAGCCAGTGCCGGGAAGATCGGTGCTGCCACTGGCTGCAGCCAGCAGCACCAGCCTCCTGTGATCCAGGAGGCTGATCGGGGACCTGTACCCCCAGGAGCAGTCCAGCACAGCCCCCGCAGCCCTCCCAGGGGTGTGGGCAAACCCCCGATCCACCTACCGGATCACAGGAGGCTGGTGCTGCCAGCTGGGAGCTGCACCCAGCACTGGGAATATCGGTGTTGCTGCTGGACCCAGCTGCTAGCACTAGCCTCCTGTCATCCAGAAGGCAGATTGGCAGCCACACCCCCGGGAACAGTCTGGCACAGCCCCCGTAACCCTCTGGGGGGGTGCAAGTGAGCCCCCAATCTGCTTGCTGAATGACAGGAGGCAGGTGCTGCCAGCTGGGATCAGCGCTGAAGCCGGTAAGCCTAGCTTTGAAACGCGAAACATTTCAAAACTTTTGGAACATTCCAAGTCCCCGTGTTTTGTTTCAAAGCTGTTTCGAAGGCTTTTGTTTCATTTCAATTTTGCTGTTTCAAACTCAAAATGTATCAAAACAGCTTTGAAATGAAATGCCACACAAAATTTCACACAGTTCTACTAGATTGGAACCAAAGGGTGTTATGTTGTCAAAATTGTAATCAATGTTAAGCAATTTTAGGATACTGTTTTGCAGGAATATTCAAGTATGGTTTGGTTTGGTTTCAGAGCTAAAGCATTTTTGAAAGCAAAGAATTTCCTACAAAAAGGAAAATCCATTTCCCATGCAGCCCTAATCCCTTCCCATCCAGCCCCATCATTCATGTTACATGGGGGGCAAATGTTCCTAGGAAGCAAGACCAAAAGCTGCAGGGTGTGGGGGGAGGAATGAGGGCCCAGATTGGCTCAGGTGGTTGTATAGGTAAATACTGGTAAGAGATAAATCATTCCATTGCAAGGCAACAACCAAAATATTAATAAAACAAACAAACAAACAAACAAACAGAGTTGCTCATTCGATTGTCTCTATTTTGAATGTTTCATTCCACAAAAGCCTTTGATGGTCTGGTTCTTCATCCTGATGCAGGGTGGAAATCGATTTTGAAATGTCAGAATTCCCATCTCTTGGGAAATTCTCTTTTTCTTGATCAGTTCTTTAATGTCTCTGGACCGTCGTTTCTCAACTATGGCGTGCGGTCGGTTATGAGGTGCACCTGTTTGTGAGATGCTCAAACAATGTGTAGCTGGGCCATCATAGTAAAGCCTATGCATGAAGAAACATGCACGAGCAGTCACATAATGGGTGGGGTGACCAAGGCAGGTTCCCTGGGTGCCTGGCCATGCTGTTATGCCAAAGCGGCACATGCTTCATGCTTATATTAATATTGTGTTGAAAGAAATGAGTGCTACCTCATCTCAGCCTTTTGCCATGTGGACATTTCATTTGGTTTTCAAAACAATGACCCCTCCAAAACTTACTACCAAGTCTTGAATGGAAATAGGTTGAAGGTATAAAAAGGGTAATTAAATATTCAGTTAAGCTTGGTCCTGTGGCTCAGACAATAATAGTCAATACTTTCTGACTCAGATATTAGTTTGATGAGTTTGGCACTCAAACATGACCCAAGCAGTGGACAGGGGAATGATTTGGGATAAGTTAAAGATGCCTTTGAAAATTACAGGCTTGTTTTGCTGTGTGTTTATGGAATGAGAGATTGAAGCTGGAAGGGACCATATAATCTAACCTTCTTTTGTCACGGGTCATGACATTTCACCTGGCCATCACTAAACTGAGCTCAATAACCTGAGCTCAACAAAAGAAGAGCTTGTGCATTGGTTAACGCATATCTTTCAGGAAAGTATGCAGTGTTGATCCAAAGACATCAACAAATGGCATCCTTAGTCCAGACAAGATATGGAGTTAAGCAGGTTTGGGGCATCCTTTTTTTTTTTCTGAGCTGATTCTCACTTCCATCTGAGGAAATCTCCTTTTTCTTTCCAAAGAAGCAGCAATTGTCATATTTTGTGGCTGCTGCATGTGTATCTCATGTTTATTTATGCATGTAAAGATTTTATTTACATTTAAATATTTATAACATTTCTGCATAAGGATGCAAAAAAAAAAGTTCATCTCTGCCCTTTAGAAACTAAGCAATTTCATTTTACTAGGTAGACTTTATTCTATATAAATAATTGACGCCCTGATTCCTCACTCTGTCTTGATGCTATTTATATTATATCCTAAATGAAAGAAGGTAATGAAACTAACAATTTAACCGTTCTGTTCATATTGCCCTCAAACCCATACAGGCTGACGTATCACATGTGACAACTGGAAAACAAGAGTGGTTGCAAAACTAGGGTGAAAAATATTTAAATTAATGAGAAGTCGGCTATTAAAACTTACTGTAATCACACAGGGGCTTAAAACCCATGTTTGCTTTCTTTTCTTTTCCCTTCCCCCTCCCTCCCTCTCTCCCTCTCTTCCTTCCTTCTTTCCTTCCTTTCTCAGAGATGGTGTTAGATATGATAGGACTACAGTTATTCCTTCATATTATATGTTCAGCACATATAGCAGCACATACAGCTGCTTCTTCTTCTGTTTCAGCAGCATTGCCCTATGAATTATTTTGTATAGACAGTGGTTTTAAAAATCTTTCCTAACACTGGGTGCTACTGAGACAAAAGACTCACTTTTTCAGGAATAAGTTAGTTGTTGGAGGGGACATTTCCATTTATAATAATAAATCTAATTATAAAAATATAACACATGAAAGGATATAAAATGAACTAGTTCTTCTCTAATCAAAAAAGGGACACGGTGGGCATGTCTACACATGCAATTAATGCAAAGTAATACACCCTGCAGTTTATTGCTCCCAGGCCTGCCTTTTGAACATGTACCTGGGACCACAGCACATTGAGCTAGGTTGGAACAGCCCTGGCTGGCAGGTGGTCTGGGGGGGTCAGCATGCCAGCCTGGGGTTATTCTTCCCAACTCAACATGCTATGGAGGGGCTAGCTGGGATATGAGGGTGCTTCAGTGAGGAACTAGCCAGCAGGTAGCCCCTGCACAGAAGCACCCTCATGCCCTAGCCAGCCGGGGCAGCATCAACATGTGCATTGCTGTGGAGTTAAATAATTGGCAGCAAGGTATTTACAAGTACTAACCTGCTGCAGTAATTAGTATACTCCAGCATAATAAGGATGTACATGTAGACACAAAACATTTGTGGTATAGCGAATTAGTCTACTCTGCATATAGACATGTAGACATGCCCAGTGAGCTGTGGAGCAGGCCTCCACCTTAAAAAATTAAAAACCACCCTACACAGCAAGGGAATAATTGAGTTTTGGACAGTTCCATTAAGGTCAACAGACTCAAGCTGGGAACTGAAACCACGTGCGTGGGATACTTCCATTACTGCAGTACAACTGTGCAAATCTATAGCAGGGGTTAGCAATGCTTTAGAGTCAGGGGCCACTTTAATGCAAGTTAGCTCTTAGTCTGGGACCCTTCCAAATCAGCCCATAGTACCGCACCTGCAGTTAGATTTGTAGCTAGCCCAAACTCACCAAAATGACACAAAAGCTTCTTGGCTTCAAAAACTGGATAAAATGGCTCTTCAGGACAGTTCCTGCCTGGAAGCTATAGGTTTCCAGTGCCCAATCTATAGGAAGAGTCAGTCCCCATCTGAATGAGCTTACATTTGAAATAGGCAAGTCAACTAAGTGGTGGGAGAAGAACAGGGAGAAGAGACTTGTCCAGGGCAACACATTAGATCAGTGCTAGTGCCAAGAAGAGTATGCAGAACCCTAGTTTTATTGCCCTACCCCTAAGACCAGCGTGTTTACACATTGTGACCTGAAGCAGAGACCAGAACAATGTTTTTTCGCTATATTGAAGTCATATTTCCTCCCTTGGCTCCTTCCAATATATAATATTTGTGTCAATTATTCTCATATCCAAAGACATAGTAACATTTTCTGGGTCCTGCTTGGGGGCCCATCGTTCTTGTCCTCAACAGGTGTTTGGGGACTGGAGAACAGAATCATGTCTATTGTTTCTCCTGTAACTATTCATATCTTTTCTTACATCTTCACTATCTCGGCTGGACTTTTGATGATGGGGATGAATAAAGTCTTGCCTCTCATTTGGCTTCTATGGCCTACTGATTCCTGAGTGTTTAGCAACAGGTCCTTGGCTTGTATCTATGGCACGTAAGATTCCAAGGTTGTTTTGGGTCTAGAAATGCTCCGTTACCAAAGCTAGATGAGATCAGGTAGATTCAGTTGAGTGCATGCACACATCAACACACAACTCTATTGAAGAACATGTTAAAGGAGCAAAGGGCTAAAGGACTTGGGGATTTCTATTAGGATTTTCTATCCCTGGTTAGGACTTTACTATCACTTGATTTTGATGCACAAAAGGAGGACTCAGCACCCCCAGTAGCTACTCTGGGCTTCAGCATATCCCTTGTTTATTCTAAGACTTGTTTGTAAGACTTGTCTACATGACTGACCTTTCTTCAACATTGTGGCATCCAGAAAACAGTTCTGAAGATCACAGCTGTGTGATCTTTACTTGTTTTAGGATTTGTTTGTTTGCTTTTAAGCTTGGCTCCATCTCAAGCTTTAATGCAAAGCTACTATTTGCAAATTGTAGTGTTTTTTTCTCCATAGATTTTTAAGGTGAAAAGAGACTATTGTAATCACCTAGTCCAGCCTCCTGCATATGTTTCCCCAGAATCCATTCCTGGTTTAAGTCCAAATAGATGTGGTTGAGCTAAATCACACCTTTAAAAATACATACAGTTTTGATTTAAAAAGTCTCTGAGGATAGCATATGCCTCCAGAACACTTGGTAGGCAATTGGAAGTGATGGCCAATATTCAGTCCAGCTACGCTGAACTTCAAGTCTTCATAAAGCCTGGTGTGTCTCTGATCTGATTCAAGCCTCTAAAAACTGTTTCACACAAGAAAACACCTGATCCATCAAAGTACATTTCAAAGTTATGAAGGTATCTAGCTCCTTTCAAGTCATTGGGAGTTAAGGGTCTTAGGACCTGTTCAAATCTAGGCTAAGGTTTAACCCCATGATTTACAGGATATGCAAGAAAATGGGCCAACAAGGAGCTTCATTAACTTCATGGGTTTCCCTGCAGGTGCCAAACTCTCACTATTTGCATAAATCATGGGATCAAGGTCTTGCGTGTGCAAAGAACGTTTGGTGTATGCCGTTCCCTTGAAAATGATGGGACTACTCCCATGCTTAAAATTACAAATATGCCTAAATGGTTTTCTGGCTTGTGGCCTAAGACAGAAAGGAGGAATAATTGCTAGTTGAAAATAACTCCTGTTTAGTCTTCTGGCTCTACTCTGCCACCGCTTTTGGTCTATATAATCAACTAATGAGATTTCCACCTCTCGAGGCAACAAGACAAGTTATGCTCTGAGAAGAGCAATTCCTAGATTCATTGAGATGCATTCATATACTATTAAGAAATATTTTACAGTGCAGTGCATTTAAACAAATATTAAATTCACACAATTGTTAATCAGGGTGCCATCTGGAAACATTTGAAAGTTTAGACTCTTAATTGCCTGAATCTCATAAATGTTCAAAATTGTTGCACACTACAGGCTATAATGTATTTAGAACTTTTTACTGTATAAATACATGTAATTAAAACCTGAGATGTGAACGCTTTCTAGCAGCTGTTGTGAGAGCCATAACCATCTTTCCTATTAATCTTTAGGGATTTGAAATATGTGATGCTGAGCATCAGGGTCAGAGACATGCCACTACATTTGAATCCTACCATTTGACAAAGCATCGGCATTCTTTTTCTAAATTCTTTCATGTGACTGACAGCTACATCCATTTCTTCCCCAGGCCACTCTTTAAATTCCTTTGTACTTGTAGAAGCAAGTTTGCTGGCTCAAGAATTTTGTCTTAACTCTGCCTCTAAGACTTGTCAACGGCAAATTAGGACAGGAGATTCTAATTTATGTTTCAAAGGCTCCTATGGTAGTCAAGAGAAACTATTTTTATTTACATTTTTTTTTCCAGAAGTGTCAAATCAAAGACGCTATAATTCTTTTCTGGTTTCAGGAGGTGTCATATTCTATTGACTTTGGGGGCAAGTGGCAGAGGGGGTTAATGTTAGTGAAATCAAGTGAAATTCTCAAAGGATTTTTATTCATGACAAATGTTCCTTATAGCATTCTCCAGTGCAGTAAGGCAGCAGAAATGCCTGCGACAGTAATATGCAGCTGGACTGTAGATGCCATAGGTATCAGAGTTGGACATGGCCGATTAGGGTACAGCATCTTGTTCCTCCCTCTGGGACAGTGCAGGATTGTGTGTGGGCATGCTATCTTAGTGGTTTTGCCCGGCCTCTCTGTGAAAACTTTTTCAGTGGACCTTCTGCTGCTGCTAAACGACTTTATTCTTAGTCCCAGTGTCAAAATCTGCTTTCAGTAATAGCACTGTTTTTTTCCTTGGCAAATTCAATCGCCTTTTCTAGGTGCCTTATAACAGATACGCTCTGCAGTTCTTCACCTCGCTCAGATTAATAATGTTGGACTCAATCTGCTCTCAATTACACCCGCAGCAACTTTACAGATTTCATTGATCAGAACGTCAGCTCTCAAATTATGTCCACAAACTACTGGCACTTGCTGGTGCCCTGCAGAGAGCTGGCTGTTCACATGATGCTGGCTCCTCCTCATTGTTTCCAGCTGCTAATCTGCATTAAGAACCAGCTAAATACTTTCCTAATATTATTTTTCCATGTAAACAGTTGCAGTTGTTGCCATATGAATATTATGTGGTTGCGAAGGGTAGGGAAAGTGTTCCATATGATCATGAAAGGGACTACACACGTGATGCATGTGACTGCACTATGGAGTGATAGTCTGAGCGGTAGCCAAGGGCAGGGATGATGGTCTGTAGGCATCCACGTGGGAAATGGGCTGTCTGTATGATTGCCAGTAGGAGCATTCAAATGATAATCTTTCTATTTAGAGTCTACGCGCAGAGTTGGAGAACCCCATAACTAACAAACCGTTACCTACATGCTCCCAACCACAGAAATCCTATAGAAGCCAAGGGAAATCATGATGTGGAAGACTACCAGCTTGCAGGGAAGGGAACTGCTTTCCAAACTGTTACTCTGTGAAAGAGGGAAAAATGTATTCCATTATTTTCGGGCAAGCAGTAGCACTCATTGTGCCAAATGCTCCGTTCTGCCTGAGTCCCTGGTCCTGACTTGGACCACTTACCATATAAAAGTACATACTGGCTTCTCTCCCCCTTGCTGTGGAGTACTGTCTCCCAGGGTGGCAGCTGATGGTTAGGGAAGACTTGGGTAGTAAAAGTACTACTGCCTCAGAGGACATGGCAAGTGGATTTCAGTGATAATGGATTATGTCCATTTGGGTTGCCCCTTTGAGGGTAGGATGACCAATCTCTTCTACAAGGAGAGAAGAGCATCTGATTGCAGAATCCAAAGGTAATTTTGTTAATTGCCACCTTCAGGGGTTTTTTTCCCCTTTCCTTTCCAACCGTTACGCATGGAAGAGAGAATGGGAACCCAGGGATGTGCTTGCTGAGCAAGACTGTTGCATATGGAGTTTGAAGTTGCTTGTGAGAAGAAAACTTAAAGGTAGGCGGGCACCTGTAGACAGCTCTGATCCAGACATCACTGGAAACATGCAAAGCGAAAAAAAAATAGAGCTTTAAAGCAGTATTTCTGTGACACAGCTGACAGAGCATAATGCAAGTAGGGCTTCCATACCTTTGGGTTATGAGATGAGAGACACGGGGGCCGGAGTTATTAGTGTTAAGTAGAAAGAAAACTGCTGTTTTAGCACAAATGGAAACTTCCCACCAGTTGACTCTTTCAGGCTTTGTGTGAGTGCTGAACTGGGCCCACAAAGAGAGGAGAAAAGATGGGAAGAAGATCACAGATGTATTTAAATACTGCAAGAGAAATCTGAATCCAATTGAAAAATAATAAGGGGAGATATGGAGAAGATAGTAAGCAGAGTGAAGAACAAATACAGTGTGGCTGTGAAACAAGGGGTAGAAGATAAAAGCCTCCTGAGGAAAAAAACGCATATACTTCCTCAGTGCCATGTATGAAGCATCAACTTCTAACTTGGGCATAACCAGCACCGAGGTTGTTCCACAGTCATATTGCTCTAGGGAATCTCCCAGAGTCTGAAAAGTCCTAGTGCTTTCCAGCACCCTTTGGCAGTATGTCTGCTATTATATTCTTTTGGGGGATACTGTGTAATTCTCCATCATAGGCACTACAGTAAGCTAACTGGTCTAGATTTGTAGGGAGTAGGTCATAACCACACATTTTAGCTCCCTTTGGTAAGTCTGGCTTTGCAAGGTTTCATGACGGTAGCAGTTCCTGGAGGTGGACTACAGGATGACCAGGTGCTTCTCAGGACATGCTTTCCCCTGTCTCTTGAAAAGCAAATTTAGCCTAATCCTTAAACACTGGGTATGAACACCAATTGTGAAGACACTGGGTGGCAGTGACAGAAGGGATGGTTTGGCATGCAGACGGTCCTCTGAAGCACTCTACAGCCCTCCCTGACAGAAGTGCATGGCGGCAGAGCACTTTAAAAGTGCCCAATTGCACAACAATCTGAAGCCTCATTACATGAGGGTTGAGATGAAGGCCCTCCAAAGAGAAGCACTTTCATTATCTTCTGCCAGTCACTGCTGGAAGCAGGGCTGGGCTGACACAGCTGAGTCCTGCCCCGAGTGTTATCTTCAGAATAGGAGGGGGAGAAGGAAGGAGAGGGAGCTCAGTCTGGGGTTTGCTCAGCCTGTGCTGGAGGGTGGGGTGGGTAGACAGGAGCCCCCCTTCTCTTTCCTGCCTTCCTGAAAACAGCACCAGAGATGTGCTAGGGGAGAGAAGATGCAGACACACAGCCACTTCAAACTGGAGCTCGATCCCCCATTTCTCCAGACCCAACAGCAAACTGTCTGTTGCATTGTGGGGATTGCTGTAACCCATGCTGCTTCCTATGAAGCGCCATGAGTTACAGTGGGGAGCTGCACTTCCATCAGCACCCTGGATGATATATGCCTTTCAGAACACTCCTTTTCAGAACAGATACTGTTTGTTTTGAGGACAGAAACTAACTGTTCCTAACTCATGGAGCAGGGAGTTTAGCTGCAGTGAACTTACGGGCTTTAATGGGCTTTAACATAACGTGCGTTGATTTCTTACCTTTAGCTGATTTGCCTTAACTCCCCTATGTACATAAGCCCTGAGTCTGGTAAGGATGGTATAAACAACTCTCTTGGGAGTCTTCAGATGATGTCTCACCCTGACCATGGCTTAATGTCTTAAAGTCTATAAGTTTGCTTCCAGCAACATCTTTTTCTTCCTGTTTGAGAACAATCTCCATATGAGACACATCAGTGCAGATGAATTTGCAATATAAACATCCTGCACTGATCCTGGTCACCGTGAAACCAGTGCCAAAACTCCTGCTGTTTTAAATGGGAACAAAAGCACCATCCCATTTGATGTTGTGATGTTTACAGATGATTGAGCTTTTGCTGCTCTAGGCCCTAAAGTGAGACTATTACTTCTACTCCCTACATCTCTCCTCATTTAGAAACAAGCCCTTTATTTAGTTTTTTCTTCCTGTTATTAATACTTGCATTACGGTAGCATTTACAGGCCTTAGCTGTAATTATGGCCTATTGGTACCCAACACTGGACAAACACAGAATTTTAAAAAGTCTTTTCCCTAAAAAGTTAATAATTGAAGTGGACAAGCCAGGAGGGGGAACAGAAGGAAACTTGATATACCCAAAGCTGAAGATTGAACCCCTGACTCCCAAGTCTCAGCCCATTCTTGGGACCACAATGCTTCAAAACATTTCTCCCAGGCAGCCCAGGACTTCCCATTTCTGGAGCTGCATCAGTCAATTCCAAACCTCCTTGTGGCCCAGAGTTTGCAATGCCGTGCCCCTACGCCTGGTAGAATTTTCTTTGAGGACTTTTATGATGAGACTTAAAAACATAGAAAATGGGTCTGGAAAGACCTGAGGTCATCTAGTTCAACCCCCCTAGTCAAGGCAGTGTCATCACTATCTAAATAATTCTGGGCAAGGAGCCGGGGGTGGTGTGGGTGCTAAGGCATACAGCTGACAGGCCAGAGGTTGCAAGGTTGAGGCCATAGCAGAAGTGTTCAGGGCTTAGCTTGTCAGATTCCAGCAAATCTGTGAATTCTGCTAAATACTTTGTCTCAGCAAGGACACTGTCATCTTAGAAATGGTATTGAAAGGGGTTTTTTGGGGGGTGGGGGAAATTGGCTTATAGGTATATATAGGCATTAGAATGGTTCAGGATGAGAAGCAGGGGTTAATTGATTTCTAAAGAGCTTGGGGTCTCACAGTCACACAAGATAACAGTTTTCAAAGCAGACAGGCTGTCTAACACAACAAGGACACATAGTCTGGAAAGCCCATAACACGAAGTAAAAGTCGCACCAGCTAACAAGGCCCCAGAGTAGGGAGAACTAAGTCCCAGTTTTGGGGGAACAGACCAAATTAGGAGAATGCCCAGAAAGCTATGTTGATGTGTGACCACACAGAGAGACCAATCAGAGATAGCCACGGATCAAGAGTTATCAGGATTCATCAAGAGGGAAGGAGATTACAAAAGCAGAGACTTATGAGTAACAAAGGGTCCTGCCCTGTCCCTCCTTGTCCTTCTCACCAAGAGAGGTCCCTGTCCCTGTGTCCTGGGAAGGGTCCCCAAAGCCACCATGGACTGAGTGCACACCATCACCCCATATCATCCACCCCACCAGAGGGGGGTTTGGGCCTTGGTATCCCACTTCCAAACTGCTGACATGCTGACAACTGACACCTAAGAGAGAGCCTTAGAGTGAAGACTGCATCCTGGCCAGATGTAGCCTGACTGATGACAGCCCTAGGATTTGGTGGATATATAGGATTGGTTGATTGTTTGTGTAACTTCTTTTTTGTTATCACTGTGTATCAATAAATTTACGTATTATTGAATTGAAATGTTGTGGTAGGTCTGAGGGTCCCCCCTGTCCCACCCCCGGAACAAGGTGTCTGGATCCTAAATCCAGAGCCAACAGACACGAGGAGGAAAATCCAATGTGAATGCTTGTGTAATTTCCTCTTAGAAATTGTGTGCGTGTCTTACACTGGCCTGATCAGCCATTTGCATGCTCACAGAAACCAGACCAACCAGTGATGTCATGCTTATCTTCAAATGCGAAGGATGAACAACAAGACATGGGTGAGTAAAATGGTATTGAATCAAAACAAGATCTAGATTTAGGGCAAAATTCTACTTTGTCCTTAAGATGCCTAAGTAGCACTTACATGGACTTTAGGCTTCGTCCTACATCAGGAAATGGCCTTCTGCTTCACTGGTGGAACAGCCAGATTTGACCTAAGGCATCTAAATTCTCTTATTGCCTCTCTTTCATCACCCTCTACTGCTAAGTTTGTCTTACTGTGCATACTTAGATGCAGTTCAGTAAAGTCGCACAGGTATTCAATGCCGTGCATGCTCTATTCAGTTCCTCAGTGGAAGTATAGAAATATTACACCCCACCACACTCATTTAGTGTACACACTTAAGTAGCACTCATGTAGCCATGTAATTGAAACTGTTGGCATTTAAGCAAACTTTGTACTCTGTTTCTACCATTGGTGGAATAGAGCTACTCGAGTATGCACATAGTTGTCCAAAGAAAAATGGAGGAGGGGGAAGAGAGGCCTTCCACCTTTTAGCCCCAAAAGCTAGTGGTTATGGCACTTGTCCGGGAAGTGAGAGACCCAGTGTCACAGGGCACTTCAGTGCCCTGCTCCTAGGAAAAGGTACAGGTGCCAGTTGCTGGGGCAACCGCAATTCGGTCAGCTGACCAGAAGGGGGCAGGGCCTGGCCTATATAACAGCCTAGGCTGAGGCTAAGCAGGTAGTTCCCCACTTGCAGCCAAGGAAGAAGGAGCTCTGCTGGGGTAAGCAGAGTAGGGAAGCCTGATGGCCTGAGCAGCTTCTGCTTGATGATACTGGTTGGAGGAAACCCTGGTAGGGATATGAATGACAGTTAGCCAGTTGGCTTAGAATTTATGTTGTAGCCCAGGACCTTGAGTTTTCTGTTTTGTAGTTTTATAAGACCAGAGGATTGGGTGAGGCTGTAGGGGTTGGAGAATGCCTCATAGGGGCTCCACAGCAGTGTGGGGACCCCGGTGCCAGAGAGGGCACAGCATTCAGGGGTGCACTGACCCCAGCCCTGAGAAGGAGCACAGTGGATCGGAGGCCAAGTAAGGCTGAGGCCACCTGAGCCCCATGGGAATTGTAGACCCAAGGAGGGAATTTAGGGGCCAGGCACAGCTACAGCCACCTGAGCCCCAATTGTGAAGAGCCCCAGGGAGAGCTACAGGCAGGAAACCCCAGAGAGAGGATTCGGGGGCCAGGCATGGCTACGGCCACCTGAGCCCTGATTGAGAGGCAGGGCCCCATTGTGGGCAGGACCAAGAGAGCAAGCTCCAGTGTGGGCACAGCTGCAAGAGGCCAGACAGCGTCTGTGGAGAAGCGGAGGAAAGCCCCAGTGTGGGCAGCTGAGACAAGCCCAGAGGGCGTCCGTGAGGTTGTGGGCTATAGCAAGGCAAGCAAAGGGGCACCGTGAGGGTGCGGCAAGGGAGTTTGACAAGACAACGTCTGGTACATCTGAGAGGTTTGGGGCGTGGTAACAGGGGTGGTAGGAGTCACGCATAGCCCTAAGGCTGGAGTGCACCGGGGCAACTAGACAGAGCATTGGGCAAGATACATCAGGGCACCGTGTCAAAGTAGATAGAAAAGGCAGCCTCCCCTAAACACTTAAGTCATCAAAGATGTGGTGGGAGAGATGGTGAGGGTGCGTTGACACCGACTTGACACAGTAGGGGGCGCTAGGGGAGTTCATGGCACCCCTAGGTCCCGTCCTGTCACACCCAGGTTCCACAATATGGTAAGATCAAAGCCTGCTGTTTGGTTTCCTAGCTCTGTTACCATTGCAAAAGTCTCCAGATTCAAGAACATTTAATGTTTTCCTCAGCCTTTTGTGCAAGAAACTGTGGTGCAAAAAACATGCTAAATAATATATCAAGAGATTTACAAAAAGATCCCTGAGATTCAAATAGGGATTGAAATCAGGGAGGAATTGATATCCTTTAAATATAGGCCTCCAAATTTTGAGAGGTTGACATCCAAATTTGAATCAGATTCAGTTAGGAAAGTAACCTGATTTTCTAGTTCTGACTTGCAGGTGCCTGAAAGATTGGGACAAATTTACCTATTTATTGTCTGCTATCTGTTTTATTTATATTAAATAAAAAGTAAAGAAATGCCTTTAGAGCCAAGGTTCCCTCATTTTCAAGGCATTGATCACTGAACTCTTGTCTCATATCAACCCTACACAAATCAAGCAATTATGTGGGTTTGATCAATGAAAATAGAGACCTGACCTAAAGAAACTCATCTGTCCCACAAGCTTCACTAGATGCATTTAGAAAATGCTAAATGAACTACGCAACACCTTCTGCAAATCTATCATGTAATGAATAACATACTGGCCTCAGACTCAGGAGACTTATATTCCCAGCTCTGCCACTAGTTTGATGGGTGACCTTAGGTTGGTTGTTTACCCTCTGGACCTCATTTTCCCTATCTCAAAAGGATAGTAGGATACCAAATCCTTTGGCAAAGCCCTTTGAGATCAAGGAATATAACATGCTAAGTAAGATCTATCTGTTTTGACTACCTATGTCTGAACACCTCAGAGTGCCAACATGAGATCTCATTTCATTTAAGTCATTCCCAACAAATCCATGTCCTGAACACTGGGCTGAGCAGGTACATCAGATCAGCAAAACATAATGACATATTTTTGTCTACTAAGGCACAAATGAAGACCTGTTGCCAGTCTTACCTTCACATTATCAGCGGCAGAAGGTTTTGCTCGGAGGCCTTTTTTGCTTTGTTTTGTTTCTGTTGGATTTCGTAAATTGACATGCATAACACACCTGACATGATCATCCCACTCTGCTTCTTAGGACAAATGTCTTCCACTACCTGGAAAAAAGCATGGGGCTCTCTGTAAATGCCATTCTACCCAATGTGAGATACCTAAGGTGTCACAGGCTGGCTAGGCAGTGTGAGTGTATCAGCCGTTAGGCTGCTGGGTTCAGGATAGAAAAGCCAAGTCGGAAGTGAAGTAAAGGAAAATTTACTTATAGCTTAGCGTACAACAGTTAACAGAAAGGTTAATGTGACAAACAGATAGTACAGTAATAAAGAGCTAATAGTGAATAATAACAACAGATAGAACGACAAAGAGTTCCCACATGCGGTTGGCAACTTATCAGCAGTCCTTCTATGCCAGGTGCATGCCAAGTTGTTCCAGCGAAGTCAGGCATCCCCGGTCAATGCTGCCCAAGGGGTCACTGGGAAAGTCTCTTGGTCAGGATCCAGCCATTGCTCACAATGGGAGTCTGGGGTCCAGGCTTGGTGCAGCGATGGTCCTTCTGTCCTGTCTCTCAAACTGGTCACTTGACATGCATGTTCCTTTATGCCTTATCCTATGCTAATCTGTTGCCTTTAGAGCCACTCACGATCTTGCCCTATAGCTGTTACCCTATGGGATCAAAAGGTGTTAGAAATTATAATGAAAGGCTACCACCCAAACTCGGGTTCACCCAATAAGCAAATTACACCACATTATTTTGAGGTTTGAAATTAGCCTTACTCTGCCCAGGCTCAACCCCTTGGTTTCTTATTCCTTGGAAAGTGATAATTATATTAGATGGTCAGATCTTGTTATGGCTGACTTTTAAAAAACCTGTTAGTTCAGCTAATTTTGTAGCTTTGCTTATTTTGGGGGCTCAGTCAGTCTCATGATCAGTGCAAGCAGTTGGACTCAACACTTTGGTTAAATTGTGACAGATAAATTCCACTTGCAGGTTGCAAACTTGCCAGCTTTGCATTAGCTAATCTTAACTGCTAGACAATTTCCTGGATGCCTCCCAGAGGATATATTTATTGCTCCTGATAGTAACCCCTGTGGTTCTGGCCATGACACTAAGGACACCTACTTTTAATCTATATCTGTTTGCGGCTCTTCTACTAGGACTTTCTGGTTTCTTTTCACTCCCCGACTGTTGCCTGGACAAGTCAGTCAAATTTCCTTCATTGCCTTTTTTCTCATTTCTACGTGAGATGTTCGACTACTTCGGACTCTTAGTTTGATCATCTCGATCACTAATTCTCAGCGGAGGTTCTGTGATACCCTAGGGTACCATGAGATCCTTTTAAGGGCGCTGTGGGGTGCCATGCAATATTAGCACTGTTAGGTATGTAAGTACCTGCACAGGGTTCAGAAGGTAACCCCAGAGATTTCAAATGGGCATCCATTCTGACTTGTTGTGTTCTTCCTGAGTTCTATGCAACAGAAGAATTGCTCTATGGTTTCCATAATTAAAAAAAAAATTAAAAACAAAATTAGCCTTTGAAAAGGGGTGCTACCAAATTCCAAAAAATTATGGGGGGGGTGCCTTGTGTCTAAAACGGATGAGAACCTTGATCTGGATACTTACCATTCCCATGCGCTGTTATCCAGCAGAACAGCCAATTGCTGTTCCCTTACTTATGCAATGGGATTGACCTCACTTTCCAGGATTCCCTGCATACCAAACCAGTTTGCATCTGTATCAGGGGTATATGCCACACTTCCTTCTTAGTACCTTTCTTGTGTCCATTCATGAATCTCTTTGGTGTTTTTGTCTAGGAAGTTTTGTTTACTTTATTTTGGAGGGTTGTAAAAAATCCCTTTTGAACATTGGACAAAAATAATGTTTGCTCTCCCTTTGGTGGGAGGAAATGCTGGCAGCCATTTAAGTAAATAAGCTGTCTTCACTGAGAAAGTTCAATATAACTCCTGTGCTTACCTGATGTGAAAAAGAAAGGATATTATTTTGGTGAGGAGAGATGTTTGACAAGATTTTGAGCACAAAGCACCCTTCCTCGGCCACTGTAGATGGGGAATTTCAATATCCTTTATGCTGTAGTAGGGATGAAATGTTGCTGTCACTGTGATTGTCCAAAAAATATGCAAGAAGAAAAAGGGTTGTTTTGATGCTATCTTTTATTGGAGGAACTGCATAGCTGGAAGAGGTGTTAGATGAGATTTAATTCCTCCCTAAAAGTGCATACTGGCTCTGACTGGCAGAGCTGGCACACAATTACATGAGAGCAAGCTTTGGCCCTAGAGCTTGTTATTAGAAGGTGTAAGGTTTAGTCTCTCTTCTATATGTTTCTGTTTATTTTATGTATTATTGAAAGACAAGCTCATAGCTTATTAGCTGAACTGGTAGCTTCTTAGTAGGGAATATGATATGGTTTAAGAGAGTTTAGACAGAGATGAAGAAGGCTGGGTTGACATACACAGATGATGGCCACCATTATAAAGTTATTACTGGCTAACACATTGCCCCATCTGAGAACATCCTGTTCTATTGTGAGAACAGGAAAGCTATTTAAGACTATTCAGATAATCCAGGTAGCACCTGTATGTGGACATCTGTGAAACAAGGTACATCTGTGCCATATAAAAAAGACTTAGGCTAAATGTGCTGTCTGAGATTCCCAGATTATTTGCTTTGCTCCAAGCTTTGCATATAAAAAAGCTGTGTTCATATCAAAAGAGTGTGGGGTCAGCTGCTTCCTGCAACTCATGGACTTCTGTAACCTATAGGTGTGATGTCGGATCCATGAGAACTGGGGGAAGAGTTATAATTCACGGGAATGGTGGATCATGACATGATATGCAACCCATTATTTATAGAGCTAATAAAGTAGCATACACTATTGTGTAAAAGACAATTACATCAAGAATTATCTTACAGAAAGCCATACCTTAAAGAAATATTCAGGTGTGGCTCATGGAAAAGGCTATGTGAAATACTGACGTGTAATATGTAAACACAGGGTGAGAAACTCCTTTCAACTGTGCAAAATGTCTCCAATTAACACAAGTAATGGATTCCCAGATTGTGACTCTTATGATGTACATGGGAGTCACAAAACAGAGCCTTCATACCTAGTTCTGTTATTAATTAAATGAGTGATAAAAGATGTGGTTTACATCATGAACTTACAAAGCTGAAATAATGAAATAAACATGAAATTTGGCTTAAGATCAGTTCATTGGCCTTCTTTGGCTTTATGAGCTTGGATTGAGTCCAAATAAGCTAAACTCATCTTCTTAACTCAGGAGTGTGGTAATATCGTTGGCCAGCTACTAAATTAATAAACAAGGAGAATGTTCTTTATGCAACTACATTTCAGCTATCAGCTAATGTCATTTTCTCAGCCATGCCTTTCACTAGGTCTGCAACAAAAAAAGACATTCATTCCCACATATCAGATATCCAGGAAGACAAAACCTGTTGGTCCAGTTTTCTTCACACCATCCTCCTTTGAGAGATTACTCCAGTAGTAGGTATGGAGTTCTCTAAAGAAGCTTTTCCCGTAAGCACCAAAACATGTAGGTTGTTATTTTCAGAAAGAGTCAAGATCAGCTTTACACATTCTTCCAAGCTCTTGAGTTGGGTTACAAAGTTGAATTTTCCTAGTATTGGGTGCTTGATGAGAAGCCGGGCATGCCTGAAAGGGAGCTTCTTATGTATGTTAGATATGGGGACTAGTAGGCTTCACTGGCAACACCCAGAATGAATTGGCATATGTATTTTATGATAAAAGTTCCATTTGCCCGTCACTTTGGGGTGCGCTCATTTATTAGAGTTGCAATTCTGGGGTCTCTGTAATTCTATCTATGTGCTGCTTGTGTCACTTGTGTTCCTATACGGAGCTCTATCTCTCCTTTCTGCAAGTCCTCACCCCCCAGTGGAGCTACCCTGCAGGGCTTAGTTTCAACAGGACTGGGTTCCTCCAGCCACAGAATCAGTTGAATGAGCGCACACACACACACACACGCATGCACGCACGCACGCACGCACGCACACATGCACACACATGTTAACAGAGCACGTCTAAGCAGGCAAGGTCAATCAATCAGCACTTCCAAACTGACACCCTCATATGGAATGGACTCAGATCTTTGGCTTAGGTAAGAGGAGCATTGCTGCAAAGCAAATGGAAAAGCTGAGGAAAAGAGACAGTAAATGAGATTTGGAGAGAGAGTATAGCAACCAGCTTGACCATAGAAGTTAGTGTATTGCCAGGTATCTGAAACTTATAATTTTACTAGTAGTAATAGCTATACAAGGAGAGACAAACAAACAAAACAGTTTTGACGTTACACGGTTTCAGTTGGGTATTTGGGGAAATCTAGTTCAAGTCTGATCAACACAAGTCAGGTTTAGGAAGCTATACCTGGAGTTAAAGAGAGCCCCCAGCACAATCAGTGAAGATATTCCAGGGAGACAAAGGAGAAGGTGAAGTCCCAGTGGAACTGGTGCAGCTTTGGGATCCAAGCACCAGAAGAGAAACTTGAGCTTGGGTAGGGGTTCTTGTAGGGAAACAACAATGGTTCAAGGGAGAACGCTGGATTTGTTTCTGGGTAAATTATGGCTCAAGGGAGTATACCGCAGCTGTTTTTATTATGCTGGGAAATAGGAACCGATCATTCCTGGCTATGGGCGGTGTTACTCCGAGGGAGCTCACAATGCCATCAGGCAGATTCAGTGTTTTGGGTACCAGTAAAGGATTCATCACTAGAATTAGTCTGATAAATGCTGGGCTGGGTGTGTGCGGGCGTGGGTTAACGTTGGAGCAGGGATCCCCCATCATGCAGTGCTCCCCTTCTTCTCTGGTCCCAGAGTTCAGTAAGGTCCTCGCCTTGGAATTTCTGTTCTCCGCTCTGAATTCAAATGGAGGTGCCTCCCTGTCCCATCTTTGATGCAAATGAGACTAGGGGAGTTGCCTGAATCCTGTCACCCTTGTCCACAGGCACTTCCGGTTTCTCTGAGCCCCTATGGCCCAGGGCAAAGCAGCCTGCACTGCTGAGACCCACGGCCCAGGCTGCATGGGACCCGCCTCCCTGTCCTGCAGGACCCACAGGGTCAGCGGTGCTGTAGAAGGGGCAATGATGGCATGGGAGGAGCAGCAATGCCTCGGACACAGCAGGAGAAGTGGCAACCCGAACAGGCAAGGGCATCTGTTCAGGCCACTTAATGAAGCGGCATATATTATTATCCAGCATCCCCCATTCCCGGGGGATGCCGGATAACAGAGCTTTTACTGTATATCTATTAGATCCTTTCTAAAGATATACTCTTTAGGCTTGTCTTGCAAGTGGAAGTAGGATCCAGCATCCATATGCGTTGTGCTAAGTATTAGTTGTGGATCTACTTTCAGAAGGCTAAGTAGCATTTAGAGGCTTCAAGATGAAATTTTACATGAGCCAAGTTACAGACCTAGGCTAAATACAGACATTCAAAAAGCCCCTGGCAGAAGCGCTCTAACTTATCATGCTGCAGTCAAAGTGCTAAACGTTAGAGCAGGAGCCAAACCAACAGACAATTGCTGTTCGGTGCGGGGAGGCTCACAGCCTCTCCCCGGTCCCCCACCCACCCCCACCAGGTAGTTATCACCAGCAGTGGCTGGGGGAAAAGAGGGAGGAAACAGAGCCCCCCTGCCATGAGCGCTCCAATAGTTTGCTGGTTGGGGTCCGTGGGGGGGGGACCCCCCAGCCTCTTGCCAGCTGCAACTGGTGTGGCCCGGCTTGGGCTGCTGCAGGAGAAGGGCTTTGGAGTCTGTGTCCCTGTGGCTGCTGTGGGGGAGAAGACGGGAGACCCAGAGCCCTTCCCACATCCCTCTCCCCAAACCCCAAGGTGGCTGCAGTGTTACGTAGGGGACAGAACCCCCCCTTCCCTTCCTCATCCCCACCAGGCTGCACGAGGGGCTGGGATCAGAGGTTGTCACTGTTATTGACAGCCGAGGGAGTGGGGCCAGCCCGGTGCTTGGGCAGAGCACAGGAGTCCTGTCCAAGGCTAGAGCAGCCCTGCATAATGCCACCTGGGATGGTGGTGATCATGCTCTAAATTAACCCTCGATGGGATCTGGCACAGATGTTCAATAAAGTGTCCTAACAGAAAGCGTTAGACTCATCCATCCAGGGTTACCTAAGTGTGAGATCTGCCATTTTTAAAAGTGCTTTATGTGTCATGAATGTCTGTTCTGTTACAGATGTAAAGCACTTTCTGCATGCTTAAAGCACATTAAGTAGAACATCTGTACCCACCCCTAGGTTTTAAAGCATAGACAGCATCTTGCTGAAAGTCTTATGAGCAAGCTGGCGAGGGAGTGTTGCTCTCAGGGAGCAGATGAAGCAGTCGTAACTGCTGTATTTAGAAATTTCTTTCACTGGTTTGCAAGTTTTCTCCTGCCGGGTTCTGGCTGCTTTTCATGAAAGTACTGAATACCTAATATAGGAAGTCAGACAACCTATTCTATTCTATTTTATTCTATCCTATTCTATTCTCATTTGTATACTGTGCCCATCATTGTGGTATCTGAATGTCGGCTATGCTGTGTCCACGGCAATTGCAAAGCTTTACATAAAAGAAATCAGATTATTTGACTGGTTGCACAGTCCCACTTCCCAGCTGCCCTTTTCCCCACCTCTCAACTAAGTTACTAGCCTCAGGTGTATTCACATAAAGGTCTATACTGGCCACTCCCTTCAAACTCTGTTTAGCACTGTATCTGTTAAAACAATTATTCACAGTGATATTCAGTCAGGTTCAATTCTGCAGTGTAGACAAGCCTTATGGTACAAATGTATTTCCTTACAACAGAGCACACACCAAAAAACAAGGAAGCCATTTGTTAAGGTAATATTCATGTCCAAAATAACCCCTGTCTACTGGCACTAGCAAGCCACCATTATGATATGTAATTGTACCAAACCACTAATACTATCTCTAACGTATCTGAGTTTAATGCCATATCTTCCCTGTGCCTCAAAGAACTGAAACATGACAACTTTAACTCCGACTTAAGTGATAGCTGAATTATGTTATAGCAAACCAATAGATATAGGAAACTATGAATGTAGATATATTTCAGTAATGGATGCATATGCTTTTGGGGCTCCTTTTTAGGGCTGGTCAGTCCCTTTGAAAGTCAGAATTGAAATATCTATGAGAATCCTGGATGCTCTTTTCATAAGAAATGTTGCGGAAGCCAACTTCACATTTTTTATATAGACAGCTATATAGAGAATACATCATAGTGTATAATGCTGTTCAGTAAATAGATTTTTATTTGCATGTATTTGACTTGCCATGTGTGACAAAACCACAAAGAAGTATTTGCAGATCATAATAGATGAGAATTGCTCTTTTTTATGTTTTTACCCTATTCCATCATCATGTATTCAGCACATTAAAGGAGAAGATTAATATGTTTCAAAGGGTTTTTTTTTTTTTTAAGTTGGAACTATTTTTTGTATCCCTCCTCCAGAAAAGCCAGGTGCCTTAGCTACTGTTAGTTCAACTGCACGGGGCTCAGAGGAAGCAATACAACAGTAAAAAAAAATGGCCTAAAGCAGTTTTTCTAAACATAAAAATGTCACAACTTTAACATTTGATATGCTAGATTCCTTTAGGGTGAGAAATAAGTGTTGGGGCCCATTGCAAAGCTAGGTATCTCCCCTTTCTTTGCTCTTCAGGGCTGCAAGCTATCAGATTTTAAAGTTTTGGCATGTTTATGCACAGAAAACCTGCCTCTACTGAGAGGCTGAATTTTGTCTTCTGAGGCCTTGGGCAGGGGTGATTTGGGAGGAAATCCACATTCATGGGGAGAGGGAAAAAACTTTTCTGCGGCAGCTGATTTTTTTTAAAGACTTCCAATGTAAGTTCCCCATGGTTTTGCAATAAATCCCAGGGGAAATGTGAGTGGGCTGAAGAACAGTGGAGAAGGTGAAAGGGGCATGATACAGTTATCACAACACTCTGCAATTTATCCTGTCGTTTCCAATGTAAATATATCACATTTACACACATGCACACACATATAAATATACATATCTATTGAATAATAGATGTGTATATATACAAATGCAGAGAAAAACAGGTATCATTTACGGGCCTCTCTTTCCTAAACACTACACACATTTTCAAATTATAGAAATAAGCTTTCATTTGTTTTGCTGTTTCATAGTTTCATAGT
>NW_017728918.1:4732015-4738928 GCF_001723895.1 Crocodylus porosus | reverse complement strand
TCTCCTTTTTTTCAGTATTTTGTAAGTCTCTATCAGTGCAACTTTCTTAAGGACTCAGGGTCTTATAATACAGCCAGTTTCCAGTATACACAGTGCTGTTTTGCTGCCTGCACCATGAGATCCAAATACACCACAAACAATCAGTATAATGTTTAAACATTTAGTGACCCCTATTTCTTCAGTTTCCACCATATCTAATGATATTTGTCAAACTTGGTTTTTTTGCGTGTTCTTGTGTCATCATCACATATTTATTATTATGAATGTTTCCGTGCAATGCATATGCAAAACCATGTAACTACAGAATAGCGTATGTAATAAGTAATTAATAAAGGAAACTGCTCGAGTCTCCTGTGGTCGCAACATAATTCAGTGGCAGCTAGGAATATAATCAAGGGTCTCCCAGGCCTCTTCTCCAATGGCTAGTCAACATTTCTTTTCTGGTTTTAAAGAAATGTCAGTAAATGTAAATGAGCAGACTAGCAAGACTTCTTTCTGTTTTGTTTTTTTTTCCTACAGCTTATATTGCTAATACACTTTTTTCCCCCCAGAATCTGCTGCAACGCAATTTCCTCCTTGTATATTTGCAGTGCCTTGAAAGAAGTAGCTGTCACATATCTAAGACCCAATATGTTTCAACATCAACAACCATATGAATTAGCCTTGTGTTTTAGCCATATGGACGTGGAAGGCAATTGTGATTATTCCTCCTGAAAGGAAGGGAATACGACAACATTGCTAACATCAGGCTAACTTGCCAAGTGTAACCAAGATTGCATGAACTGCTGAGCTCTGTACCCACGGATGCATCGAGCCTGGATCACTTCCATAAAATAGGACATTTTTTCAAGTGGTACTTAGAACCATCTAAAGAAAACGTGTGGCTACAACAGATGTGCTGCGTTAAAGACAGCACCCCCAAAATGATCATGTGCCAGCATAACAAGTGTGAAAGCCAATCCTCCCAGCAGGAACCAATTTCAGGGAAACAAACCGGCAAAGCAGCCTACTTGTCATTTAGCTGAATGCCAGATTTGGCATCTGCAGATTGGCGGCAGAGGCAAAGGAAAATCCAGATTTCAACTACTAGCTGATGCCAAAGCTTCAAAGTGGACATGTCTCAGAAGCCGGTCTCTGGAAAATGAGAGTGATGTGATCACATTGAGTGATGCGACTGGCTAAGTTTTAGAAAAAGACCATCGGTTCCAAGCTGCCTTGTGCAGCAGTTCAGAATTGTGTCAGCTTTTAGGATGGCCTGACTCTTCTGAAATCGCCCTTTTATGATATCTTCGCTTGCGAGATGAGCATGGAAAACTTGATGGTTCTGACAGTGCTGGACGGCATAAGTGTCCAGATTGAACTCTCTCTGAAGCCTTCACCCCCATTGAAGCTAATGGGAGCTTCATCTGTGCAAAGATTGTAGCCCAGGGTGGATTAAATGCATCTATCTTGTTAATTCAGTGTTTACAACCATGTTTCCACTGGTGTTCAAGTTACAACTTTAGGCTTGGCAGAAGCGAGGTATAGCGTGAGATGACAGCTACATTCATGTTGAGAAAGTCCCAAGCTCCTTGAACAGGAAAAGCAAAATGGTGCAATGTATGAGCTAGAGGATTTGTTTGGTGCCCCTTTGCATTGTCCGGGGCAGGGAGCAGGGTATAGTTAGATCCTAGCTGCAATTTCAAGCTGGTTTTGGAGCAGCAGTTCAAACTAAGATGGTACTGTGATGGAAATGGTGAAAAAATACACTGGAATAGAACTACAAGCCAAGAAGCAGGAGAGAGAAAAAAGAAGCTCTTTCCTCTAGAGCTAGATTGACTGAATTGCTATCTAATCAGACCATTTTGAGCTGGAGCTGAAGAATTGGACGGCAGGGAACTGTTACAACGAAGCCATAAACCATCCAAAATAAACAGACCTCTCCTGACAGCTACAGATTGGAATAACTGGTGTTGGGAAAATTGTTTCTTGCACAAAAAGGCAACATGAGCTTGAATTCTGGAAGACTTTTTCATTTAGTTTTTCTTCCTCGAACATTTCTAGGGTCAAGCAAGAAAAAAAGCTGAAAGGTTTATTCAGCAGGCCAAAACTTCTCCAGACTCATATTAAACCTGCAAATCAATGAACTACATGCTTTGAATTATTTGGGGGATTATATTTTTCCCCTAGTACTTACAGGTTCTTATATACATCAAGTGACAGAGGCCATATAAGAGGACATGTAGCTGATTGGATCAATTGGCTTAAGTTGCAATTCACCATCGGTTTTAGGACAGTACACCTCCAGTGCAAATGAAGCAATAACAGAGTGCTTAGGAATTGGAGATTTTGTGTATCATAAGCATTGCAAGGACACCAAAAAACCTTAGGTCGGCATTTATTCCGTAGGTAAGTTTTATTATTTTCCAGCAATAAACACTCCTAATGTATTTGGAAATGGGATTGTTTAAGCACCCAGGAATAAATGTAAGCTGTGGCAAGATGCAGCATCTTTTTACATAGTGCGTAGTTAACTTACGGAATTTGTCACCGCAGAAGTTGTAAAGGCAGATTCAAACTGGGTTCAGAAAGGAGTTAGACAGTTTCATGGAGGACAGGTCCATTGGGAGATATTAAATATCAGGGATGAATCCCATAACTTCCCTAAACCAATGATGGCTGATGCCAGCAAGGGTATGACAGGTGCTGGATAACTCTGGACACCACCTGTTCATATATCTTCCCTAAAGCGTCTACTACTTGTCACTGCTGGATATGGCATACTGTGCTAGATGGACCATTGGTGGACACTGGAGAACATGAGTTCAAACTACTTCAGGCTTGCTAGTGTGTCTCCCATGTCCTGGGGCAAAGTCTGAACCATAAAGCTGTTGGCAAAAGGTTGGGAATGCCACATTCTCCTTGCTACCACATGCATTTGGGAGACAGCAAATTAGACACCTAATACTTTAGATGAGTACTAGATGGTATAGGATCAGGCCCTAAACGATTACAGATTCAGACTTGAAGGAATGATGCTCCCAACTCTTAATGTATGTCTTTGGGTCTTAGATCCTAACTGCATTGGTTTTTTTTTAAATTGGTATTTTTGGTCCTACACTGTTAAGGTCCACAGGGCCAGAACCGAATACCTACATGCATCCCTGACTAGGATCAGAGGCTTGCTGTGTTCGCCTTGATTGCAAATGACTTTTGCTTGTTAAAGCTTGTAAAAGCTTATTTGTGTAAGGTTATAAAAGAGGTACTTACTGATTTTCAGAGTCTTTAAGCTGTTCCTGAAGCTAGTGAAACTAAACTGTAGCTCAAAAGCCAGGAGCACTGATACACAGCTCTGGGAGATCGGGGGTGGGTTTAACATTTTGTATCCTTATAATGGTTTGTGCTGGTTGTAAGCCAATTCCTTCGTCACTCAACATCTGACTGGCAGCTCAAGGGATAATGAAATAAATGAAACTGTAGTGGTTAATCACATTTCTTGAAAATCCCAAGATTTACAGGGCTGTGGAAAAATGTACCTGTTTTTCAAATGAGAATCACAGCTTTCCCTGGAGAACATGAAAAGGTCCAGACAAAACTCAGCAGTTTCACTTGCCAGAAGCCCATGCAAATGCTTGTGAGGGCTTGACCCACGAGGTGCCTCACCCACTGTAGGTTTGCCTTGGGATCCAGCATGTGAAATCCAGACATGAAGAACAGTAGAAATCACCACGTTTCAGCTGAAGAAATATGAAAACAACCAATATTCCATTATTAGCTTTGCCAGCTCTGATAATGGAATTGTCCTGTGACTCTTTCAACACTTCATGAGGTATTTTGTAACTTCAGATCTTGGAATTATGCTAATCATGTAACTAAGTGAGAAGCAGCTTTCATGAAGGAAAAAAAAGGAGTTCTCAGTCTTTGCAACTGTGGAGGAAAGCCTAACAATGTGGCCAAAGAGACCCCTAAACACTCCACACACAAAAAAAAGGAAGCAAATAAAAAGAACCCCAACATTTTTTGTTGTTTGGAAAAATCTCAGTATTCTTAAGCTAGTATCATGTGATATTGAAGTCTCATTTCTTTGTTGCTTCATACTTGGTTATGGCAAAAAATCAACTTCGCTATCATAATGTGTTTCAGCATTTTCCCAATGTTCCAAAAAATAAGACCTACATTGCATAAAATCCTATATCAATACCTGGCCAGAGCCCCGAAGAGTAGACAGTCTATTTTGAACACAACAAGCAAGAGAAATAAACCATTGCACAACGTGACAGAAGGATGACAGGAAGATTAGGGATTGAAACGTGATTTCCTCGACCCGTTACTAGTACCATTAACAGACTTTTAGTCATTCCAATCATTTGCGGTGCTTATATTTAAACAAACAAAAGGTAAGATTGCCTACGGTAGCCCCTAATGGAGTTTGACAGAATCTCAGACTCAGCATAAAAGCTGTCCAAGAGTGTTTCCAAGCAAGGCCAACATTTGTCAAAACCATACATTCAAACAGCCTTTTCATGTTTGTTTAAATCTGAACAGATCTGATTTGTGCACCATTTCCCTGTCCCCGGTTCTCCAGGATCTGACAATGAGTAGTCATTTGCATAGGGTTATACAAAGTAGTTGCAAAATGATCCCATTCAGGGTAAGACTACACATTACAATTAGACAATGTTAAGAGCACTTAAAACTTGAATGATCATACATTAAAGCTTGTTAACAAGTGCTAGGTGCGCTCTAAGGCATCCTAAAATTATGCCACTTCTGGTGAGGATTATCTTACAGCTACATTACCCAGCTGAAGTTAATTTCTGGCTATCTGAATGAGATAAAACCACAGATTTGCAGTCCTCTAGTATCCCAGGAGGCATCACTCCAGGTAGAATAGCTATCATCAAGGACTCTAAGGCCCTGGACTGACACCTGGGGACAGCTGGGCAGCAGGTGAATGGGGAGGGAGGGGAAAGGAGTGAAAGGGAGTAGAGGGGCAAGGGGAGAGGAGGAGTGGGTAGGCAGGGAGCTGCCACCTCTACCTCCAGATCACCTCTCTGCCAAATCTGTCCCCTCACTACCTGCTGCCCTGCTGGTTCCTGCTGGCTGTGACTGAGTTTTGGTGGCACTGTCACCCATCCCAGAAGCACTATAAATATTTAAATAGTATATAAGAATTGTTCAGCCTTAGTATTTAGCAAAAAGGATTTTTTTTTGCTAGAATTTCAAATTCTCTCTCTGTCTCCCAACTGGAACTTCTTGTTGTATCAGAAAACAAGTCCTTCTCCACTTATTTCTTAGAAAGCCAGTATCATGTACTGGGTAGGAGCAATCAAATCAGTCTCTAAGAGCTGTTCCTTGTGGACACTGGTAGCAAAACAACTAAAAGCATGAATTTAAACTGATTTTGATGCAAACTCTTATTCCAAAACAAAACTAGCTAAATTCAGTTGCACTTAATATAATTTGTTATTAACCTTAGGTAAACCAACATGAGCACCTTTTATTCCACAAAAGCAAACTTTGCCTGGTCTACGCATAAAAAGGCTTTCCTTAGAGATATTTAAAATGCCAAGTTCATTCTAAGTCGAGACCAGACACAACTTATCCACTAAAATATTTTGTGATAATTTCTGTTTAGAATCATTTACTTGATTTTAGCTTGACCAACCACAAGCCTGAAGAAATAGGATGTAAGTATATTTTTTCTAGGCCATTTTCTCATCAGTGTTTCCTTTCAGAAAACCTCAACTGGTGCCAAGGGAAAGCTTGTCCATAATCAGTATCAGCATGTGCATGCATACAATGCAGCATGTTGCAATGTAAATTATTTGGCGTTGTTGCATTTTTGCTATTATTATTGTTGCTGCTGCTGTTGCTGTATTCACAAAAGAAGTGCATGTATGCTAGGATTTGCTCATTGTCAAGCCTCTTATTCCCTGAATGTTCATAAATCCAGGAGATAGTTGCCTGGGTGTATGTGTAAACTTGATATTAAGTCTTCACCCTCCAGTACCTCTCTATAGTAAATGAGTAAACGAGCATCTGCACCAGAAGTAGGATTCTATTCAACCAGGCAGGGAACAGAAATAAAGCTGTGAGACTTATGTTTCTGTTTTCTTCCATTCTTAACAAAAAGGTCAGGTTGTGAAGCAGGAGGGTGAGTGAGAGCTGATGTAGCCCCAGTCACCCTCTGGCCACTTTACCTATTGCCACCATTGCAGCCCAACTCCTCAGTCACTGGCCCTGCTGCTGCTGCCACCATGTGCCCTGTGCCCTGCCCTCTAGGCTAGACTCAGACAAAGAGCTGTTGCTGCCATATACTTTGTGATGGAGCTGGAGGTCCCACCCCAGACTGAAACACATGTCGGCATCAACAGCTTCAGCTCCAGCACGGGCACATGGCGTATGATGGAAGCTGCCACCCTGCCACCACCACCGGGCAGAAGCCGCAGTTAATATGCCCAAGTTATTAACCTATTAGGGTTGCAGTGAAGGACCTTCTAAGTCGACCCCGTTTCCTTCTGTTTGGAGGTAACAAAAACAGGGTGTCTGAGGAACCTGTTATCTGACATTCTCAGAACATGATCATGATAGTTTCTGGTGACCCACTTAAACCCAGCCTCTTATGGAAACTGGAGCTTTGACATGGTAAAGCTTCTTGAGGACCTCTATGATCTGATGAGCTATGCTCGTGGGAGTTTTAGGTTTGCCATTGCCTCCTGTGCCAAACATGTGAATAGTAGAGGAGAGAAAAAAGGTATTATCTTGGCCCTCTGTGCTTAGGGCCTGGCCATGAGGTGGATATTCAAAAAAGAGAGGAAAGGTCTCAGTTACTTGCATCAGTGGATATTCATAGATTCATAGATTCATAGATGCTAGGGTCGGAAGGGACCTCAATAGATCATCGAGTCCGACCCCCTGCATAAGCAGGAAA
>NW_017728918.1:4725537-4732004 GCF_001723895.1 Crocodylus porosus | reverse complement strand
CGCCCGCCGGCGCGAACGCCTGCGCAAACGCCGGCGCGCTCTTACCGGCTCAGCTATAAGGGAATCACATAACAGAGACCAAGCAAACCTTATCGTAGTGAGAAGCTGCTATCTGAAAGGGCCCACTACTACATTTTCTCTCCACATTACAAACAGGGTTTTGGCATGTGTACATATATACACAGATTTAATTAATAATGCTCAGGCTAAACCAAATTATCACTCTGGCATAAGAGAATGAGAAACTACAAGGGCAGAAATTTACCCCTTCACAGAAAACAAATATATTCTGTATACCATGTTAGCTTTGTTTGAAGACCTGAAAAAATGTCTCTACACATTTTGCAGGCTCTCTGTTCAGGAGCTGAGCTTACTTATATGTAATTTGCTATTGTGATGACTCAGTTTTCCAAGTGTTTGGCTTTTAAAATAGTGATATGTAGCCGTAAGACTGATGGAAATATATATTCCTCTGATTTGTTACTTGGTCTCTTGTGATATGATCCATAAAATCACACTGAATATCCTTCCATCTAGGCAGTGCTCTGTTTTTGTTCAATCTTCATTTTGGTTAGCTATGAAATAAACTTCTAAGACTCTATTAGCCATGTAAACATTTTGACCTGTGGTAAAAACTGGATGATTGCAGAGTGAAGAGGGGATGGGGGTGGAAAAATAGCAAAGCTAGAAAGCTAAAAGGCTATTTCTTGGGTGGAAGTCTCTCACGGCAAATGAGAGCAAGTGAACATTAAAGAGCCACTGATCCTTCATGAAATACTCTGAGAAAGTCTGTTTGCAAACAATTCAGCTTTATGTTCTTCATTTCTCCTTACAGCTACAAGTAAATGTTAGGAGCAGGAGACAAAAGGCTTCATCCAACTGATGCACTGTAGGCAGGTGTTATGGGGTGACCTGATATTTGCTCTAATCTACCTCAAAAGGGTATTGTAAGAATTAGCAATTCTAAAATGCTTTGATAGCCTCCGATAAAAGATGCCTGATCAGCAACCTGTGCAGTTGGTGGAAAGCTGTGTTCCAAATATATTCAGACAGTGCTCGAGTTTCTGCACTAAATGGACCTGAAGTGGAACTTCGGTGGACTGAAGACATCCAGGTCCAAAACTTGCAGGCTTTAAAATCCCTGCGCTGTTTTCACCTAACTCCAGAGGTGTCAAAACTTGGAAGAACAGAGCCCCCAAGGGTCAGTGCTAACTCCAGTACTTTTCAACATGCGTATCTCAGACTTCCCACATTCAACATCTAAGCGATGCATGTACACTGATGGTGTTGCCATAGTAGCCCAAGGAATTGACATGACAGAACTGGAAAAATAGTGAGTACTGATATGGAACTTATCATTGACTATCTCCATAAGTGGTGCTTGAAGAAGAGCATCAATAAATCAGTATCATCACTCCTCCACCTGGACAATCATGAAGCCAAGAGCATGGTGAATATCAAAGTAGACAATCACATACTTGCCCATAAGTATATCCCAACTTGCCCAGGAGTTGCATCAGACCATTACTGTCAGCCTTCTAAATGTGATGATTATAGGTGAGTTAAAGTCGCTGCATGGTTTGCTGCCTTAAGATATTTAGCCAGCACAGAACGGGGTGCAAATGTTAAAATATTCAGAAATTCTGCACATGCAATGGTATATGCCCCAGCAGAATATTGTGCTTCTTTATGGTCCAAAAGTTATGCCACTAAAAAGATCAACATTGTACTTAACAGTGCACTGAGACTCAGATTGCACAACTTACACTTGTTAGGGTGACAGTATTTGGATCTCGGGAAGCACTGGATTTGCAGCTGAATAAAAGGCTATAACCTAGCAAGCTGCTAACCACAAGTCAGAATAGTATGTTAAAAGTAACATTGCAAGACACTTAGGCAAGCATTTTCCTAACAATGTAGTAGTAGATACACAGTAGTAAGATACATAGCTCATTGTGTAAGAAAAACAGGACGCAGACCACCGGCTATCATTAGAAGATGAAGCAGATTTTGCTTATGAATGCTTATGCTAAGCCAGCCGTTCACTTATGCTAAGTAGCCATCTTAACTGTGTCAGCCGTTTTCAAGTGAGTCTGTGTAAGTCTGTGTGCTGTGAATGAAGTGAAGTCTTAGGAAGGTGGAGATGGTACAACATAGAACTGAAAAATAGTTAAATAGTAAGCTGAAAAGAGGTGGCAGATTCTCTCTCTGGAGTCAGACTGAGAACTGGAGGCCTGTGCCGCTCTGCTGTTTCACACGGCAGGAATACATGAAAATATACTCTTTATATTCACACCCCCTACCACCACCCTGAACTTTACTTTGAGTCTCAAGGTTGTAATGCACCCAGAAATCCCAAGCAGAACTCAAAGGAATAAAATTCCACTTGGCTTTGCATTGCAACCAGGAATTTCACATGCTTTTAATATAAAACTTCATAGCAATGTTCTGTTAGAAGGTCTCTGAACCTTGGTAAACAGTTCAATGAATCTGGCTTGAGATTCAAGCTTGTAACACAACCTGAAAATAGCTATTTTTCTTCTCATGGTTTCAAATTTCCTTGCTAAGACTTTATGCAATTTAACCAGGAGCAGAATAGACGCGCCAATTTAATTGCTTGCATAAGTGGATGCAGATACACTGCAATAAATGCTATTATTTGTATTTTCCTTTTTAATATGCATAGGAGGTACAGACCCTAACCAGGCTCAGTGCTCAATTGAGTTGAGTATTCTGCTGACACATAGTAAGAGGCAGCCACTACCACAACCAGATTCTCAAACATATTTAGGTGCCAGCATTTCTTTAGGAGTACAACACCTAAATACTGCTAAGGGCCTGGGCATTGGTGTTTATACATATGAAGGAAGAGAGAAAAGAAGTGTTACTATTTCCCTTCTTCAGCCAGAGAACTGAGTCACAGGCAGATGAAAGACCAGCTCAAAAGAAAAACAAGTTTAAGGCTTAAAACAGGACTTAAGTGGACTTTAATTCCAAAACCACAATCCAAACTGGTTGGGGATGATATAGGCATAGTGCTACGTTCTACTATGGGTATTACTCTTGCTTCTGGGTTTTGCTGGTTGCTGGGCTGGGAGGAAACTCCCAACTCCCTGCTACTACATGTGTCTAGGATTTTTTTTAAAGCCTTCCTCAGAGGCATTGAGTGTTGGCTGCTAAGGCAGGGTTGCGCAAGTGCTCCTGCTGGGACTTAAAACTGGAGGTTCTGAGCTAGAGGGTCTTGCCTCTCTGCTCATGGTCAGACCAATCATCATACTTGGGGTCAGGAATTAATTTTACTGGACGATCAGATTAATATGGATGGCGGGGGAGGAGGGGTTGCCTTCCTCTGTAGCAGGAGGCATGGCCATCATCTTGAGTGTATGTTAACAAACTTTACAAAAGCAGAACTTTGGCCATGGTAGTCCCCATGATTTACCAGGGGCAGATTTGGGTGTTATGTCTTGTGTTGTTTCATTGTTGACTGTGTGTAGTTTTTAGAGGAAATTAAACAATGGATTTATATAGGTTGGTTTGAATAGGGATGATCCTTCCTCAGGCATGTGGTTGGACTGGATGATCTATGGAGGTCTCTTCCAGCTCTACTTCTACATGAAACAACTCTAATTCAGCTGTTGTCTAATTTTACAGGTGCCTGAACTCAACAGGCACTTACGTGGGTGGGAGATCTCTCCACCCATGACAATGAAGTTGTGCAGGAGGAGCATTCATAAAAATGTCCAAAATGGGCCCTATTCAATTCTGATTCAGATTTGGCCCAAATCAAGGACAGTATTTCACTGTCCCTGATTCGATTCAGCCAAATCTGAGTCTGAAGATTCGACGCTGATTCGGAGAATCAGTGATTCGGACATAGACACAGCTTTAAAAGTTTTTTATACATAACTTGAGGTAGCAGGTACGGTTCTTGAATGCTGTGATGTTGGGGCACATGGAGCATCCCACAGGAGTGTGGAGGGGCCCTCCACGTGCTCAGCAGTGAACCTGAAAGGAGACCTGGTCCACCCTGAATCCATTGGGGAGCTCACTGAGGACCCCCCTCGTGCCCCCTAGAGCTTGCAGTCAGCTGTGGGGGGACCCTGGGTGCCCCCTCAGACCCAGGAGGCACCAGTCAGAGCCAGGGGAGAATGCGGGGAGGGGGGCGGCAGCATGTTCCCTGGTGGACCCGAAAGTGGACCAGAAGTGCTTCTGGACCACTTCCAGGTCTGCTGCCAAGCATGATGGAGACCCCCCCACCCAAACCTCATGCTCCTGTGGGACTCTCCATGCACCCCAGCAACCCAGCACTCATGAGCTGCCTGTTACCTAGAGGTATGTAAAAAAAAAAACTTTTAAAGCTGTGTCTATGTCCGAATCACTGAATCTTTCTGAAGCAATTTGGAGGGTTCCGATTCTATTCGGAGACATTAAAGGGTCCTCTGATTCAATTCAGATTCAGAGATTCAGCCACCGAATAGGGCTGAATCTCCAACAAATTGAATCAGGGACTGAAGTTTTGCACAGCTCTAGCATTCACCAAGGTTGACCTCCACCCAGAGCTGCCCCAGCTTGAGCAGCAAAACATGTAGTTCCTGTCTAAGCCTCTTTGGGATCCAGGAATAAGGTGAGGAAGCACCCAGTAGTATAGCAAGCAGTGGACTACTGGGGCACCAGGCCTGGGTGCTCACTTAAGAGGCTGTGCATGAACAACAGCTGCCACCACTGCTAGTCCTGCTACAATAGCGACTACAGCCAGCCTAGCCCCTGCTGCTGCTGCCACCAAGTGCATAAACACTGGCTGTTATGTTTCTGGAAGGACCTAAGTCCCCTGATCACAGAGGTATGCTCTGAGTTTAGGATTTATTTCCCCACAGAATGCAGTTGGTGCAGGAAGAAATTGTGGTGCTTCTCTTGTATACAGTGCTTGTGGCTCATAGTTCTCACCTAGGACATGATGAGAGCTATGATGGGTTTTCACCTAGGACATGGTGGGTATATGCCCATCTTGCACAACTTCAGCGTGATCGATGGTTGGTTTCCTTACCCAGACAAGCTTCCAACCTGGTGGTTAGGGTACTCTGTTGTGATGATACCACTCTGAAGCTAATATAAGTATTGCAGGACCCAGATCCTTCATTGACTCTAGCTCTAAGTAGCATGCCAAAGGTCATCCATTGGCCTATATGACAAGTGAATTTGACTTTAAATCTCTATCCTATGGGAAATGAAGGTAAGTAATGAGAGCTTAATATGGAGAGACCACCTTTTGGTAAAAGCACAGAGACATGCAAATTTGATTATCCATCAAACTTCATGCACCATCAACCATACTCGGGTGAACTGCAGGGGTGGGGAAGAGGCAGTTAATTAAAGCTTATCCAAGTTCTGATGTCTAAATTGCTTCAGAAGAGCTAAAAATAATTTAAGCTGACCACCCACCACCTAATTGTAATGGAATTCCAGAGTGTGTCAGAAGAATTGTAATCAATGTTCTCCAAATGAACGAAACACATTTGATGCTAATTTTATGAAGGCTGTTGGGTTTGCTTCCACTATTTGTGTACCAAATTGAAAAAATTAAAAACCGGCATCTCAATGCATTAATTTGCATCTCTTTGAGACACGTGGCTTAGCTCTATTTGTTAATGTTGACGATTGTTGTTGATCCCATTTTTCTGTGCCTTTCTCTTTATCCTTTATTGCTATTTTTGTAATATTTTGGAGCTAATTCACACATTGCCCACTGCTGTAATCTCATTTCACTTTGAATCCTGCAGTGATGAATTAGCATGGCTCTTCCCATCCAATGCCTGCTCTGTAAACTGGAATAAAATGCTGTCACGAACATCTCTGCAAATTAAGCTGGATTCAGAAGCTCACTCACATTGTACGCTGTTGCTGTGGTAGCTGCCTTCTGGCCTCTCTCAGCCTTCATGCCTCTGCTTTCAGAGTACAAAATGGCGAGCTGGGTAAGTTCAGACATGAGGTGGAGAAAACAGGATGGGAGAGGCATGTTCAGCTATCCCTGGGTCAAAGTGCAGGGCGCCAGCATTTTCTTTCCAAAGTCTAAGATTCAGGAGAAAAATGAACTCAGTCCCTCTAGCCCCACTTTCTTAGCTAGTTGCCATGTCTATGTAGTTGGCTGAGTCGCTACAGTTTGTCAACTGTTTGGCTATCGCCCCTTAGCTGCCTGCTGCACACTATGATTTTTGTAAACCTCAATAGGTAGCAGCACCCATGTGCCCTTTGAAGTGCTGTCTCTCTGAGCCAAGTTTGAATGCTGCAGCTTCAGGTCCCCCATGGGGAGGCTGGGATATCCAGTGCCAGTCTCTTGTGTTTTCATAGATTTCATAGACATTAGGGCTGGAAGGGACCTCAGGAGATCATCAAGTCCAGCCCCCTGCCCAAAGGGCAGGAAGTCAGCTGGGGTCATAGGATCCCAGCAAGATAAGCATCCAATTTACTCT
>NW_017728918.1:4719035-4725437 GCF_001723895.1 Crocodylus porosus | reverse complement strand
TTTAATAGTTTGGCTTTTTCCTGGGCGTCAGTTGTCAGTTGCCCCATCTGGTTTAGCAGGGGTCCAACATTGCCCTTGCTTTTCCTCCAGCTCCCCACATATTTCAGGGAAGGTCTTTTGATGCATGCACCACTGTACCTGGCCAGACTCGAGTTACATCTACATTGTGTGTGTCCTTGACATAAGCTAAACTCCCACTCACATTATAGCAAGTTGGGGATCTCAGGCAAACAGTTTGCCTGTGTCGACATGAGCAGGGGCATGCGTTTGCAGCCACACAAATTTGTGCCGCTACTTTGTGTCACAGTGCATGCCCCTGCCTGTATGTTTTGCAGCAGGACACATTGCCCCTTTGCTTCAAGTGCTGGAGGGGAGGCTGGCTGGGGCACAGAGTGAAGGGCTAGCCGGCAAGCAGCCTCCATGCCGAGGCACCCTGAGACCCAGCCAGCCACTCCCCAGCTGGAGTGCAGTGTGCCTCAAGATGGGGAGCCTCTGGGCTAGCTGCTCCCCTATCTCTGTGTGCCCCCATGCGGGGTTTGCACTGTGGAGCCCCCAAACTGAGGCACATGGAGCTCCCATGCGGAGGCACCCTGCTCCCCAGCCAGCCATCGAGCAGCTGGCTGGGGTGCAAGGTGCCCCAGCACAGGGTCTCTGCATTTGTCCTGGTACACCGCACTTGGGCATGCTTTGGGCTGCTTTTTTCTTCAGGATTTTTATTTGCTAAGGGTACTGCAAATTAGCAGCACCAGACGTGGTTTGATATACAATGCATGCAGTTCGTGGTGCCGCAAAGAGGTTTGTGGTGCCACAAACTGCACGTGCCTGCATGTCTGTATCCAGCTTTGGAGTTCAACTGCAGGATCTGTGCATGCTTCTACCTGAGTTGCTGACCCAAGCGAAAGCCAAAGGTGTCCTGTCTTCAATGTTATTTAAACCCAAGGTGGCTAATTTGAGTTAGCCTGCATTAATGGAGGACCAGCTTTTTGGCAGTGTTGTCATACCTACAGGAACAAGATGCCCAAATCCCATACATTTCAATTAAGTACAAGTGCACCTGGCATTATAAGATTCTGGAAAGTTCAGCTACTTCTATTGTTAGGATGGTATTCAGAGCAATCATCAGGGCATTTTCTCTACTGCACCTGGTACAGGCAATACATGTCCAACAGTCAAGAGAATGGGGCTTGGCATCTAATGTAATGTAATTCTTCACCTGAATCCAGCTGTACCTGACTACTTCGAAGTGCCTTTATCTACACAGTTTGCCCCATGAGGTAGGATAGCGGATTTATCCCCATTCCTTAAGAGGGGAACTTAGAGAGAAAGACTATAGAGCAAATGTTGAATGTTTCTAAATCAGTGGTTTTGAACTTTGTTACACTCAAGGCACCCCCTCAATAGACTCAAGAGATACCTCATTAGGCTCAATGCACTCCTCCAAAAAATACTGGAGCAATCCTCCAGTTTCAAAGAACCCAGAAAGGCAACAACAGGTGAGAACATTTATAATGCTATGGAGTCTAATTTGAAAGCTCTGGGTTTATCTCATGAATCATGTTTGCACACCTAGCAGTAGTAATATTGCATGGCATCCCATGGCACCCTTGAAAGGACATTGGGGCATATCAGGGTTCATTGGCACCATGGCTGAGAGTCTCTAGAGCTATGCTTTCCAGTGAAATAAGTCTTCATTTGTCTTTTCTACGTATGGAAGTAGAGGCTTCGGTTCCAAAAAACAGGCTGCGATTTCCTGAAACAAGTGCTTGGAGTTAAATTCCTATTTCCATACGCAGTAAGTGACTGGATTTCAAAAGTGCCAGTTACCTAGCTTCAATGAAGTCAGTGGATGGCCAGAGGAACAGAGCACCTTTGACTCAAAGGCCATTTATTTAGGTAAACGAACTGAACGAACTTGGCCCATTTGGCAGAAAAAAACTATCACAGTAGCTGGAATCTGCCTGTGAAATGAGCTTCCTCTGCCTGATTCATACTCTCTGAGTCTGTCAGACTAAGCACAGTGGAAGGCTTTTCTCAGCCAGGCACCTTTCACTCAATAACACTGGAGCTGATTAATAAAAGCATTTTCTGCATGGGGAAACTGAGGCACGAAGCTGTTAAAGACCTGTCTGGGGGTCAGACAAGTCATACTGACCGACTGAACTCAGGTCTCACATCCTGAGTCTGTGCCCTACCCTGAAGACTGTGCTTGGCTTTATTTGCTAGTCAATCAATCAGCTCATTAGATTTGATGTAGAGCTGCAGAGAGGACTAAGGGGAAGCAAAGGGGGAAACGGCTGATTCTTAAAAGACTGTTGATGATGCGGAGATATGACACGAGCAGAATTAAACTATGCCTAATCTGCAATGCAATCTGTACACCTGCCTAAGCCATAGCACATCAGTGGGTGCGTCTACATGTGAAATCAATGCGCAGCAATAAACTCTGGTGCCGTTTGCACAGGAATTTATTGGTCCTGGATGCCACGTTTGAACATGAGCCTGGGGCGGCAGCATGTTGAGCCAGGTTGGAGCAGCCCCAGCTGCCACCCTGCCAGCCTGGGGCTACTCCAAACCATCTCAACATGCTGCAGAGGGGCTGGCTGGGGCACAAGAGTGCTTCAGTATGGCTAGCTGGCAGGCAGCCCCCACACTGAAATGCCCCAGCCAGCCCCATCGGACTCTACGCGTGTGATGCTGCATAGCAGACAATGCTGCTGCAGGATAATACTTGTATTTACAAGTGCTGATTATGGCAACATTTATTAATTTACTACAACCTAATAGGGCCTCACGTGTAGACCCAGAGACTTTACTGCATAGCTAATTAGGCAGTAAATGTCTCGTGTGGACACAGCCTTGATGAGGCAATGTGTAACTCCGACTAGCTGTACCCTAGCATCTCACAGACATTTTCACTCCTGTGTGTTTTGTTTTGGTCTGTGCTGCCCCTTATCCTCCCGCTCCCCAATCTGCTCTTCCTTTCTGCACAGATTACCGTAAGAGAAAACACAATTTTAACCAGCCTGCAGCAGGCAAGGCAGGCTGAACTACACCCCCCCCCGCTTTCGTCTATTGAATCTTTGGCAAAGGGAGGGGGCGATAGGGTTTTGTATTGGTGGGGGATGGCAGAGGGAAGAGAAAATATTTCCTTTGGCAATTCTGCTTCAGTTTGAGGAAGGGACTACTTTCTTCATTATTTATCCCAGCTGACAAGTACAAGCACTTTGGGCCCTAACTGGATGTGAACATTGTCAAAAGAAATTTGGGCAAAAGGGAGGCATCTGCAGTTCTTCTCCTATTGCACTCGGCGCTGGAGCCACTTTTGCCAACGTGGCAGGGTGGCTGGTGGGCAGACACCAGTACAGATGGGAACTTCACATACTGTACGCATCATGGCCAACTATAAAACCAGTCACAACGAATCAGTTGTTACACCGCGAGGCTCCTTGGAACCTTCACATCCAATTTCAATCCAGCTGACATCCGTAGCTTACAGTGAGCTTTTGTGTAAGCATCAGTACCACATTAACGGAGGAGTAAAGGAGGCTCTGGATTGCTATAGCACAGGAGTAATGACTGATCTCGGCCAGTTGTCTGAAGGGTGGGGTGGTTCAAGGGCGGGGGGGCTGTGCAACGGGACTCCAGATGAAGAAGAGGGATGGGTGGGGTGGGGGCACAACAGAATTAGATGACACTTAGTTGGCATTGTGAGTGCACATACCGTTGGAAACTGCAGGAAAAAGGAATAGATGCATAGCAGGCATGCCCAAAGAGTAAGAGTAATCCTGCCGTGTCAACTACAACCAAAAAATTGAGGATAAATATTATGTAAAAAAAAAAAAAGAGAGGGATGGCAATTTGAACAGCTTAATGTTTCTTCAAAGGAGAAGTAATGGGAAGCAGAGCTAAGGTAAATTGACAACTTGGAATTAACTGGTTGCTGGCATGGCTCAGGTAGAGGTTTGATGGTAACACGAGCTTTCAAAAGTGTTTCCAAACCAAAGTATTATGAAAAGGTAAATTATGTTTTGTATTCATGACTGAAAGCATTTCATTTTAAAGCCAGCGCAGCTGATGCTGTCAAGGTGGAGATCCTAGCTTTATGTACAGTGCCTCTAGCCCTGCAGTGTGAGTGAGGCAACATGACAGCTTGTAATAAGTAATTTTTATACAGTTGCATTTATCACTCAAGTAGGCTTGGCAATATTAAACACAGACCTTAAAATGCTGGAGAAGAGGAAGGACAGGGGCTGGAGGCCATATATATTGTGAGAGTGTGTTTGTGTGTGTGCATGCGCACGCACTCCTGCCGCATGTCTGTATAGGTTTGTTTCCCTCTTCTTCTAGCCGGTTCCTGTTAATGTGGGACTTTTTAAGATATGCAAGCAAATGCCTCCAAATTGTTAATACATCACTAAAAGGTTATAAGTGAAATGACCCCATTTAGCCCAAAGGATGTTATTTTAGGCTTTAATGAATTAGACATTGCTACCCCTTTTCAGGCAAAAATCAATTGCCTCAATTAACAAATTTGCACAAGTCCAAATATTTACAGAAGAAAAGCCCAGAATCTCCTGATTTCTCTCTCTCTCTCTCTCCCTCAGCCTTGTTAAACTGCTTCCTTATTAACATCTCCATTTCCAAGAAAGCATCAGGCAGCCGCTCTTTCTGTGGCCACTCTGGGTTCACAGCATTGACAACTTTCATATGTTTTTGGTGGCCTTTTTTTTCTTCTGTTCAAGCGGGTTGCTTTACTTTTCAGTGAACAATTAAATGTAAGCATAAAAAAAAAAAAAAGAACAGAAAAAAGAAGAGGAATCGAATTCCTTTGTATGGAAACGAACAAATGAAAACATACTTCAGTGGTCGAAGGAAATACAAGTGAGACATCTGCTAGTGGTAGATAATGAATTACAGATTCATAGATATTGGGGTCAGAAGAGACCTCAACAGATCGTCGAGTACGACCCCCTGCCTGGGCAGGAAAGAGCGCTGGAGTTGGACAACCCCAACTAGGTGCTTTAGTTTGCTCGTGAAGACCCCCAAGGCAGGGGAGAGCATCACCTCCCTTGGAAGTCATAGCAAGGCAGCATGCTTCATGGATCAGATCTAAGTAAACTCCAGCCTGTGTTTGTTGAGTGGGGTTGAAAATTTCCTAGCCTAATGACGGACTGTTTTGCAACTCTCCTACATATATAAGAATGCTCAGTGGTCCTCATTCTCTTCTTTATTTTATCATTGACTTGCTGCAGAACTCAGTCATGTAAAAGTAAGAAGAATCAGGCCCAAACATTACTATTATTTGCATGACATTAATATCCACAGGCCCCAAGGAACTTTAGATGCTGGACAAATGCATAGCAAGAGATAGCACCAAAGACCTTAGCATCTCAATACAAATGCCAGACAAAGGATCAGAGGGGAAAAGAGGGGTGAAACCCTAGATCCTCAGCAATATTTAGGTCTCTAAATAGGACTTAGTTTCCCAAGTGTCATTGAAGAGCTGGTCCAAAGTGACCTGATCAGCGCCAGTTAGGGAGAAAGCCAAAAATAGAAAACAGTTCTTCCTGATCCCAAACCAGCAGCACATGCACTACCAGAACCCAATGGTGACTATAGACCTAACATGATTAGCTACCGCAGTCATGGATGCTGACACAGGAATGAGGGGGAAACTCCAGGTTTTGAACACATTTGTAGATGCAGGATTACTGCTTGTTAACAGCCACGCTCTTCAGGGAGGCACTACCCAGACGACAGATTGTGGAGGAAGCAGTTAAGTGACATAAGGAGAATGGTGTGATGGGGACCCAGTAATGCTCTCCCACCTCTAAATCTTTCCCTTGGCCCCTGTAAAAATTATGCATCCTGGCTCAGAGTAAGATCCAAATTTCTCCAGAGATGCACAGCTCTCCCATTCTCCCCAGGGATAGCCTAGCACAACCCCAAAAACCACTCTGAATCCAGCCTGGGTAGTCAGGTCGCTCTCCTATTGTGACAATGAACAGCCTTAACCAGTCCTAATCCTTCCAGGAAAATACACCGCTTTCTCTAGTTCTTTCTATAGGGAACTCCCATGCAGGTGCATCAGACAGGAGACATCTAACTGGAGCAGTGGATTTCATTCACCCCAAAGCCCCATTGCCTAGGGCATAGGGCATTTGCCCAGGAAGTGGGAGACTCAAGATGTTGTTGGACATTGCAATTCACACATGTGAACTTTGCGGGCTATGATGTGATAATAACGTCAGAACACATTCTGGGCAGTTGCACATTAAGAGTTAATATCCGCTCTGACCTGCACGGCTCTGACTTGCAACTAGAGGGCTGGCAAGCAAAAGCGTGGGTAGGATCTGCCATGTCCGCCCCATGGCTCACTATCAGTATGTCAGTCCAAGGCAG
>NW_017728918.1:4702636-4718305 GCF_001723895.1 Crocodylus porosus | reverse complement strand
CAGTGAACAATTAAATGTAAGCATAAAAAAAAAAAAAAGAACAGAAAAAAGAAGAGGAATCGAATTCCTTTGTATGGAAACGAACAAATGAAAACATACTTCAGTGGTCGAAGGAAATACAAGTGAGACATCTGCTAGTGGTAGATAATGAATTACAGATTCATAGATATTGGGGTCAGAAGAGACCTCAACAGATCATCGAGTACGACCCCCTGCCTGGGCAGGAAAGAGCGCTGGAGTTGGACAACCCCAACTAGGTGCTTTAGTTTGCTCGTGAAGACCCCCAAGGCAGGGGAGAGCATCACCTCCCTTGGAAGTCATAGCAAGGCAGCATGCTTCATGGATCAGATCTAAGTAAACTCCAGCCTGTGTTTGTTGAGTGGGGTTGAAAATTTCCTAGCCTAATGACGGACTGTTTTGCAACTCTCCTACATATATAAGAATGCTCAGTGGTCCTCATTCTCTTCTTTATTTTATCATTGACTTGCTGCAGAACTCAGTCATGTAAAAGTAAGAAGAATCAGGCCCAAACATTACTATTATTTGCATGACATTAATATCCACAGGCCCCAAGGAACTTTAGATGCTGGACAAATGCATAGCAAGAGATAGCACCAAAGACCTTAGCATCTCAATACAAATGCCAGACAAAGGATCAGAGGGGAAAAGAGGGGTGAAACCCTAGATCCTCAGCAATATTTAGGTCTCTAAATAGGACTTAGTTTCCCAAGTGTCATTGAAGAGCTGGTCCAAAGTGACCTGATCAGCGCCAGTTAGGGAGAAAGCCAAAAATAGAAAACAGTTCTTCCTGATCCCAAACCAGCAGCACATGCACTACCAGAACCCAATGGTGACTATAGACCTAACATGATTAGCTACCGCAGTCATGGATGCTGACACAGGAATGAGGGGGAAACTCCAGGTTTTGAACACATTTGTAGATGCAGGATTACTGCTTGTTAACAGCCACGCTCTTCAGGGAGGCACTACCCAGACGACAGATTGTGGAGGAAGCAGTTAAGTGACATAAGGAGAATGGTGTGATGGGGACCCAGTAATGCTCTCCCACCTCTAAATCTTTCCCTTGGCCCCTGTAAAAATTATGCATCCTGGCTCAGAGTAAGATCCAAATTTCTCCAGAGATGCACAGCTCTCCCATTCTCCCCAGGGATAGCCTAGCACAACCCCAAAAACCACTCTGAATCCAGCCTGGGTAGTCAGGTCGCTCTCCTATTGTGACAATGAACAGCCTTAACCAGTCCTAATCCTTCCAGGAAAATACACCGCTTTCTCTAGTTCTTTCTATAGGGAACTCCCATGCAGGTGCATCAGACAGGAGACATCTAACTGGAGCAGTGGATTTCATTCACCCCAAAGCCCCATTGCCTAGGGCATAGGGCATTTGCCCAGGAAGTGGGAGACTCAAGATGTTGTTGGACATTGCAATTCACACATGTGAACTTTGCGGGCTATGATGTGATAATAACGTCAGAACACATTCTGGGCAGTTGCACATTAAGAGTTAATATCTGCTCTGACCTGCACGGCTCTGACTTGCAACTAGAGGGCTGGCAAGCAAAAGCGTGGGTAGGATCTGCCATGTCCGCCCCATGGCTCACTATCAGTATGTCAGTCCAAGGCAGTAGAGTTTGGGAGGATAGATCGGCCCTGTAGGGGGAGACTGGGAGTGTTGCATTCTAGGATGCTGGAGGACTGCCGACCACTTGCATCATCCCCATGGAGCAGACTGATGTTACCACAACACAAACTGCCTAACACCAACTGGAGATGCTTCTCACGTGAACTTAGAGATGCTCAGAGAGCACTTAGCTTGTCTTTCCCTGCTTAATGCACAAACACTGCTGTCTTATGTGTATTTAACACACAGCAAGGGAAATGTCTGACAACACTCTCAGATCTCTCAGATCTCTCAGACGGTAGGCACTCCTCAGCCAGAGGAGATTTGAACTTACATCTCCTCATGGCCAGAAAAGTGTCCTAGTCACCAGGTCAGGTTGCTTAAAAATTGCATAAGTGCCGTTTAGAAGCGGGTATGGGTAAATATAAGTGAATAAAAAGAAAACACTCCTAGCTACTGCAACCACTTAAAGATCCAGAAGCAGCAGAGAATCTAGCAGCATCCCAAGGCTATGAACTGGAGTAGCAGGAGGAGGCTGAACACTGTCAATGATCATTGTCCTAATCCTCCCAGTTAAGTGCTCTGCCTACCACCATCTGTCTTCTCTGGATTTGGCTTCAGTTGGTTTTCCAACCACAGCTGGGCACAGGGAAGGGACCAATACTGTGGGACATGTATCACATAAGAAAGAAAGATAGAGCTAGGTGTCATCAGCACACAGATGGCACTTCACTACAACTCTTCACACAATCTTATTGTGTTGCCTTGTTGAACAGGAGGAACGGCAAGATGCAGCTCTTGGGGACCCCTCAGAAGCACTTGCCCACCATCACTCTTTAGGACCTCCCTGCTAGAAAAGAGTGGAACCAATTAAGAGTGGCCCTGTGAATGCCCACCACATCATGTAAACACTTTATCAGCGCTTCATGGTCAACTCTATCAAAGGCTGCAGACAGATAGAGTAAGATCAGTGTGGCAGTTTCCTCCTTCAATGCCCAGGTGAAGATCATCAACCAAGGCTGTAAATTTAGTCTGCTTACTATAGCCAGGGTGAAAGCCAGATTGACAAAGATTCAAGAATCTGATAGCATCAGGCCACTTCCAGCTTTTATTGAAATAGGAAAGATTGTCATTGACATCTTTTTGTGCTGGGTCAGGAGTACATGGAGTAGATATTTGAGGAAAGATCCTCTAATAAAATTTTGGGAGTCGCTCCCTCTACTTATCTATTCTTTACAGGTTGGTAACAATTTGCTTCCCGGTGCATTGCTTCTTTCTTATAGTATAAGACATTATAGACAGCAAGGTCCAGAGGTTCAAAGGCATTTAGACCTTGAGACCCAGATCCATAAAAGGACTCAGGCACCTAATGCAATACTTACATGGAATTTGGAGCATATCCAGACGAGCAGGAACGTGCGGTACGGGGCACCACAGAGTCATCTGCAGCACTGCATGCTGCACACGCCGCACCTGCAGGCATTCCCTCCATTGCTAATTTGCAGTGTGGGTGGGCAGGGGGGTTGACCCTGGCAGATCCCAATGTCAAAGAAAATGCGCACCTGAAAAAAACAGGTTGGCAAAGATGGCAGCAAGATACACTGCCCAAAACCATAGCATGGGGGTCTGCAGCCACACTCCAGCTGCCAGCCAAGCTTCCTCCTGTAGGTTTGCTGTGGCTGCAGCCCTGGAGGCCTCCAGGACCCCCAGGTAAGACTTCTGGGGTCAGTCCAGGTACTGGCCCTAGGCTTTCCTACCCCACCTGGTGCAACGTGCCACACGCCAGAGTGGGTGTGCATGGGCATTTCCCAGGGACAACTAGCAGTAGCACACATTGTGCCACTGCTGTTTGTCCCCAGGAAAACCCAGGTTTCCACTTGTGGTGAAGTGCCCTATGTGTCTTAAATCCACCAATGCCATCCTCAAAAACACTGCCTAAATCCCCTGGTGCCTGAGAGTCTTCACATACCTATGTGTTTTTTTTTAACCAGTGTAGTTTCCAAGGTGTCTTTGAGTCTGCTGCTATGTCCACACAGGAACACCACTATCACAGCCAAGCTCAGTATGTCAGCATCTGTCGTATGCCTAATGACATCTGGGATCTTCAGCCTAGGTAATCCTTGTCCAAGTCCTCTCAACACAGCTAACACACGGTGGCACTAAGTTGGCAAAAAAAACGCAGCAACCAGAGGCACTTCTATTCAGAGGCATGGCACTTGCTTTTTATATATCAGCACATGACAACAGTGACAACATTTCTGTGTCAACAATGTGACAGCATCGATGAAGTGAGCTCAGGTTCACAAAAGCTGATGCTATACAGCTGTGAATTAGTTATTCTGTTCAGTGCATCTACACAAGATGCTTTACTGCAGAGCTGACTAATTAGCTGCGCTGTAAAAGATCACTGTCCACATGTGCAACGCTATTAGGCCACGGTAAACTAATTAACTCTGCTGCAGAATGGTACTGCCCAACACAAGTACTATCCTATAGTGGAGTAGTTACACACGACAAAACACACATGTAGACAGTGATGGGGCTTGCCGGGGCACGAGGGTGCTTCGGTGCAGGGGCTGCCTACCAGCCAGCACCTGCAGTGGAGCATCTTTTTGCCCTGGCCCACCCCTCTGCAGCACGTTGAGCTGGGTCAGAGCAACCCCAGGCTGGCACTGAGCTGTGACCTCTATTCACATTCAAAGCTGAGCAGGTTCCAACCTACATCTCCCATTTTCACCAGAGAATGCCCTCGGCAGCAGGCTGGAGGCCAGGGAGGGAGGGAGGAAGGAGTCTGTGTGCCTGCAATCATGCCATTTTACAGTAAGGAATGCAAGACTCAGTGGGGCTCAGTAAAAGAGACAGCATCAGACGAAGTATTACTCTCTTGTTTAGTGGGCCAGACTTTCCCTTGGAAGGGAATTTTAGACCTTTCCTTGCACCCGCTGTTGTACCTAATGACTCCACATGCAAAATCAGTCAGTTCCAACACTGATTCTCCCTGGGCATGTCTACATGTTCATTAATGTGCTGTAATTACAGCGCATTATGTTTAGTATCTGTAATGACAGATACTAACGTAATACGCTGTAATTGGCACTACTGTGCAGTAGGGCAGATGAATGCTTTTTAAGTGACGTTAATGTGCTTTAGACCCACTAACGCGGAATAGATTTAGTTTAGCATGCTCAAAGCATCTTGTGTAGATGCGCCCTCTGAGACTGTGAATTTAGACCATCATCCAGAAAAGTGTCTAAGCTTGTGGCTAATTTAAAGCCCTGAAGTCATCAGAACCACCCATGGGTTCATCTTTCTTAAGTTTTAGAGGCCACATTCAAAAGGCACATAGATTTCTATGGCAGGCAAGGTGTTTTGAGTAGACATGATATCTTTTATTACACCAACTGAGTAGTTGGGGAAAAGTTCTTAGCCAGCTTGTGGGAGCAAAGGCACTTCTTTGGGCATAGGAAGTCTCTACTGTTCGGAGACTCCAAGGAAACAGCAGAGACTTCCCTATGCCTGAAGGAAGGTGTTTGTGCCCGAAAGCTTGCAAAGACCTTTTTTCCAGCTACTCAGCCGGTCTAATAAAAGATATTACATCAACTCAAAAAACCTTGCCTGCCTATGTCCTTAGACCAACATGACTACACCCAAAAACTCAGCATAAATTTCTGTTGAACTCAGAAATCTGGGGCAATAATAATTCCCCATGTGGGGACTTTATTTTTATTGCCCTGGTAGTGGAAAGCTCAATTAAAGAGATGCAGTCAATCAAAATGTCACTTGTTTTCTGGATTGTATCTTCACCTGCTGTTGTTACAAGTAACACCTAAATTACTGTGATTGAAATGAAAATAGAACAAAAAAGAGGTGTCCCAACCCTTATTTCTTCTCCTCATGAATGCAAGGCTGAGTGATCACAAATGCCAGGGCTGCTACACTGCATTGCACAGGCACTGCAGTATCCACTACCCTGCAGAATAACGTGAGTTTAAGCAGTGTCACAGTCTCCCATCCTCTTCATGCTCTTTGGCCCCCACCCTGCAAACGCTTACACATATGCTTACCTTCACACTTCAGCAATATCCCATTGTCTTCAATAGGCTGTATTGTGTGACATTATATGCAAACATTTGTGTCCGCAAGATTGGCTGTGTATTATTTTGCAGCATTATACCAAAATACGGATTAGTTGGAAACAAAAGAGAGCTGAGGCAATTGCTGGGAAGTAAGAGGCTTACTCTCAGTCTGACTCTGTCATGGCCTACCCAAATGTTTCACATAGCTGAACATTTTCAACAATGACCAATGCTTTTGAGTACCTTATTTGTGGAGTGTCTAACTTGAGTCACTAAGGGCCTGACTGTGCCTGAATGTGCAGCCGGGAAACAATATATCTCTAAGGTTGGAAGCAAAATATTCCAAGACATACTGATATGGCAAGACATACTGAAGCAAAAATATGACAAGACATACAGATTATTTTCTGGCTTCTGCATTTTCAGAAGGATGTAGAGAGGTGAAAGGGCTACAGGTATTGGTTAACTACGGGAAGTGAGTCAAAGAAGAGAAACTGGAGCCAAGTAACAAAGATGATAAGGAGGCTGCAACGTGAGACCTATGAAAAAAAGTTGAGAGAACCATGTATATTTAGTTTGGAGAATAGGAGGTTAATATTTTAGTAGTTTTCATGTATTTGAAAAAAGAACAGCACTTCCTCACTGTAGAATAACAGGACCATGTAACAAGCTTCCAGGGTAGTTGTAGAAACCCCTTCATTGGAGGTTTTTTAAGAAGAGGCTGGATAGGCATTTCTCTGGGATTTTATGAGTCAGTGACATCCTGCATTCATGCAGAAGGCTGAACTAGATAACCCTGGAGGTCCTTCCCCACCTTTGGATACTATGATTTGAAATGTACATCCACCTAAGTACTTTTAAATGAAAGATGCTTTGCAACTGGGATTCCTAATGACCCTTCTCTCATGAGCAGCTTGTGGAACTGAGAAAGTGATTTCAGGAGGAAAGAGGAAACACCATCATTATACCAACAATGTTGTGTATTATACCTGCCAAGGGGTTAGTCATGCAATGCATACAGACAGACAGATGCTAAGCAGATTCCTAATTTTCATAAAACGTGTACTTTAACGATTGTTTGGTAGTGTAATACCAGGCGAAACCTCTGTGTGAGCCTTAATAACGGTTTTCACCATAATTGAATGGTCTACGTATAGATAGAGACTTGGGTAGCAATTCTGCAAAGAGTGCTATCCTGTTGGGAATAACTACCTGGCTATCTCTGAGGCTGCAAGGTTTTACTTCATTTGTATGGCAGGGATGCAGAGTCTCGTGGACCTCCTACTTGTAGTGTTTGGAAGTGAGCAGAGAACAGGAAATGGTTCCTAATTAACAGTATCCTCACAGGATACCACTGTTTAAGACAATTTCCTGTGCCCTCATTTGATGGGAGTATTAATCTGTTACCACATTCCAGATGAACAGGATTTGAAAGTTTCATATGCCAAACCTGTAACCATGGAGCAAGCAATTATATGCAATTTGTACAGTGTTCTACAATCAAAATATAAATACGATGAATTTGTGACAGTAATGCATTCAGCATGTTTACCTTAAATGGCATCAGGATGCGGAGATCCTAATGGATTCTGACAGTTGGCGGGATTTATCTATTCATACTGTGATTCTGATCCTCCACAAGAAGAGGAGGGGAGCAGAAATGTACTCTGAGCAAGCTATTATCTCTGTTTCTGGCTGATGAACAGTGAGTGGTAAAGAACGCCGAATGAAAGTCTGATAGCTCTGACTTGATAGCTTCAGCATGTATTAATCTTGGGTTAACTTCTCTCAATTAGGACATCAGTCAACTCAATTTCATTAAAGTTTGAACATTTGTCTGAAATCCAGGCTCCATGAGTTCTCGCCAAAATGGATCCTTGGGCATATCACATAGAGCTGCCTAATTCTCAAACACAAGCTTGGCTGCGATAATCTAATGGAACATAAAACTCTCAGTTTTGGTGGTGTTTCAGTGGAGTCGAAAAATGGAATGAAGGGCCAAATCCATGGAAGGGCTTAGGCAATTTAGGAAATCCTCAAAATCTTAACTAATAGCTCAGGCACCCTGGTGCCATTGTTGTCTGATGTCAGCTTACTTGCTTTCCTACAGACAGATGGCAGGACGGAGCTGCCTGTACACGTGATCTTTGGTGTTCTAATTAGTCAGAGCAGACTTGGTTAACCAAGTCTTGGTTAATCAAGTCTGCTCGGCGTTCTAGTTAGAACAGTGTTGCAGTGTCACGTGTATCAAGCCCATGCACATTTTTAAATGGCCATGGAGCACTTTATCTAAACCTCATTGGATGAGGTTTAGATAAAATGTCCCACAGCCATTTTTAAATGTGTGGGGGGTTAATACACATGATGTTAAAGCGTTTTAATTAAAGCAGCTGCCCAGAAACCACTCTAATTAAAACTCAACCCCACCACTCCTGTAAAGGTAGTTCAGGAAGGTGGTTCAGAAAGGAAAGATCTTTTGTAGGCAACAGCTGATGTTATTAGATGCTATGGACTGGTAGAGAGAAAAAATTATAGAAGGGAAAGACATGAGCAGAGGGGAGGCTGTTGAGAGTGATAACTAGGGGGATTAATTATGATTAATGGGGTAGTTAAGACCTGGAGGGACACCTGAATAAACAGACAGTACAAATAATGGGACAAAGCATTACATTTCCAGCTAAAACCAAAGTTAATATGATCCAGTCTGACTGCAATTTCTTGTTCAACACTTTCACATTCAACTTAGTTTTTAGATGTTTGTTGTTCATGGACAGAAACTGATGTCAGTCCTGGAATGACCAGGGTGGTTAAAATATTCTGCCACAGGTTTTAATGCATTTCTGGAATTCAGGTTGAATCCACGTCCATTCATATTTTGCACAGGGATTGGCCGATCTGGCCAATGTGAATAGCAAAAGGGCAAAGGAAGCAAGTGATAACATATATGACATTGGTGGAGGAGCAGGTAAATGCTACCTAGAGGCTAGCATTTGTGTTGCTTGATCCATTGATGGTATGGTCAGTCTTGATGAGGGGTCATTGCTGGGATCTGGCCCCATAGGAGGGCATTGCTACACTTCCACCCTGCCCTATCTTCTGCCTCTCTTCACACTATATGGTTACACACCTCTGTACTTACATATGGTACTTCTACTTTATATGCACATATTGGTTAGACTAAGCATCTCAGCATCTCTCTCCTGTTTATTTGGAATCCAGAAATAAAATGTCCCTGATCAATGTCTCATAATAGCCCCAATCCCATCTGCATGTGCAGAGCACAGCTAAAGGTCCCCAACAGCATTGAGCTCAGCACAAATCACAGCAACTGCAGACATTTCCATTCCAAAATAGTGGGAAATATGAATACCTAAAATTAAATCATTGGAAACTTGCATTTGTAGAAGAAAATAGATTTTGGGCAGGGGGCCACATGTTGTGTAAATTAAGGTTGGAATCCTATTTCACTTTACACACCCAAATTGCACTTACTCAGGTGCATCACCACTGCTTTTGGCAACTAGGCACAGTTTGCAAGCATACTCTATGTGTGTGCCCTAACCACTAGTATAGTAGCACCCTCTGGTCATGGGTTTTTTTTTTCCATGGGTAAAATGTTGGCACTTACACTTGTATACAGTGCTACCTACCTGCCTGCCAGAGTGCAGCCTACCTCACAAGAGCAATAGCTGGTGTGAATGTTTGTGCAAACTGTGGGTGAGGGCCCAAAACAGCTGTCGTACAGCTCAGTTGGGTAAGTACCATTTGGGCATGTGAAATGAAATAGGATTGTGTTGTCAGCATGAACTTTTTCTGCATACACACAGACACACATACATATATACACACACATGCATGCGCACGCGCATGCACGCACACATTGTTTTGAGGAATGAAACCATTTTGTCAATGAAAATCTTGCACTTTCTCAGAATAATGCATGTGACAAAAAGAAGCATTGTTAAAAACTATGAGCAATATTAAAATGCTGTACCCAAAAGCCTTCCAAAGTTTTTTTTTAAAAAAATGCTTTTTATAGCATGTAGATGTAGCAACATCTATACAATTGAAAACTATTATTCTGCATCCTTTTAAATGTTCCACTTCAGGAGCCACCAAGAATATGTAGGGTTGCAAATGAGCATGAAAAGAGATTTGGTTAATCAGATGACACAAGGCGGCAGCTAGTCACTTGGAATATGGTTCTTTTTCTTCTTAAGATGTGTGAACATACACAAAATCAAATGAGGGTGAGCAGATAGCCAACTGTAGTCTGGCTGGGCAGGCTTCTTGGAGCAATCCAATAACCGGTGAAGCTAAAAAAAAAAGCTTTAGGCCTTTTTTTCCCTTTTCCTTCCAAGATGTGACATCATTGTATATGACACAACACCTTGGAAGGAACCATATGGAGAAATGTAGGCATGTTGCTAACTAAATGTGAGCTCTTTTGCAAGAAAAAAGCTCTTTCCCAGCCAAAGTCCGGATGGTCTTCATAAACAAATAGCTCAGGCAGCAGAGCTGACATTTGCACTTCAAGGACATTTTTCACGTTTAAGGGGGATGTGTGTACAGCACTCAGGAAAGCAGGCAAGACATAGGGAATTATTTTCATGGGGTTCAAACTGAAGAGTTCAAATCAAGAGGCTGATCTGAATATGAACACCCAAGAAATGCACGTGATCTTCTGATTCAGTTATTTATTCATCTGACCTAAAATTAACATCCAAATAACAACTCCCAGTCAATAGGAATCTTTCTATAGATTTAATGAATGTATAGGCTGAGGAGCCCCCCCACCTCTCCCCCCTTGCTCTCTCTCTACCAGTCACTAAGTACTAGCTCTAATCCAGATGTGGATCCAGATCTTAGTTTCGCTTGCATTCACAGGTGCTTGAAACTGGAAGCTTGGCTTTACAGCATAATACAGCTATGCTGTCTCAGTAAACCACTTGACTATAAACCACTATATTGTCTTTCATTTAAACCACTTGACAAAAATGCTTTCCAGTAACAAATCAGAGGAATATAGACATGACCTGATTCTGCAGTCCTCAATTGCACAAGTATTTCTCATGAGAGTTAGATGTTCCAGGATCAAACTCAAGTCATACCTTGGGGGGGAAAAGGGGGAGGGAATGGGACACGCAAAATAAATGACAGTCGAACTCATCTTGGCCCTGTCCATTAATTAAAAGGAAAAAATGTCAATATACACACCTTTGTTCCTCACCCCCTTCTGGAACTATTGAATGAATTGTTAGCAAATTCCAATCAAAAGACACCAAAAAGCTGCGCTTCATCGTGTGCATATGGGGATGGAGTGTGTGAAAGATTTAAATCCTTGATCCTTCAAAGGTTTATGCAGGAATTTAAATGTACATGCCATGAAGAGTTCCCCTGACTTCACTGGGGAGAACTGCACTCCTTCACTGTGACGATTTGGGGGCTAACGACGTAGTCCTACAACTGGTTCTGCATTGCTGGGCCCTGCCGCCTTATCCAGCCCCCTGCCTCCAGGATCAGCCTGGTAGGTTCAAAGACAGGAAAGGGATCTCATATTGATTTAAAACAGTAAAAGGCTTGCAAAATAAAATCCTTGAGGGATTTGCCACTTTTGTTGTTGTTTTTTTATATTAATTTCCTGACAGCCAGTCAGGGTAAAAGTAGGAGTAAATTGTTGGAATTTCACCAAGGTTTCAAGAAGTTTTATATGGGACACAATGGGCTGAAATGACATTAATTGAAAATAAATAAATAAATGCAAAGATCCTGAGGTGGGTGGTGGAAATTTCCTGATTTCATGGAGTTCACACAGCAGATATTACCTGTTCCCCTCAAAGCCCAAAATACTGAAGAATTTAATTAATGAAATATTTAATCACTTAATTAGCTTTACTTATCTATCATGAAAGATGTCTGATATCAGTGGGACTATGCTGCTGAAGGCACACAAATTCAAGCCATTGCAATAAGCTCCAAAGGATGTGCTTATTTTAAATAGGACTTATTCACAATAATGACTTAGGAAAGCACTTAAGTGAGTGCTCAACTCTTATTCAAGTGTGTGATGAAGTCCTGTTGAAATATGTGGGAGTGGAATACATGATTAAAGTTCACCATATCTGTAAGTGCATGCTTATGTAGGAATGTTTTTTTGAATTATGGCAAAATTAAGATAATCTAGTTAATGAACTGGCATTGATTCCATAAGGGCTTCAGGTGAGGGACTGGTTTCAGTCTGAATTAATGCATTTGTCTCTACTTATTTGGCCTTTCCCATGCAATTGTTGGCATTATCACTACATTAATGGTACCCATTCTGTTGTACCTCTTGGAATTTCAGATTGATGCTTTCCGAGTAATATGGTTTCATTCACTGTGGGCCAAAAACATCCCTAGGCTAACTATTAACTCAGAGGATAAATTGGTTCATTCTGGTTATTTATGGTATGTCAGAAAATTGGTTAGAGTCAGTGAGTTATTTGGTGTAGCACTGGCTTTACTATTGACCAAGAAATGTTCCTTTTGTTATTTCAAGATTTGGTTTGGGATCCTGTTTGCTCACAGCCTGAAGGCTTCTACCTGGATGTCAGATCAATAATTTTGGAAATGTTTCTTACGCTTTGCAGTGGCAGATAAACCAGAGGTGTAAAATGCCAGGTGTTTATGTGAACTATAAGCATTTTTTTCAGTGTTGGTTATATTAAACTGACAATTGCCAGGTCCACCTAGATTTATCCTCATCACACCTACCAAGCAGGGAACCACTATGTCCATTTTACAGATAGTTGCATATATTTATACAGGGTCAATTAAGAGACATGCTTAAAGTCACACAAGAGCCTGTGGCTCAGAACTGAATCCTGGTCTCCTGAGTCCAAGAGCTGACCAAACCTCTTGCATTTTTTATTCAAACACAAGACATGTAAAAAACATAGGAACACGCTGAATCCAGCTGGTCCATCTAGTGCAATACACTATTTCCAGCAACAGCAACAGATGACTGGGAGGCTTTTGTAAGGTCACTGCAGTATGCAGATATAGGATAATCTTCCCTTCTAGTGCGGCCCATCCAAGAAGGCAGGAGGATGTGGGAGGCTCACAGTTACCACCTCTGCCTTTGCCTACAGCTGGTGCTGGCTGCTGTAAGGAAGGAAATGTTGGGACCTGGAGATCTTTATTAGTAAGCCCCTAAAAAACTCATCCTGGCTGTTTCTTGTAGAGGAGAAGGAAACATTGTATTACGTTTGGATTTGGCATTTAAAATTGTATTTTAATTGATGCCTATTTTAATACAATGTCACTGGGCCAGAAATTTTGGGCAGGTCCTTTTGGGAATAGAAGTTAGAAAGCAGCAAGGCTGGAAAGCCTTAATATTTACCTGACACCACTGGCTAGATCCAGTGCTGCCTGGTCTAATTAAAAGGAGCCCAGTACAATAGCACAACATCAGCTAGAGCTGACCAGAAAAAAAGAAACGTCAAAATATATATATATATATATATATATATATATATATGAAATGCTGATCTTACTGAAAATAAAACATGTATAAAAGATGTTTATCTGCATGAAAATATGCACCGGGAAAAAGTATCAAAACAAAAACTTTTAATTTCAGGATATCTGAAAATTGAATTTCAGGTTTTGAGGCTGTAGATTTGCTTTTTTTAAGGTTTTTTTTTTTCATTCTTATATCAGTTTTGTACATTTCTCATGTCGTATCTAATTCCTGATGAATAACAAATAAAAAGGCAAATAAAATTTTAAATGAAAAATCCAAATGTAATACAATGTTTTGGAATTCTGAAAGGAAAATCTCTGGAGACCAGAATATTTTGGAAGTTTTATTTCTTGAGGGAGTCATTTGTATTTCATTTCAAACAAAGAACAAAAATACCTTGCAGAATAGCTAGTTTTCCAGAAAGCTGGAAAATCCTAGTTTCAAATAGTTCAACCAGAAAATAAATGATATTTTGTGATCAAAATAATAGATATGGATATTTAATTCCATTGGTATAAGCACTACAAACATCACATGCAGAATCTTGCTGGTTTAATGGGCCTGATGAGATAAATAAATTCATATTTAAGATTAATCGTTATTTCATGGATTTTGGAGTCAGTATATTTTGTTGCTTTATTATAGGAGGATTTTTTTCTGGAAGAAACATCTCTCTCTCTCTCTCTCTCTCTCTCTCTCTTTCTCTCTCTCTTGCAACATATCTACCAAGTGACCATTTTGAGATTTCTAATGAGAGTTCATTTTTATTTGCTGACATGTTTACAGTTGGGGGGGTTTCAGTTTTGTAAATTTAGCACCTTTGGGTTAAACATTGTTTCACGGATGGGGAAAAAATGACAATTTCACTTGCTCATATAAGAAAAGGCCTGTATTGGAAAATTTGAAGTGACATGAGTTATTCTTATACTACTACAGTAATTCCTGGAGGCTCCAGCAGAGATTATAGCTACATTGGGCCAAGCACAGTACAAATACTTAGTGGTAGACTGTTGCTCCCAAAGAACTTACTGTCTAAATACACAAGATATAAAAAGTGTCTGAAGGAAATCAGAGGTACAGAGAGATACTCTCCCAGGGTTACCCAGCTGGTCAGTGACTATGCTAGAAGTAGTATCAAAATCCCCCCCTAGGTTTGGGTCTCTTTGTTAGGGTCAGCTCATGCATTTTGCATTAAAGAGCACTGGATAAAGTGTATAGTACTGGTGAGTGTCAGAAGCAGGGACCAGAGACCTTTCCCATAGGCAACGCATAGGGGGGCACAGAGGGGCATGTACCCCCCCACCTGACAGCGAGCGCCCCGACTGGTAGCAGGGCATGGAGAACGCTAGTGCCCCCCATGAAATTGGCTCTACTGCCGTGCCACATGCGAAAGTGCTGGCACTTCCATGGCTGCCGGGGGATGCCCACCTGTCATCGTCTGGCCGCTGGGGGACCCCTCCCTGTTCATGCCCTGGTGGTGCCCCCCAGACTCGGAAGGCACCGGCTGCCCATGGCCTTTCCTCTAACTCCCCATGGAAATGCTCAGCTACAAAAGCATTCTCTTCTTTGCCTGCTTGTTTGTGGTTTTTATGGCACCACTCATAAATTTTGTGGTTGTGCTTGCACAGAGACACAACTTCAATAGATGGGACAGTAGACAATGAACGCCCTTCCCAAAAGTGTGGTGTTGCCTGGATAGTGGGAGAATATGATTTGAACCATTTCAGGTTAATGAGGGCCTAGAAACCAGGTCTCCCACTTTGTGAGCAAATGTTCTAACAACTAGGCCATCACATCAAGTGGTCAGTGGTACCACCAGCTGTGTTTTTGACTGACAGTGGGCATGGCTACTGAACTAAATGCTAGTCACCATTAGGGATGCCCAGACCACACCTACTGGGCTGGTTTAGGGATTTTGGTACAGAGAAGTTTAGTGTGTAAACCCCTAACATCCTCAGCTACCTAAAAACTGGCCCTGCTAAGATGGCAGTACTGCTGGGTATGTGCATTAGCTGAATTTTAAAGGCTTAAGTAAAGTTTTCTGGTGACAATAAGTACCTAGGGATTCTTGGGCACCTGAGGGAGCTAGAGGGGCATGTCAGTAAATCAGTCTTTGGGACTAAGGTGCTTAAATTGTGCCTAAATCCCATTTCAGATGCCTACATTCCTTTAATTGAATCCCAAGTGACCTAGAAAACCTAAGACTTTGGAGATGAGGTGAGTTTGCACAGCACTTTTTGTGGGTTTCTAGTCCCTGGAAATGACTGTTACGTGCGATAGTAATTACATTAATAATAACTACACCAACCAGAGTGATTTAGGCACTTAACTGGCTTAGATGACCTGGACAATTTTACCACATGCTGGACACCACTTTTGAAAATCTCAGCCTCTTGATCTTTTTTTTTGTTTCCAGTGCAGGCAGCCAAAACACATCACTTGGGGGGCGG
>NW_017728918.1:4691518-4701726 GCF_001723895.1 Crocodylus porosus | reverse complement strand
ACTTCTGAATCTATTATGGGACTTAAGCATATGCTTACATTTGAGCATGTACTCAGCCTCTTTCCTGAAACAGAGCCTTAAATACTTGCTTAATTTTAAGCATGTGCTTAAGCCCAAACAGTTTCAGAAAAGCATGTAATTCAATCTCAGATGTGGATGGCACTTACGTGTATTCATCAATTCAATTGTGCATAAATGCTTTCTTGAATAGAGGTTCAACTAAAGACTTCATTAAAGAAAGATGTAAAAATAAAAAACAGATATTTTTTGCTTCAACTTCCTTCAATTCAGTCTTTTGCAGGAGATGGAGGAGGAGAGGAAGGAAAACACTGCCCTTCATTAGTGTGAATTAAGAGAATATTGTGTCTACACAAGGCAATAAAAAGGCCTAATTCTGATCCCCTTGGGGCACATGCATTTAAGCATGACGAAATTTAATGCACATTAAACTAATGCGCATTAAGTGATTTTTGACAGGCATCTACACATGCAAGGATTCAGCACTGAAGTTAGAGCCAAGTGCCTGCAGTCCTGCCATGTGCCCCAGTGGCTGAGCAGACCTGGCACTAAAGTTAGTGCCAGGTCCCATCTACATGTGAGTTAATATGCTTTAATGAATCGCTTGGGCATGATTAGCCTAATTTCACTATTTTTAATCTTCATTAAGGACGTGCATGTGTAGACGTGTGCCCACAATGAACATTAAATTAGGCTAATGTGCATTAACACGTCTTGTGTAGACGTGCACTTAATCATGCTGAACAAAGCTACTGAGGAACCCCACAGAACTCAGTGAAATGACTCAAAGAGTAAAGCACTACTCAAAATCATTTCTGACCTGTGAAAGAGCTGTAATGGTGGAACATGAATGAGATATGAAAGATTTCTTCCATCTGGATCATTGAATTTATCATTACAAATGCTATTTAGAAAAGGTGCACTTCAGAAACTCTGGGCCAAAACCACTGTGTTGTATGGTACATGCAGGACTCCCACCATAGTAATCACACATATTAATTAGTTTTCACTCACAACATACACGTGGGATGGGAAAATGTTATCATCCTAGAGGGGAAAAGCTCCTGCTAGATGCCTTATGGAGAGCTCCAAGTTGACTGAAGCATCTAGGCAGTATTGCAAACACTTTCCGTTTAATAGCAAATCTCATGATAGATTGTGTCTTTCTTAAAGTCCTAACTCCAGGTATCAAGTGATTATGTCAGGCTCTCAAGCTTGGTTTTATTACTGTCCTGACTGCAAGGAAGACTCTGAAACTGGGACCCTAATGTGCCCTAAAAGCACAAAAACCAGGAGGAGAAAAAAGGAGTCCTGCTTTCCTCCTCCCGCCCCACCTTTTTAAGCCAATCTCATGATATATCGGGGTCTGACTGATGGATTTTGAACACTTGTAGCTGCCACTACTGGTTTAGCATGTGCTTATCTTTTAACCTGAATTCAATGTGTTTACTCAAGTGCTTAATATTTACTATTTTGCTTAATTTGCAAATTTGGGTGCTAAAGTTAGACACCTACTTCTATATTTAGGCTTCTAAGGAAGGCATTGAGCACATATAGCTACCAGCGAATTCAAAAGGGGATGGGGAAAGTCAGCTTCTCTGAAAGGCAGATCTCACACATAGGTGTACAAATACCCCTGTGAACATATTTGTCAAGTGTTATTTTATCCCACTTACAGGTGGTGAAAGACAGGCACAGAGGTTAAGGGTGAGCACTCACTCTACTTTAATGGGAGCAAACTTTGGACAAAGCCAAGCCCTTCATAATCCCACCCTAGCTGATTCGCCCAAGGCCATGAAGAAAATTGGTGTCAGACCCAAGGTTAGAAAGCAAGAGGCCCTGTCTTGTTCCAACCACTTGTGAGAATGACCCTGGGAGACAAGATCCAGCCTGACAAGAAAAAAAAGGAAATGCACCAAATTTCATAAGAGAAACTGAAGTTGGTGAAATTTCCAGCTCCACTGGCAGAGCCAAAAGACTTGCCTAGTACTTGACTCTAAAATGTGGGCAAACTTTGAAGGAACAAACACATTATGTGGGTGTGTTTTCTTGCTCTACAGTGCAGTCACACCAAGGATGAATTTGGCTTCTGAAATTCTGGTTGTTTGCTGATGACACTAAACCTCTGGACAGCCATAGTCATGAATCATATACCCTGTAAGTGAGGAGAATGTAAAACACCACCCCAAGCCAGTATCAAGGCCTAAAATCAGTTTTGTAATATTTTTGGCTGTAAAATTCTGTCTAAGTTTTAACTAGCAAGCTGTCTGGAAGGTCTGAGAACAATGAATTGTAGCCATCTAGATAAGATGAAATAAAGGTATGAATTACAGCCTTGGCATCCTTCAGAGACAACAATGGTCGTAAGGTTGCTGTGTCTGAGCATGATGAAATGAGGTCTGGGCGATATAACTGCACGGGTTATCACAGAATAGTTTAAGACGATGGCAATCACAAGGTTAGAAGAAGCCATGATAGGCTATACGTGGTTCTCATCAAAGAGGACTGCCGCATTGTTCGGGAGGTAGGAGGTAGCAAGCCAATGTGTGCTATGTTTCCTTGGAGTTTAACTTCAGGAAAAAAAAAATCTGACTGAATGTCACCTAGTCATTTAATTGAATCAGAAATTAGTTCCCTAGGGTCAGCTGAGATCGAAACATAAACCCACGTATAATCAGCATAACAATGTTAGCTGAAATTATGCCTCTGAATGATAGCAACTAAAAGAAGTGTAGGGCAAATTTTCCCTAAAGAGATATTAGAAAAATGTGCTGCCTTTTCAATAGCCTTTGATATTGGGTGAGAAGTTGTTTGCATATTTCAAAGTGAACTGTAAGACCAGCCGATTTTCACCCGTTTCTGACCTTCAGATTCCATTGCCCTTCCTCGGTAAACCAGAAGCCTTGACAAAACAGAACTGCTAAAAACCTGGGAAGATGAGACCAACTTTCTACCGCCGCTTATGAGCGCAGGAAGGATGGTACAGCTCCACTCTTACCTTCAAAGGCAACGGGGGGCTCACCAAAGACTGACTTGAGAAGAATCTTTCACATTGCAATATCGTATTTGCACAAAGAAATGATTTTGGCTCTTTCCTGTGAAACCTTTATCACCAGCCACGATCACAAAATTGTGGGAAACTATGGCTGGAAGAGACCACGAGAAGTCATCACCTTCCCCCCATTGCTCAAAGGAGCATCATCCAAGCCATTCTAGATAAATGTCTAACCTGTTTTTAAATACTTTGGGAGCAGCCTTCACAGCTACCAGGCACAATGGCAAAAAATATAAAAACACTCATTTAACTTCCCACAGGTAAAACAGGGGCTAGAATAGAAAACTAGATGGCCTGTTGGTCAGTTAAACCCCTAAAAGGAAATTGTGTTGTTAGATGGAAACAGAGTGAGGCCACCCTTCTATGAGTTCATAAGGGCAACAGATGATTTAACAGAGCATGCTTGTGCTGGAGAGGATGGGCAACCCCTACTATAAGTTTCTGATCTGTTTTTTAAATAGATTGTCTTGGAACAAAAACCTAATGGAATCACAAGGTCTAAAACAAACCTCCTAAGATACAGAAAGTGCTGAATAAATGGGGTGGAGGAAGCTACAGACACACATTTCTTATGAGGGGATCAGAAGAGGGTATCAAGATGAATATTAAAATCACCAAAGAAAAATATTTTTTAATGCGTAACGTTCATTGCTCTTCCCTTCCACTCTTTAAATCTGACCCCAGCTCTAAAAGACTCAAGCAAAGGTATGTCGTTACCATAAGTGGATGATACTCTGTATACACACGTTTGCAAAGGGATGACCATTCAAAGGGATGACATTTTCAAAGGGAAGACCCCCCCCCCGCAAAAAAGAAAAGAAAAGGCATCTAAACCAGATAGCTAAACACCTGCAGATCTCCATCATCTATTCATTTTAGATGAAACTTAACTCACCATGATTAAGGCTGATTGTTTGTTGTGGCCAAAAAAGTCAGAAAACTCATTGGGTCGGGCAGTTTTTTCTAAAAGGGACAAGCAGTATTTTTTTTATTAATTTTACATTTGTTGTCACAGGAAATTATTGGGAGGGTGAAGGGAAATGAAAAAGTGATTCCTTCTGCCCTTTAGACAATTATCAGGCATTTGAAAACGTGTGTGTGGGGAAGGTTGTCTCTGAATTCAGCTATGAAAGCTCCCGGAGCTGATTAAGGCTCTGGGAATTCAGAAGCGGAGAACAAAAAGCAATAAACAGGGGAGTTTGCATGGGGTTTGTCCTTGCTCTTTTGGGTTAAGTGAATTTATTTGTTTGCCTGTTGCTTGGTTTTGTGGGGCAGGGGGGTGGTGGTTGCCAACTGGAGTTTACAAAGGTTGTGTCGGGAGTAAGACAGAGGCCTTTCAGCTAAGGCTCGAAGGGAGACTTCCTGCCTTTCATCACAGCTCGTGGCATTTAACACATGAGCTGAACAAGAGGGCAGGACTGACCAAGGCAAAAAGATTAATAATCCAAGCAGCCAGAAACTAAGGAAGTCGGCACACAGAGAGAAGTAAGTAGGGGAGCTCATGGAACGGGTGATGTTTTTTCTTTGAAAGGTAGAGACAAGAACATTTTGATGGTAACAGAGGCAGCGATGGAGAAGACCAGCAATACTGTAAACACAATGAAGGTAACTAAGTGCAGAAACTGCAGGATGCCCATTATCCATTATCCTGATGGCTGATGGATGCGGCATTATCTAGTAGAACTGATAGAAGAGAAGATCCAGAGGACTCTTTCTGAAGAAAAATGGAGACTGGATCCAAATAGTAGAAGGATGTCTTCCAGAAGCAAGGCTATAAGAGGTGGACCAGAGGGGAGAAAGGATCTGGAGGAGGGTATGGAAGAATCCAATAACCATACTTTGCAAAAAGACATATAACTCTGCGATTCTCACCTAAATGGATAAAGGATAACTGCAGAAGTTATTCAAGGTGGATTTTTTCTGATCCCTGGGGTAGGACAGGTAGGCACGTAGAACAAAAAGCACAGTGTAGGGAGCAGTGAATGTGACATACCTTGACTTTAGCAGAGCATCTGACATTGTTTCCCATCACTAGCAAGCCAAGAAAATACAGACTAGATGAAAGTACTGTAAGGTGAGCACATAACTGGTTGGATCATCGTGCTCAGTGTCTGGTTGGGAGGAGTTATCACGTTCAGATCTCCAAGGGGCTGTCCACTGTTTGCCACTGTTCAATGTTTTAATTAATGGATGATGGGATTTAGTGTACACTTAGAAAACTGTGGATGACACAAAGTTGGGTAGAGTTCGAGACATTCTGGAGGGCAGGCCTAGGATCCAGAATGACCTGGATAAAGTGCAGAAATGGTCCACAGTCAATTAGAAAAGATTAACAAGGACAATGCAAAGTCCTGAAGTTGGGATGGAATAATTATATGAACAAGTAAAGACTGGGGGATGTTTGGCTAGGTTACAGCACTGCAGAGAAGTATAGTAGATCAAAAGTTGTATATGATGAGAGCGCTCTTACTGCAGAAAAAGCCAACAGCAAACTGGGGTGTAGTAACAGGAGTGCCCCTTGCAAATCAATGGAAGTGATTCTTCCACTCTGTTGAGCATTGGTAAAGTCTTATCTGGAGTACTGTGTCCAGTTTTGGGCCCCCCACTTCAAGAACCAAGTGGACAAATTAGACACAGTCCAGCATAGAGCAACAAAAATGATTAGGGACCTGGGAGACAAGACTTATAAGGAAAGGCTGAAATAATAAGGGTTCTTTACTCTGGAGAAGAGAAGATGGAGGGAGGATTTGATAATAGTTTTCAAATCCCTGAAGGGTGATTTACAGAAAGGATACAGACAGACTTTTCTTTGTAGCTATACAGGACAGGGCTAGGAGCAATGACCTCAAGCAGAAGCAGAAGTAGCTCAGAGATACGGAGGAACTTTCTGACTATGAGGGTGGTCAAGCATTGGAACAAGCTACCTAGAAAAGTTGTCCTTGCAAATTTTCAAGAGCAGGCTGTACAGATACTTGGGTGGGATGTTTAGTCAAGGATGATTCAGGGGGCTGAGCAAGGTGACCTCATAACCTCTAGGCCTATTTTCCTATAATCCTAAAAAATGCAGGTGAGCAAAGGTTCAAAGGCCGTTTTTTTGTGAAGTGGTTTGCAATGGTCTACCAGTGAGGCATTCGCTGAAAGGAGTAACTTCTTGATGGATGGACTCCATCTGAGTGCCTGCGGAAATAGGTTTTCTGAAACGGAGGCTAGGACTATTAATAAGAACAGCTTTAAACTAAGGGCAAAATACAAGTGGATAAATAAATGGGACTCAGGGGGAATTTAGGTTCTTTGGTTATGAAAGAGATCCAAAATAGCCCTTCTTGTGAGACCACAAAACTCAGAGCCTATATTTTGGGCTATTAACCTGCACAAAACAGTGATTACACCAGAAGTGTGCAAAATATGGCCTGTGGGCTGGATCCGGCCTGCCAGACAATTTAATTCAGCCTCTAATTTAACTCATCAACTAATTGTACCCCACCCATCGCATGCACCTCGCTCCCATCCTCATGGGTGGAAGGGCCTGTCCCAGCCAGCACGCAGCTTCTGGGTGGTGCTGCTGCTGTCACTGCTGCAGCTGCCAGGGGACCTGCTTGGCTTCCCTGGCATCCTGCTCACCCCGGGCACCTGGGAAGCAGCAGGGACGAGGGCAATGGGGAGCTGCAGCTGGGTGGGAGAGTGGAGCATGGGGCCGGGGATGGCCGTAGCCTGAAGTCTGTGCCTCCTGGGGCAGTGGGAGCTGGAGCTCCAGTGGGTAGGATGGGGGTATGAGGGAGGGTGGGGGAGTATTGGGACTCCCCCACACACTTCCCCCTTTGGTGCACAGCCCCCACCATCAGCAGCAGCAGGCTGGGGGTGCTTGTGGCCCACACAGGTACTACTGCCTGCTGGCATGTGGCTCTGGCCAACACTGCACATGGAGTGCAGGCAGGCCAGTCCACCTCTATCACGTGGGGCTCTTTGCAGTGCACGTGCAGCTCCCAGCACTCGGGTACCACTGGGGGAAGCTGTGCACAATGGAGCTGGCTGCCTTCCCCACCCCCTGCTGCCTTCCCCACCGGAAAGCAGAGGGTGGGGCTCCCCTCCATATCATTACACCATGGTGAAGTGATTCGCACCTTGTGGTGATGTAATGTCCTCATCACCTGGATGGTAGGGCTAGGATTCAGAGTGACTTAGGTGAACTAGAGGATTGGGCCAAAATAAATCTTATGAGGTTCAACAAGGACAAGTGCAAAGTCCTGTACAATCCCATGCACTGGTACAGACTGGGACTGACTGGCTGGGCAGAAAAGGACCTCGGGGTTTTAGTGGATAATAAATTGAATATGAGCCAGGAGTGTGCCCTTGTTCCCAAGAAGGCTAATGGGACACTGGGTTGCATTGGTAGGTGTGTTGCAAAAAATTCACTAGAAGGGTAGTAAAGCACTGGAACTGGTTGACTGGCATGATATAGCTGGGGGTGGTCCTGCTCTGAGCAAGGGGTTGTACTATATAACCTCCTGAGGTCCCTTCCAACTTTAATTTTCCATGATTCTATGAATCTAAGATCCTTTTATGGGTGCTCTAGGGTGCTGTTCAGTATTAACACTGTTAGTGTGCAAGACCTATGCATAATTCACAAGATAAATCCTGAGATTTCAAATAGAAATCCATAACATCAAAAATATTCAGACCTGTTGTGGACTTTCTGACTTCTTTGCAACAGAAGAAATGCTCTATTATTTTTCCATGGTCAAAAATGAAGTGAAAGTCAAGAGCTGGCATCATCCAGAGGGTGCCTTGAGTCAAAAACGCTTGAGAACCAGTGTATTAGCACACTGGGATTTTGCTTAATGATTACTAATCTTAGGTGGTAGTGTAATACAAATGACCTACCCGTGTTAATGGTTAGTATCCATGGTAATGGACCCTACAATTAAAAGTACCAGAATATTTTCATACAATCCTCATTATCTAGAATCTCCTTCTCCTCCTTCGCTGTTTTGTCCACGGCCTAAAGACTCCGTGAAAGCAGCAGAGTATTAATAAAGACTCATCAGCCATATTTTAAGAACAATGATGTCTCAAGAGCCAAGTAAAATTAGCAACTCTTTCTTTGCCCCTCAATAATTGTCTCAGCATGGGATTAAAAACAGTACATTGAAGTTATATGTCTTAGGGTATGCTACCACAGGATGGCCACTGCCATCGATCCTCTCTCATGTCCTGCCTGCTGAGAAAGTAGCTCACCATTTGGTGGGAGATAGACAATGTTCCTGTGTGCTCTGAGCTGAACTTCCCTCAACCTGCTCAGCAAGACAGAAGTCTAGGAAAGATCAAAAGAAACAGGAATCAATAGGATTAAGGGACTTAGGTTCTTGCTGCTTATTCACACAGGGCTCAGTAGGAGAGCATTTCTCTGAAGAAAGGAAGCACCTCTGGTAAGTGAGCCATCTTTAAAAAAAAATCATGACCCTCTTGGCAGCCCTCCTGAAACTGTACAGTCCTGCCCCAGTTTGACAGCACTAGTTTTCAGCTTCTTCTGGTGGGGCATGAACTGCATCAGGGAAAGCCAGCTCTATAAGTTGTATTACTGGAAAAAATATCTACTCGGGGTAACAGTCAGGTATAATCCAGGCAAGAGTTTAACATGCAGTGAACTCACCAGATCAAATCCACCAAACGCTTTGTTCTGGCTATGGCATTGTGCTTTTGCACATGCATTCAGGTATGTTTTGTCCTCTAGCAGGTGAGAAGTATGAACTGGGTGAACAGTGTGAACAGGCAGCTTTTAATGTGCTTAAATAAAAAACAAGATTATACCCACGCAGCGTTTGCTGTCCCTGAATACACTATTGAGTCAATTTATTGGGAGGGAAATTTAAGTTCTAGTAGATATTAAAAAAAAAACCCAAAACAATGAAGCAATTTTTGGATTCAGTCATGAATAATCATACCAGTAATCTGATTCAAAGAGTTACACTTATCCAGGTAGGAGCCAGAGATATCCAAACGTACAAACATGCCCAATCAGGTGACAGTAGTTTGTAAGTAAGTACACCAAATTACTCAAGAATGAGCCTAAACCACCCATATTTGCAGGCATGATAGATTAAGAACTGTTGAGTGATTAATTTGAGGGGAAAATACAATATTTGAAAACAAGGTGAAATATACATAAATTACCTGTGTGAATGACTATTACCTATATTTTCACTGCCCATGGGTGTGTGTGTGTGTGTGTGTGTGTGTGTGTGTGTGTAGATATAGATATAGGTATATAATACATCTGCACACGAACACACTGATCCCACTGAACTGACCAGGATATATCTAGAGAAATGTTAAAATCTGTGTGTTTTTCTCCAGCTTACTATACTTCTCCTTCAGCTTCTGTTTTGTGTGAAATTATCCATTTCTTCAACTGCTAGCCTGAAGGGTTAATCACATGACGCCTTTCAGAACCGGTGCCAAGTTTATCAGTGCTACTGTTTAATGGCAATAGGTGAACCATATATGATTGCCCTCTTCTTCTCATGTAGACAGCTTGTTTTGAAGTTAGAGGTAGGGAATTTGCTAAATTAAAATGAGGGCAATGTGTTAAATACAAGCCTCTTCCCAATAATGCGAGGATCTGAAACATGCCCTAACTACTGTCTTCTTTAATCTGTGACATAAAGATTGAAACAAGGTCACTTTTTTCAGCTGCTTCAGAAGGTAATTCAGGCAGAATGAAGTGTAGATGGATCATATTTTTAACCTTACTCCAACAGATAATCTTTACAGAGGGCTTCTGTATTTAGTCAGGACAGACAACCAATTAGGATTAGGCACCAGATCCTCAATTTGCATAGATTAACAATACTTTATCTATACAGCCAAACAATGGCATCTTGATCTCCCTCTAAAGTTCATCTATCTAGACTGGATGTTAAACCAAAACTTACCCGACTTTCAAATTACACACACATATATACCATAGAATCATAGAAGTCAGGTCGAAGGGACCTTGTAGATCTTCAAGTCCAATTCCCAGCCTGGGCAGGAAAAAAACTGGTCTCAAATGAGTTCAGCCAGGTAGGCATCAAGCCTCTTCTTAAAGACCCCAGGGTAGGAGCCAGCACCACTTCCCTTGGAAGTTGGTTCCAGC
>NW_017728918.1:4689519-4690828 GCF_001723895.1 Crocodylus porosus | reverse complement strand
TCACCCCAAATTTTGGTATCATCAGCAAATTTAAACAGGTTGCTTTTCACCCTGTCATCCAAATCACTGATGAAGAAATTGAACAGCGCAGGTCCAAGGACCGAGCCCTGGGGGACTCCACTGCCCACTTCTCCCCAGGTCGAATATGACCCATCCACCACCACCCTCTGAGTACGACCCTTCAGCCAATCTGAAATCTGTCTGACTGTGGAGGCATTAATGTCACAGTCACCTAGTTTTTTAATGAGGATGGGGTGGGAGATGGTGTCAAAGGCCTTGCTGAAGACCAGAAAGACTACAACACCTGCATCCAATGTTTTTGTGGCCTGATCATAAAAGGCAATCAGGTTGGTCTGACATGACCTGCCCCTAATGAAACCATGCTGGTTGTCCTTGAGCATCATCCCTGAAGCCAGCCCATCACAGATGTGCTCCTTAAGGATCTTCTCAAAGAGTTTCCCAAGGATAGAGGTAAGACTGATGGGTCTATAGTTGCCCGGGTCCTCCCTTCTCCCTTTTTTAAAGATGGAGACCACATTAACTATCTTCCAATCCCTGGCACCTGGCTTGAGCACCACGGGCGCTCGTAAAACCATGCCAAGGACCCTGCAATAACCCCTGCTAGCTCCCTCAACACTCTCAAGTGGAGAGCGTCTGGACCCACTGATTTGAACACGTCCAGCCCCTCCAGAAGCTCCCTAACCTGGTCCTCCCCAAGCTGATGTCTGGAGGCGTTCCCCTCAAGTCCGTCTTCCATCACAGTGGAGAAGTCCTGGTCCCTGCACAAGAAAACAGAGGGGAAGAATTGGTTAAAGAGGTCTGCTTTCTCCTCTGGCGCAACCACCAGATTTCCCAGGGTATCTTGCAGGAGCCCCACATTACCCCGTGCCTTCTTCATCCTCCCTATATATTTGAAAAAGGACTTTTTATTATCTTTGATTTGGACGCTAGTCCTATCTCTATGTCTGCCTTAGCTTTCCTGACATCCCCACTACAGGCCCAAGCAGAGGTGGTATACTCCTCTTCGGAATTAGCACCCGCCTTTCACTGGGTGTACACTGCCTTTTTGGCAAACAGGCATTCCTGGATGGCCTTGGTGAGCCAGGGGGGCTTTTGGGCACTCTTGCCCCCCTTGCTTCTTGTTGGGATGCTCACCCCTTGGGCCCTGAGTATCGTCTTCTTAAGGAACAACCACTTATCTTGGGCACTGAGTTCCCCTGCCCTCAGGAACCCTAGTGCCTCTCCCACCAATCTCCTCAACTCATTGAAGTTGGCCCTCTTGAAGTCTAGGGCTACTGCCTTGCTGCAG
>NW_017728918.1:4614676-4688794 GCF_001723895.1 Crocodylus porosus | reverse complement strand
CTCCTGTTTGTTCCCCATGCTACGATCATTGGTATATAGGCATTTAAGGCCTTGCCTAGCTGCGTGTGCCACCCCCCGATTTGGGAGACTGTCTGGACCCCTGTTTCTTACCTGGGCACTCCTTGCATTTGCTTGGGTGGTGTCTCCATGTCTTCCTGTGGTCCCCCTCCCCCAGCAAGGCTAGTTTAAAGCTCGCATACGAGATCAGCCAACCTGGAAGAGAAGACACACGTGCCTTTAGGAGAGAGGTGAAGCCCATCCAGCCCCACAAGTCCCCCTCCCGAAAGCATGGGTCATTATCTAGGAACCCAAGGCCTGCCTGGCAGTACCAACTGCATAAGCGCCGGTTGACCTCACCAATGCAGGCCTAATGTCGCCGTCCCCGCCTACTCACCGGAAGAAGAGAGGAGAATACCACCTGTACCCCATCTCCTTAAGATTGTCCCCCAGAGCCTCAAATTCCTTCATAATGCAGTCAGGGTTGCCCCTGGCTGCGTCATTCATTCCCATGTGGATGACAACCATGGGGTACTGGTCTGCAGGTTGGATGTAGGCCGGGATCCTCTCCGTGCTGTCCCTAACTCGAGCCCCAGGCATGACACTGCACCATGGGGTCAGGCTGGCAGATGGGACCTTCCAGTCCTCATAGGATGGAGTCTCCCATGACAAGGACCCAGCGTTTCTTCCTGCTGGTGCTCGCTCTCTGCCCTTTTCTTGTTATGTGGGGAGTGGCATCGTCACCGCTGGAGGAAGTTTCTCTGTCTTTCTCCGTCACAGCTGCCAGGGTCTCAGACCTCTTCCCCAGGTGAGGGGAGCATCCACCACTCTAGGCCTAGCAGCTCTGGATTTGGACACCTTCTGCCACTCCTGCGTTGGATGCGTCTCCTGTGGGGGCTGTACAATGGCTGTACAATGGATGACCTGGCCTGCAGAGAACAGAAGTAGGCATCAATTTCATCCTCTGCATCCCTGATCCCCCTCAACCTGCTCACCTCAGCCTGGAGCTCCCTCACCTGCTCCTCCAGGGCCCTAAGTCATGCACAGGAGGGATAGGAGGGACAGGCAAGGGAACCACCAAGCCACCCCCCCCAGGACCTCACCAAGCCCCCCCCCCACAGACAGGGGAGCAAGGGGCCACCGACCTGGTCTTGAGCTCCATCTGGGTGGAGGCCTCAGAAGAGCCCATGCCAGGAGGCAGCGCCAGGGCGGGGTCCCTTGCCAGCCACGCTCTGGGTCTACACCATGTCTGCAGAGCTGTGCCTACTGCTTTTGCTCGCTGGAGGTGCCACTCTGGGCAGCAACCTCATGCCCGCCTTACGCGAACACCAGCACAAAAGCCAGTGCGCCCTTACAGAGCATGCCTGTTTGCACGCACCGTTCGTGCGCGCTGCCCACAGGCGGCTCAGGAGTGCAGCTCCCTGTCAGGCAAGCTTAGAGGTCTCCGAAGGGCTTCCCCTCCAGATCTGCCTCAGCTGTGCTGTACCCTCTGCCCCACTTACCTTAGGGGGAATAAGCTGTTGCTGCCCCCACCGCTGTCTCCTCCGCAGCTGCTGCCTCCGCCGCCGAGGTAAGGGGGTACACGTGTGTGTGTGGCACATGTGCACCCTGCTCCCTCTGCTCCTGCTCCCCAACTGCCAGAGGTTCCTTCCATTGTTTCCATTTTTTAATTTTATTTTTTTTGGGGTAGGGGGGCATGTTCTACTTGCTGTTCAAATCCAGAACAATCCCAGAAATAAAACTACAGTGATATGAAAAATCAGGACTGAATTTTTGGAAGAGGCCAAAGCACAAGGAAATCAAGCATACATGAATTTTCTAACTGCAAACCTTCTCAGCTGTGTAGACTAACATGATGTGGAGCAGTTGCGCACACGATATGTGCGTAGGAAGTTGCACATGCTCAAATGAAGGCCAAGGCCCAAATTCACCTCTTCTTTTGTCAGGCAAGTAGCACATATGCAGCTAACTCCAGCCAAATAACTGGCTTTTTAAGCCACTTTCAGGTTTTTTCATCCTACTTACTTCCACATAAAATCCTTAACCCTTCTGACCCACTGTGGTCACTTAAGTTCGGTTGCGATACTATTCCACCCAAGTAGATGCATAAACTCTGGGTAAATCCCAGATGTGTGTGTCACAGTAAAGCATGCCAGGTGACTCTAACATCAAAGAAGGTCCTTCCCACCTTCTAGCCTAGTAGTTAGGGCACTTGCTCAGGGAAGAAGAGACCTAGGTTCCCTCAACTGTGGAAGGGTTGAACTTGTATTTCCTACCTCCCATCAAATTGTTGCGTCACCAGGCTATGAACTAGGCACAACTAAGCATCCCAAAAGCTTCCTCTTGAAGTCGTCCTACTGGACAACTAAAAAGGAAAGATGTGCTGGGACAGGGGGAGAGCAAGCCAGAGAGTGCCCAGCGTGGTCTAATGGGCACCGGTGTGGAAAAGAAGGTGCCCTGGGCTCTGGCTGAATTCTGCCCTTAATCTCTGTGCCTAAATCACTAATTTGTACAATGGGATTAACCATCCTTCCTTCATCTATTCACCGGCTGTATGGACAATTTAGATGATAAACATTCAAGGGCAGAAGTTCTTCTCAGGGCACAATTATACCATGCTGGGATATTCCCAAACATACCTCCCTACCCTGCTCCTACTCATATGCTCTACACCCAGAAACCAGCCACTGAAGTTGCTCCAAGGCAATCCTCAGGGACTGCTCTCAAGCACACTGAAGTCTGAAGTCTCAAGAGGTCCCACAGAGGGATGTCCCAGAGTGTCTTCCCTGGTGTATTCCCAGCTTTGCACCATACATGTGAACGTGGGCAGGAAGGGCTTGCTTGGAAATGGGGCTACTACAGTGGAGATATGTCCTCTATCTGATTGCACTGTGTACAAAGGAGCTCTGCCCTTGGTTGAGTACTCAGTACTATTATAGCAAATTCTGCTTGCATGCATATAGATGGACTAAGTGACCCTTGAGTGTACTTTTCAGTCTGTCATAATTCTGATAACTAATTACATAGTCCTAACTGCCCTATTTGTGCCCACAGGTGACTATACATAATATGAACTTGCTACATGCAGTTATACCACATTTTTCTAGTCTATAGCCCAAAGTGAGATACAAAAACCTACCAGTTAATTATCAGTGCAAGGACAATGTAATGCAAACGTGTATAAAGCAATGATAAAACTGGATTAAGACGTAAATCCATTAAATGGTTTGAAGGCAAGGATGCAGGCAAACGTGGTAGGGAATGGGACCACAGACTCTTGCTGCAGTTTCATGCATGTGGATTTTGTTCTAAATGAGGGCTGACAATCTTGAAGGCTATTTCTGAGCAAGAATATGAAGACCTTCATCATACATTGAAAATGCTAGTAGGCATGAGATGCATTTTTTAGAGGAGGTAACTGACACCTTTGCTATGTTTCGTGACAATTTGACCTTAAGTTGAAAAGGACTCCAATAAATACATTGCCAAAGTTATTGCAAAAAAAGAACCCAATGCACATCGGTTCAGAATACTTATTAGACCTTAATTCATGCAGTACTTTTTATCAGTAGATTTTAAAATACTAAACAAAGGGGAGGTTACTGTCTTATCCTCATTTTACCAGTGAGGAAAATGAGACCCAGAAATATGAAATAACTTGACTGGGACTGCCCAACAGACAAGAGGCAGAGCAAAATACGATGTTTTGAGTCCTGGTCCTGGATTCTAATTCACTGAACTTTACAGCACTTTTGTGAGACTGGTAAGGATTATTATCCTTATTCTACACAGAGTGAAATGTTAGACTAGTTCCATACAGTTACATCAGTTTAATTTGCTGTGTGGTTTTAAACTGGTGTGTGAGCACCTGTATTTTGGTTTCAGACAGGGTTTCTACCATTTAGCTTAGGGTGAGAGTTCATGTTAGAGTAAACAGATGCTACTTCTAAGGAACATTAGTCTGTGCTAAAGTTAATTAGTGCTAGTGATAGTCCTGTATCTGGGGTAAATACCCTCTTTAATGTAAATCGCTCAGTCCTGCCACTACAGGACTGGTAACAGGGTTTGGCTAAGGGCTGCAAGCCTATTTCATGTCTCCCCTGCTCAGTGCATCTCTATCTACAGTATAAGCCAGCGGGGGGGGGGAGGGGAGTTCACCCCACTGCCCCCCATCAGCCTTTGGATCTCCCCTCCCTCCTGAAATCAGCCTCTCCATCCCCCATTTGGCCCCTGCATCCCATGATTGCCACCCTACCACCTCAATCAAACCAAGAGCAGCAATGGTGGCAGCAAAAGGAGGAGGTCCCCATCCCTGCCTGCTCCCAGGCTCCCGAAAGCCCGTGTCCCTCCGATGCACCTAGATCCAGCCCCCACCCAGCCTACAACTGCCTGGTAGCTCCTTGCCCACCCCTGTCCCTTTGCCCCGGCTTCACTTCAGTTCCAGGTCCTGGTGGGGGCTGAATCTGGGTATGCTGGGATGGCATGGTCTGCAAAAAACCCAGGAGCCAGCAGGGGGGGGACCTCCCCTCCCCCACCCCCCCAACTGGCACCTCTGCCACTCTTTGGCTGGTTGTGGCAGCAGGGCAGTGCTCTGGGGGTGGAGGGGCCGATGGGTTCCCAGGGGATTGATTTGGAGGTGGAGGGGGTGATTTGAGGGGCACAGGGGGTAGCAACGCAGCAGCTCACCACACACCCATTCCTCTCTTTCACTCTAACCCCTCCCTCTACTCCCTCACCCCTTCCCCATGCCCCCCTCCCTGCTCCCTACCGGTTTTAGCCCTTTCCCTCGCTCCCCACTCACCCCCCGCCCCCCCACATGTTGCCTGGTTCTTACTAGCTGTTAGTCCAGGGCCATAGATGATAACTAGTTCACCTGGGCACAGTGCCTCCTGGGATACTGGATGACTACAAGTTGGTGGCTTTCTCTAAGGGGAACACCCAGACTTTAACTTAAGTCAAGCTAGGTAGCACAGTTCAAAGATGATCCTGAAATATCATAACTTTAAGATGCTTGAAGGGTACTAGTTAATGAGTCTTAATGTGTTATATCATTCAAGTTGTAAGTGCTCCTAACACTTGATGATCTAACTGCATCGTGTAATCTCACCCTCAAACTGATTTAGGAGTTGTAAACTCATGGAAAAGAACACAGCAGTGTAGGGTGTAAACTTACAGTGCATTTTCTAGTTCAAACTAACGCTTCCCCCAGATGCTGCTAGTGAACAATAAGGAAGTTTTTATATCTTTGAAAGTGGAATAAATTGCTAAAAAGCAGAGTACCTGGTAAACTGTCAAATTCACACCCAAGCTTGCTGTGCAGTCCATGTAGACAAACCCTTAGCAATGGATTTAAGCTACAACAATACAACACTCTTATAGCAAAATAAGAGAAGGAAACAGCAGGGCACCGGTTTAATTATATCAGCCCAAGTCTGGGTGTCAACAAGTCCAAAGAGACTGAGAGGTGAAAGCCCAGATTTTCAAGAGCATTCACTAGTTCTACAGCATGCTGATGGTGAATTTAGGATTAAACCTGGATGTTTCAGTCTCCTGGTCTCTTGTTTCTATACTGGTTGCATCTTTCTCTTTATCCTAACTATAGCTCACCATATTTATAATGTGTCAAGAGAGTAATCCTTTTGTAAGACTTTGCAAGATCATTAATCAGTTTTGTTTTGGTTTGGTTTTGTTGCTGAAACAATGTTTCCACTTTGCCCCTATTTGCTGAGTACATTTTGTGTCCTTCATGTAAGTGTTGGGCAATGTTCAGATTTCCTTATGCAAGCTAGGCTGACTTGACTTTAACTCTTAATAAAAAGGAATCCCTGCTTCTAATTTGTGTCCACACTTTTAATCTCTATAACTCTAAATGCAGAAACTGCATGTCACATGTCACTATTCCAGCTTTTTGCTTACTGCAGCCAATTTCCACGTACCGCATGCTGTTTATCGTAGCGATAGTCACATTTTGTCATTTTATATAAAGTGCAAGTGCCACAGGCCCTTCAAACACTGTCTGCGCTACACACATGGTGAACCCACCTTTAAAAATGTTCCTCATAAATCTTTCCTGTCACCTCTATTTTGCTCACATTAAATTGAAAAGGGAAAAAGGAGAAAAAAAAATCCTTGAATGAGCTATTCTGGGTTTAGGTTCATAACAATGTTCAAATTCTCCTTTTTTTTTTTTTAACCAATTTTTTTTTCCTCCCTTTTTTAATGTACATCGTCTTTTTACATTGCCAGCCCAAGTTATTATTTCCTGGAGGTTTACACTGGAAACCTCAGATTGTCAGTTCGTTTAATGTCACTTCACTTTATGCTTCATGCCAGGTTTAAGGCTCAGCAAGAATTGACAATGCAAGCCTTTCACGGCATCAGCTGACTGCGTTCTCTTTGACAGCAAGATTTCAAATCAAGGATTTAATAAACTAGTAGCTCTTCCAGTTAGCAGAGAAATGTTCTTTCAATTCCATCACTTAGGGAACATCAAACAGGCCTCAGCTATACAGTTAAGATCATAGCTAAACCTGAAATCTAGCTTATTTGCATGTATAGTGTCAGCAGTGTTTGAATGCAAGAGGAAGAAGAAACGAGGAAACACAATTTCCTTTTGTGAAATTAAGCACTGGGTGTGCACGCACAGGGGCAAGCACATGCATACATGTAAAGGGAGCAGAGATGATAGGTACTGTGGTGCCTATTGTTAAATAAATAGGTGTAAGGAAGGCTGAGTCCCAGCTTAAATGTTGACTTGGCTGGAAAACGGTGTTAGGCTCATTCGGATGAGTCTGAAGTGGTGTCAGTTCCAGCCCCTGCAACATTTAGGTTACAGTAAATTAAACTTGGTTGCATGCCCTTACACCCTTTTACTTTCACTTGCTAACCTATACGTTGTCCTAGTTCACACATCACCTCTGAATTCCTTCCACTGTTCAACATCCTTAAGGTGAGTTCAGAACATGAAAAGAAGAAGGGGAAAAAGGCTTTATGGCTCAAAGGGAGAGAAAATTCTCCCTCAAAGTCAAGAATGTGGAATTGGAGGGTGCATCTCTGTGATGTGTCACATGAATACATCTCTAATAACAAGGGAGGTCACTGAATTGCAGGAGCAGCCCAAACTCTTAGAGTGAAAGAAGTGTCTGTGTTGTAGATACAACTAGAAAATTTGCAAGTATAGGTATCAGACTCACCCTCCCACCTGTTGTGTTGTGGTCCGACTGAGCGGGTGCCCAGGGCTATGCTAGAAAATATGCAGGAATATTGGGGCTGCCTGAAGAAGGGCAGGAGGGTCCGTCTTGGCTTATTTGCAGGTGTTTCATTTGTCTCTATAATTATCCTGCAGCAAGTACATTTTTAAACAAGGTGCTATTGGGATTTTCAAGGTTATTCTGTGGAGTGGTTTGAAGGAAAAGAGAAGCTTGCCCTATGACGAATCTGCTACAGCTCATTGTTGGACATGTCCGCGTGCTGAGAGGTTCTGGTCCATTCTGGCCCAGCAAATCCTATGAGAGCACCACACAAAAATAAATGCATTAAAACTGTGTGTAAAATATTTCCAGTCTTTAAATCACCTCTTGGCAGGTCCATGGGAAATCAAATATTTCTTTGCTTTCCTGGATAAGGCTAGACTGTGGTGAGACTTGGATCCTCAAGTGTGGGGGTCTCACAATAGGTGCATTTCCCCAGGTATAGGTATTACGCATTGGAAATGTCCTTCAGGTGACATTTTTTTCCCCTGCTCTCCATTTGATTTAGGAAAAAAAAAATTAACTTTACATCCTAGAGTGGATTCCTATATTCCTCCATGGGCACATGTATACATGAGACACTTACTGCAGAGTAGGCTAATTAGCTCCACAGTAAGCATCTCAGAGTCTACGTGTGCAGGGTATTAGGCTGGAGTAAACTAATAAACTCCATAGCACGATAGTACTTGTGAATACAAGTTGTTAATACCAGCACTATCCTGTGGCAGTGTTTTTTTATGTGAAGATGCTTCCCCAGCTGGCTGGGGCATGAGGGCAGTTCAGTGCAAGGGCTTCCTGCTAACTAGCCTTACACTGGAGCACCCTTATGCCCCAGCCAGCCCCTCCGCAGCACATTGAGCCAGGTTGGAGCAACTCTGGGCTGCCAGGCTGACCCCTGAGACTCCCTGCCGGCTGGGGTTGCTCTGACCCAGCTCAGTGTGCTGCGGTCCTGGGTACACACGTAAACATGGCTCTCAGGAGCAGTAAACTGCGGCATGATAAGTGTTGGAGTTTATCGCTTTGCATTAAAATGCACAGGTAGACGTGCCCCCTATGTATCTGCTAGCTGTATCAGCTGGTAAGATAGATGGGAGGAGGTATGGGGAGAAGTGAAAGCTTCTGCCTTTCACTGCCCCTCTTTGCTCCTCTAATATACACCTTCATAAACTCTCCTCTCCCCCCTCACTCTGCAGCCTCTTCCAGTTGTATTCACATACCATGCCCTAATGGCAACATAACTCATCCCCAGCGGACTCCTTTACCCATGCCCCATGACTGAGTCAGACGGCTTGTCTACACAGGCATGCTCAAGCAAAGTAATCCAAATGAACCTGTAAAAGTGGCTTAGTTAAACCTCATTACAGCCCTCTATGGTCATTCCCATTCTAAACTGAAGGGGATTTCAATCAATTTAGCTTAATTTGTTTCCAAGGTAAATTAAGCTAAATCAAATTAGGGCAGTTTAATTCTGAATGAGAGTTTCCACAAAGGGATTTAATACAGTTTAAGTAATTCACTTTAATTTTCCAATTTTAGTTCATTCAGATTAAGGGTAAAGTTATGTGTTACACTTAGATCATATTAAATCTGTGTAATGTTAAAAGGTTTTAAAGTCAGAACGTGGTGCGGGGAAGTAGTCGCGTGTTAAGGGTTAATATTCTTTCTTGCAGGCACAGTTCTGACTTGCCATTAAAGGACTGGGAAGCAGGGGCATGGCTAGCAGCCAGGACACTGGATCCCAACCCCTGCTCTTGGAGAGGGGAGCTGTGAAGAGTGGTGTATGCTGGGATGTTAGATGACTGCAAATTGCTCATTTTATCTCTGTGGAGGAGGCCAAAGTTGCCCTAACATTAACTAGGTAGCACAACCCAGAGTTAATCCTCACTTCAAGTAGCACAACTTTGCACAACTAATGAGCTTTACCAAGTGGCCACTAATATTTTAAATATCCTTAGCGTGGTCTAAGTATAACGTGTAACTTCTCCCTAATAACTTTCCTATAAGTCCCTGCACAGACAAACCCTGAGAAGAGATGCCAGGATCATTTTACTCTTTCCCGCTTCTCCTCAAAGCCTCCTGGTTCTCCCCCAGAGGACATCTGTGAAACCCTTAACCAAAGGAAGGTTAATTTAAAATAACCATAAAATGGACTGACATAGCAAAGACATCCAGTGGGTGTGTCTACACATGCATTAATGGCCATTGTTACTGCATGTGAAGTTTAGTACCTGTACACAATGTGCAGTAACTGGAGCTGCCATGCAGGAGTGCCAGCACATGTTTTTTTAGTGATGCTAGTGAGCAGTAGACTAATTCCACAGTGCATCAGTGCATTAGCACAGCTTTTGCTGTGACACACTAATGCACAACAGATTTAGTCTACTGCACATTTAGCATCTTGTGTAGATGTGCCCAGTAAGATTTAAACTTGTCATAGAATAAATTTAAATATGGCCTCCTCAGCTTACTTCTGAAGTGAAAGCAGAGAGAAGCGAGTGGCGTATAGCCTGGGAAAGCAGTCCCCGCATCTGGACCCTCTGCTCTGCCTTTTGTTGTCTCAGTGCCATGTTCCTTTGCTGCATCCAGGTCTCTATTATCCATACCCTGTGTGTATGGGTTTTCTTGTACAGGCATTCCCTCCCCTGATTCAAGGCAGCGCCTCTTGCTTTCAAAGAAGTTTTCTCCAGTTCACATTCACACCACAGGGATTAGCAGAGCAATTCATTTCTCCATGCATCAAGAGAAGGTCTATTGAGGAAAGGCCCTTAATCATGATTAAAGATTAAATTTCTGAGATTCTGATCATACAGACACTTTACTCTGGGGCAAAAGGAGGATGGCATTTCATCCGCAATAACCACTGCCTTGTAACTATTTATGGAAGAACAGGATTTGCCATTTACTGGGTCAGACCACAGGTCCATCTTGCCTAGTGTCCTGTGTCATACAGTAACAGAGAGAAGATGCTGAAAAGGGAAAGTGAATTGGGTATGACCAGGGTTTTTTTTTTCTCTCACTTGCCTGTCTAGGAAGTTTTAACACAGAGACTGTATTCCTAACTCCCATGCTCGATAGCTACTGAGGTGCCATCTTATCCTGCTATGAGTGGGAATGCAACTGTGATCATTTAGTCCTCAGTCCAGAAGAGAGGTAGGTTTCCATGTTTTCATTTACATTCCCCGCTAATAAGAATATAGACACACAGGCAGATGCTCCACAGCAGCAAATGTATGATAAAGCCCCTCCTTTTGTCCTGTGTCATACTGTTCAAATGCCCACCCCCCTGGGTCCAGTGTCCCAGCTCACATGTATTTAGTGTGGACTGTGCCCCTTGTTAACCTCCTTCAGGCAGCTTAATATAGGAAGAACTAGGCATCGCAAAGAGATCTTTAGTTCCTCTGGCACAACCTCGTCCCTGCTCACTTGGTCAAGGGTGGTGATACCGGGTGAACCGCCCTTGTTCTCGCCTCCGTGTCTAGAGTCAGCATCTCAGCAGTGACTGTACTTCAGAAAAGGATGGTGACCGTTTTACCTGAAGCACTTCCTCCTATACTATCCAGTAGGAATCAGGAGAGTATTAGGACTTTCCCGTAACTATTTTTGCATTGGTACATTGAAAAAAAAAAATGTCAGGCTTAGCCTTTCCCCCCAAATCCGTCCTGCATCAAGTTGTTTCTGGGACTTCAGTGTGTTGTCTCCACTCTCGCCCCCCTGCGAGCCCGGAGACCAGTGATTGTTGCACACTGGAATTTCTGCAGCGGCACATGGTAACTTATTAGCCTATTAGCATGTCTAATGACACAACTGTGCACTTGAGGGGGCTCGGACATTCCTGAGCCATGCTGTTTTCCCACACATGGGAAAAGGAGCCAACATGGAGGGAAAATAGGCATTTGTCTGACTGAAGCCTAGCCTTGTACTCAGAACCATCACTGTTTTTAAAGTGCAAAGGACAGACTTGCCTGCTGTGGCAGGTTCTCCCAGCTGCATTCATTTGGGGATGTAAAGCGCTATACACACCACAAGGCTGAGTTATTGCTGTGTTAGGCACACGGTGCCAGGTCTATTCGGATCCAAGTTAAAAGAGACTGCAGGGCAGAGTCTCTGGTCTGGCTGAGTGCAGTGCAGAACTAGAGCAGAGGGGAAAAGATGATGCGAAGCCACTTTTCTGCTGCCCCAGTCCTGATCCAGATAAGACCTGGGCTGCTTTTCAGAATAAGAATAGTAGCCTTAATGACTGGTCTGTTTTCCAACCGGCTACTGATGGCACCCAAGAAACTCATAGATTTCCTAGGCATTGGGGCTGGAAGGGTCCTCAGGAAATCACTGAGTCCAGCCCATTGCCCCAGGGGCAGGAAGCCAGCTAGGGTCAAAGGATACCAGCAAGACAAGCATCCAAACTCTTCTGAAAGGAGTCCAGAGTAGGTGCTTGCAGCACCTCTGGAAGGAGAGCAAGGAATGGCTGGGCATAGTTGTACCCCAGCTACGTGAACGTTTTTCCCATCCATGGAGAGCAACACAATAGGCTTGCAGCAAGGCACTGGGCCTGCCTCCATGTATTTTCTAGGAAACAGGCAAAGGTGGAGCAAGGAGGATATTACACAAGCTCTTTACTGTGATGCACACAGAACTGCAGAATAACACCTCAGCCTACAGGCACTTCCACTTGAATAGTGGACTCCTTCCCAGAATAAAGAGCTATTCAAAATAAGCGAGAGTATCAGAAACTGGCCTGTGGTGAATGATTCTTGATTCACAGCCCCAGAGCACCCTTGCAACAGTACCTTTGTCAATGTTGTGTTGGTATAACGTATGTGCAAGCCGCATATATCAGCACCAGAGTTATAATGCAAAGCCTTTGCTACCTCAGTTCCTTTTGCATCATGCCACGGTGTTTCTCTTTCCTGTATGAATCATCTGCAGAGCTGATTCGGACATGGAGAAGTGCAAAATTTACAATAAAAGATGCCTTTGGAAATTTGCCTGCCATGAATATTGGACTACCCCAGCGGGGAGTTTGCATTCCCTGTTCTTGTTGGTGGAAAAGGAGAAGCAAAAGGCTTATCAACATCCTGTCATTGAAAGTTACTTCTGAATTCCAATGAATATTTGTGGGGACAATCATTAACCTCTAGGCTTAAGTTAGGACGTACAAATTTCAGGTGAAAAAAAACCCAAGCAGCTAGCTGGGAGCACACTTTTGAGGCCAGTCAAATTATGGCAAACACCAACTGACTTCAGTGTGAGGCGGAAAGAAACAGTGCCTTCCCCTTTTCATTCATGATTTGTTTAAACAGTACTGATCTGTTTTGCTATGAATTATTTAGAGGTTCATTTGACCCATTTTTAAGTTCCTTTGGTGAGAGTATTTCCCACTATCCCCTCCAATGCTCTAGTGATCTCACTGTTATATGAAAGAAGGAGCATGTGTCTTTCTTCATCCTATGGAAGGAATGGTAAGTAAGACAGATCCTTACCTTAGATAAATCAAAATGGTCTTCCTTGCCAATGCCAGGGCAAGGAAGATTGAGCCTAAATTCTGTTTCTTTGCCCTTCCCCAATCATTAGTGATTCACTCTCATCAACTGCACTGAAGTGGATGGAACGGTTTAATATATTCTCCCATTTTGTCCAAACCATGGTAAAATTATGGACTGAGAAGTTCAGTGCACACAAAGGGAATTGCACATGTGACTCTTTTAAAAACCCTGACCATAGAGGATATTTATTTCTATGCATCTTTGACATGTGCAAATCGCTTTTGCACACATACTGTAAAGCAGCCCTTTATCCACAAAGTGTCTATACTGCAAGCTGTTTTTTTTTACTTTAACCAGAGTTAGGAGTTTCACATGCCAATGGACAGGAGCAATTAGGAATGCTCATCCAGAGTTAGTTTAAATGGCATTTGGTTGCACCTGAGGTGGCATTTCATTGCAACCTTTCCCTCCATTGACTTCATCAGTCTAAAGGCCAAGCTGGATCAAACATTGCTTCTATAATTCTTTGCATGGGTTTTCAATTCAGACCTAGTCCCTGCATTTAGCAGTTTCCTGCTATACTGGAAGAACGAAAAAAATCACATCCCTAACCAACATAGCTATGCCGGCAAAGGCCTTAGGGTAGAAGCAATTACATGAGCAAAACATGTTTTTGGCTGGTATGGTAGGACTCAGATTTGTCGTGTGGGGATGGTTCACAACTTGCTTAATTTGCAGTGGGTTGCCAAAAGAAGGATAAGTCATGCAGCTGTTCGCAGCAGCTTTGACTTCAAAGAAACTCATCCGTGGTCCCACAGCCAGCCAGAGAAGCAGCACCTTTTTAAATAAAAGCCACTGCAAAGAGCTGCACTAGGCAATCCCATACAACTATTTGCTGTAGCTCTCTAGACCTCTACCTAGTTTACAAGCCCTCATCTTTCCAGGGGGCTAAGGGAGCTAACCCTGTGAAGGTCCTACTATACACCTGATTTTTGTCAGCAGCCCAAAGAACTAAAGTGGATTTCCGTTAGGGAGGGTTTGGGGGAATAGGCGTATTGATTTATCTTACTGGCCAACGCTTCCTAGTGCAAACAAAACCTGTTTGTCCTGTTTTCAGTCCTACGCCAACAGCTTAGTTATCTTAGGCAATTTTCAGGTTGATCCTAGTTTGTCCTTTTTTTCTTTTAACTCAAGCTTTTTCTGGGAACGTCTTAGTTTGTTATGCCCCGAAACACAAAGCATTAAAAGCCTTTTAAAGAGTGCCAACACATGGCGGAGGTGGCTACCTGCTCTGCTTTCCATAAAACAGGTGTTAATAGGCTCTGGAGGGGTCACTTAGTAAAGGAACTGGGACTTCAAACATTTATTAACTTGTTTGTATCTCACAGAAATACCTACAGTGGAAAACCTTAGATTTGGAGAAAAGCCACATTTGTCCGTCAAATGAGAAGTTCCTAATGAAGTAGTTTTACAGTTTGAGTGAGATGTGTGAGCTTGTAAAATCCGATTAACTGCTATTGTGCTTTCATCTCACCTGTTTGATAATTTGGCTGTTAAGTGGCTCAGCAGAGCCACTGCTGAGTGTCCTTGGAGTCATGCGACTGCAAGAGTTAAAAGCTCAGGTCCGCACCTCGGGAGTTTATGTTGTGGAGCTATGATGTACTTCTTTGTCTAGCAGGTGAAAGAAACAATATAAAAATGGCAGAAAAGCAATGTGGATTACTTTTGCTCTTGTAATAACATCTTTGAGGCCATTCTGGTTGTTACTATCAGGACCTTTTTTGAGATTATTGAGATGACAAAGGTAATAAAAGAGTTGATTTCTTTTCTCCCTCCTTTTTTTGTTTGTTTTTCCTTTGGTCTTCCAACTTCATTTAAAGACTCTGTAAGAGAGATTATTTCTGGGCTCGATTAACAATTAACTTGAAATGGCTGAACTATCACATTAGAGCAGAAACAATGTAATTGAGCCGGCCCCTGAAAATAGCAGGTTGGAAAATTGCATGCCACACTTTTCAGAGGAAATGACTGTAACTCTCTTGCAGGGCTGGGGAAAATGGTGTGGAAAAAATATATAAGATTACTCCCTTTCTGTGTTCCATCCCCAAAGAACCTTTGCTCTATCTCAATTCTCATCTAGTCACCTTAAGAAGTGAAAAAGCACTGACACAGGAATTGAAAATGTCACTATCTTGTCACCCCAATGCACTGGTCCTGAAAAATCACCTGTCCTTCTGGACCATTGGGTTTTCATGGGGTCTGGTTGACTTCAAGTCAATGACTCTTCGTTGTGTGCATAAACTGGGCATGTCTACACATGAGTCCCACTGTGCAATTGGTACTGAGCAGTTATTTAGTACTTGTAAGCCCAGTCCCGGCAACACACAGGTCATTTCTGACCCTACTGCACAGTAGTGGCAGCCTTACAGTTAGTGCCCACCAATGCTACATCACCGTAGCTCATCACTACAGCAACCTAGTGTCTTGTGTAGATGTGCCCACTGAGTATGCCCCACAAGATATGGTCTTAAACATTTATGATCTCATAAACATTGATCCATTCCACTTTCATGGGTCAGTCATCCTGAATGGCACCTGGTAGGCCTAAATACTGCCATGCATACCCACCCCTTACAAAATGAGTGCATTTCACCTAAAAACCTAGACTTGGTCAAAAACATGCCTCCAAACCATTTTAACAGAAAATTTGGATGTTAATTACCCCCTTTTATTTTTTTTTTAAAAAGCATCTGTTTTGTTAAAAGCATCTGCAGAAAATTGTTATTATGAAAAAATAGCCTCAAACTAAACTATTTGGGTCAAAAGCCAACACATTTTGTCCAGAACATAAAAAATTTTGATTCGTCATACAATAAGGTTTGTCCCCCCCTTTATGAGAGCAGATCCTGGTGCGTGACAAGAGATGTAGTTTGACAAAGGGTCACAGATTATGGAGGGAAACACACAATAGGAACATGAGGTACCAATAAACCTTCCACAAGGCAACATGGCAACATTTCCAAGTTGAAATTGGTTGTTTTTCAGTCTGTCTTGGTGTTGCAAACCCTCTCTAGTAAAACGGGGTATGGATCATCTTCTCATGGTTGACAAGTTAGTGGTGGGTAGATATAAGAAATGCTAATAGGTTTGCTTGTTTTATGGATGTAGTACAGAAAAAGTGGAAGGAGACTTCCAACAAGGCAGTGTTTCCAGGTCGTAGCTGGAAGGGATGGCATGCTGCCTCCAAACAGGCACATAGGGAAAAAAGGGAAGGGGAGCTTTCACTTCTCTACTCAGTACACAGAGCTGATTTTGAATTGCTACTTAAGGAACTCTGAGTATTTTTGCCTTTTGACCAATCCTGTGTGTGGCATGTGTCTCATTTATGATAGGAAGGCCTTAAATGCAAGCACTATGAATTGACGTGAATGTTCTTTAGTGGTCAGGTGCAGGTCGCTGAGTACAAGATCATTGTATCAACGGATGGATCTCAACAAGTGTTGCTCAACAGTAATCATCCTTAATGCGGTTCTCCAGAGAATGGGACTAGACCTGGTGCTAATTTTTGTTGGTGACCTGGAAGTGAATGCAAAAATGTTGGTGATAAAATTTGTGACGCTCGGCTTTCATCTACATGAGACGCTTAATGCGCAGTAGACGAAGTCTACTGCACACTACTGTGTCACGGCAAAGGTTGTGCTGATGCACTAATGCACAGTATAATTAGTCTACTACACATTAAGTATCACGAAAAGGCCGTGCGCCGTTGCTACTACGCATTAGTGCCAGCTACTGCACATTTATGTAATACCTCATATTGCAGGTATTAAACTTAATGAGCAGTAGCAATGGCGCATTAACGCACGTGTAGACATGCCCACAGACTGTCAAACTATGACTATGCAGCAACCTTGCCAGACAGCAGCAGCCTCAAACACACACAACAGTTAGTCACATCCCTGTCGTATTGTGGAGAGGCTAATGCATGACAGTGCCAATTAGCCCGTTTCCAGTTTAATTAGCCATTCTGTAGTGCCATGAAGGTGAAGCTGTGCTAGGTCTAGTTAGGAAGCTGCCCGAGTAGAGCTGCGTGGTGCATTTAAAGACATTGCTGTTGAGCAGATTAAGTTTGCCATATAGGCAGGGCTTTTGAGTGGTAAATGACTGTGAGGACTGGTAAACTGGGCCTCTTCAAACAAAATGCATTTTAATATAGCCAAATGCAAAGCTATACATGTAGGAACAAAGAATACAGACCGTTGCCTACATAATGGGGAATGGCATCCTGGAAAGCAGGGACTCTGAGAAGCATCTATTGATCGGGGTGGGCTAAAAGTCAGCATGTAGACAACAGTATAATGCCATGGCTACAAGGTTTAATGCAATCCTAAGATGTCTAAACAGAGGATCAGTGACTAGCAGTAGGGATGGGATCTTACCTCTGCCTAGAGAAGTGGGCTGAGTGATATTGAAATACTGCAACCATTTCTGGCACCCACATTTTAGAAAGGATGTTGAAAAAATTAGGAAAAAAGAAAAGGTACAGAAAAAAGCTGCAGAAATATTCTGAGGACTGGAGAAAATGCTTTAAAATAACAGAGGAACTTCAGCCTATTTAATTTATCTAAAAGAAGATTAAGAGGTGAGTTGATTACAGTGTATAAGTACTTTCACGGCGGGGGGTGGGAGGGCAGGGGAGGGAAGCTGGATATTACGTTATGTTTTAACCTAGTGGAGAAAGGCATAATAAAGATGGTTGCAAACTAGAGGCAAAGAAACTGAACCTGGAAATCAGATAAAAACTTTCTAAATGTGTTTAGCAACTTAAGCTACAAAGAAAGATGGTGGAGTTTCCATCTTTTGACATCTTCAGGTCATGGATACTCTTTAAAACCCCATTTGCGTACTTTGGAAGAGCGACTTCAATCACACACAAGCTGTTGGGGTAGCACAAAGGTAAGAGGGTAAAATTTAATGGCTTGTGATATATAGGAGGACAGACTAAATGATCTAATGGCCTCTTCTGGTTTTGAGCTCTACGTAACTATGAATAATGTCTGGGATAGATTTGTCTCTGAAATGGTGCAGATGTCAATTATGAGCCCTGTTCATTTTATTATGTAGCTGATGTTTATGACCGAATGAAACCACACAGAGTTTCCAGAAACATGGGCATCAAGGCATTTACCATTCCAGGAATTTATAGCAGAACTATAATGTATGGGTTCCATGATTACACAGGGAAACACAAAAGGATACGTACTATTTATATGTAATTTTGCATTTTACTGTGTCCATTGTTATTTCATATATATGCCATCCAAATGAAAAGCTTGCTAAAAGAATGCTAACAATGCAAAGTCATGTACTAACAAGTTTGGAAGACTAGAATTACAATTGCTTGTGCATGTATAAGTGAGGGACATGCATTATCATGATACAGCCTTTAATTATATAGGCAGACATCAATTTTCCCTCAGTCCTGTGCCTCTTTCAGTACAGAGAAAGGATAATATTCACTGAGTGGGTAACTATTTCTTTTGTTCAGTGGGCAACCTCACGCGTTACTTACTGGATGCCATCCAAACCCTACATGGCGGAGAGAACTACTAATTTCTTCCTGGGCTTTCTTCTGTTGTCAATTCAGATGTACAGGCCAAATCTAGATTGGCCCAGTAGGCACCTCCAACTCAGGCTTCACTGTGCTTAAAGATCAAGCCCCCATATAGGTGACTCAAAGATACAGTCAGCTCCCCTTACAGTCAATGGGGAGAGTTACCAACTTCTGCCTTACAAATTCACGTGCTGAGCAGATGCAACCCTATGCTTAATCTTTACAATTAAAGAGGCGCTCCCCACACACTACCAGGATGGATCAGGCCCCAACATCTCTGTCACAGGCCCTGTAAAACAGGACAGACTCATGATGCTTGAATCTGCTTGAATCATGAGGCCCCCTTTCCTTGCTGCACCCCTCTGCTTCATTCACTAGCCCCCTTCCAAAAGAGGCAGGCACTCTGCAGGCAACAGTCTCCTCACCGTACATTGTGGGGCACTTTGAAGCTGCAGTCCATCCTGAGCACTGCATGGGACCCGATTTTATGGCAAACATAGCTTCTTCTACCTTCGTGCAGCCTGGCTATTTATTATTTATTATTTCTATTATATACCAAACCCTACAGGCCCTAATCTCATTTGGGACCTCTGGGTGCTGTCAATAATCTTATGCGGTAAGCAATAGTCCCAGCCACTGTACAAAAGCATCAGAAGAAAAAGTCACTTTCCCCAAGCACTTGCAGTCTGGAGAGGCAGCGCATAGAAGGGAAACAGAGGTGTAGGCAGGTGATGTGACTTACTCAAAGTCACAGCAAATCGGGGAGAGAGCAGGGCGTAGATTCCAGTTATACTCCCTGTATTTTCTTTATCCATTGAACAATATGACCTCACGCTAATGACTAAAAACCCGTATGTTATACAGTGCAGTTTTTTTCCCCCTCTGAGTCAATATTTTTCTATTTTTATAATATGGGTTTTCAAGAAGTACCAGGAAGGGATTCATTATAGAACTTAATCGAAATACTGCCGCTTCACAGTTTCATAGTTGGTGGGGTCAGAAGGGGCCTAAGCAGCTCATCAAGCCTGACCCCCTGCCATGAGCAGGAAAGGATGCTGGGGTCAAAGGACCCCGGCTAAGGGGCTGTCTTTTAGGTGGCTGTCCTTTCAGGATGCTTGTGTTTTCCCTGAAACCACACCCAGATGGTTTGCTGTCACCTTGCAAATGTCAGGTTTTTTAAGGGCAGAAGAGAACATTGTGGATGTCCAGCTTGTCCACCTACATAACACAAGCCAGGGTATCTCACCCAATATTGGTGCAATTTAAATGGGCCTGTCAAGTCCAATTTATGGCCTTGCTCTGGCCTGATTGTGGCAGCAATTTTTGTTCCCTCTGTAAGCTCTGGGAGAAAAATCAGTGCCTCTCTGTACAGAGTAGCTACGCATATCTGTCCTGTGCTTCTCTCCATGGCTCATCAGCTGCTTTGTAAATATAATAAAATGTATGCATAAAATGTTAAATGATTCCACTTTTTACAGTGATTAATTAAAAAAAGTTCCTGAGATGCATGCATACCACTATCCTTTGATACCACCAGACAATTGAGAGAGAGAGAGCAAGCTGGCTCCACGTGGGGACTTTTTGCTTACAGCTATGAGACAGTACTGCACTTTCTCCTGATAACCTTGACCTGCTTTTCCTGGCTCAGCAGTAGCATCTGTGTCACATCGGCTTAGCATCTGTTTATCAATCTAACAGCACAAACCTGATTCCTGCTTCTATTCTCTTTAGTGCCTGGGATATTAAAATGACTGAATTAAGCCAGCCGAGTTTGGAAAACATGCGCCTAAGAGACCAGAGTAGGTCTGTGGAAAAGAAAAGAAAGGGTGGGGAGGAGGGAAACAGTTGGTAAAGGATGGCATTTATTTATTTCTAGGGGATCTGTATGAGCGATTCATAATGAATAAGTGCCCTAACAGGGCTTCTTCAGAACACAGCCCCGCATTGTCTTAAAGCAGGGAAGTTAGTCATCTCCTTTGCCATTTGCTTCATTTCATTTTAAAAATGAAAACAAAACAAAATGACGGAGGCAAAATCATGTAATAAATTGTGGGCGTGTGCTCTTTAATCTTCTTTCAACGTGCGTGGCCAAGCATGTTGGCCACATGTTGAGAACAGCATGCCCAACAGCCTACTCTATTTTCGTATAGATCTCTATTAATAAGCATTAGTAAGAAAGGACGCTCTAAAAGCAGAGACGGCGGCATCCTTGTCCTCTGTTTTGTTTTACGTTTTAACTTCCTCCTACCCTACCCGCTATCACCCCTGCCTAATTTCCTAATCGTTGTTTATCCAGTGTATGGTAATGGGCCTGGGTCAGAGGCATTACTTCATTTTTAATGCTGGCCTGGGGAAAAAGAAGGGTTTGAGTGGCAGAGGCAGACTATTCCCACATGGCCTAAGCCATTTGGAATTCGCCGCGTGCCGGCCGCTCGTACGGCTGTTCAAATGGCATTTCGCGCTGCCTGGGTCACTGTGGGCCGCATGAGGGAGACGGCTCTGCAATGACAGGAGAGGCAGGAGACGCTGTTCTGAGCCTGTGACGAGCTGCTGCAAAAGAAAGAAGGAGCTACCAGCCCTGGGCACGACACCGCAGGGAACAGGCTGAGCCACCCCATCTCATCTAGCAGGTGCCCCAGCGTTATTTGTATTTTGATGTATTACAGCAGTGCTTTATAGACTCACCTAGGACAAATGCTCCATCGTGCTGTTTGCTGCACACAGTGCAACGCAGCCCCTGTATAGACGGATGATAAGGAACAGGAAGGAAGGAGCAGATTTCCCATGACGGAAAAGTGAACCTGGGGATACACGAGTGCACACTGAAGGGTAGTGCCGTACTTCTAGCAAAGACCAGAATACCTGAGAGCGTATGGCATATCTAAGAACTACAGATGGTCGGGATATTAGCTTTGCCTCCCATCCAAATGCCAGTGTTTTCAGCATGGTGATATGCCCTTAATGCCATGCTGGAGAATTTGTTGAGCATTGAGGCAGGCAGGTCTTGGTATAGCTTCGTAGTTGTTAGGGGTGGGAAGGGACCTTACAGATCATCAGGTCCAGCCCCCCTGCCTTTGAGGTAAGTTTGGGTACACAACCAAGAAGTGTGCTTCATCTACTCAATCTGCATTGCCAGGCCTCAGCCTGGAGGTGAGCTGGTTTAGTAAGGTGCTGAGCACACACTGTGCAGCAAGCTGGGGATAGCATGAGCGCAGCTCTGGACCCATGCTCAGAGCCCTGCTAAATCAGCGATGCTGCCCAGGGTTTGGCATGCAGCATAGCAACTGGGTGGTCCCTATTTCTCAAATGTGCTCCTGGGATCACCATGAAGATAGTGTAAGCAGGCTCCTAGCAAAGAATTCCCCCCTGCAGAATGGTTACCATCTCTATGGTTATACCTGGCAGGTTCCCCATCCCTGATTACCTTGAGAGATTTGATATGATCCAAGGGGTATGGAGGCCTGCCATGCATATGTAAGTGAGCCATTTACAGTAATATGTATACACATCATTATTCAGGGTCCTCTGAAAATGCATTTAAGTAATCATTGGACCAGGGTCCCACTAATGCAAGCTAAGTTGCTTGGTCAGATTTTATTTCAGCATCCATAATGTGTTGATTAGAAAAGCAAGGGGTTGTGGGGAAGAGAGGGGAATAGGTGTAGAGAAGGACCTCATCGTGGTTATACAAAACAGCAGCTATCAAAAACATATGACCAAGTCTTCATGTGAGGTATCTGTATATTTTACGGGAGAATTCATTGCTCACGTCACCTCCAGTGAATTTAAGAGATGAGTTAGAAGCATGTGTAAATATCTGCCAAAACTTCCCAAGAGGATTTCTCTTAAAGGGAACCAGAGGAGAAAATGGCTTGGAAAAGCGTGCCAATAGGCAGATCTGTGCAGAAGCAGAAAGGTACTATTTGAGCTTGATCCAAATGATCATTCTCACAGCGCTCGGAAAAAAGTGACGGTGCACAAGGGCTGGTGATTAATTGATTTTTAAATTATTTTAATAACTTTTAATACCCCATCTATTTTATTTCAAATGTTGTCTTGCAATAATCCTGAAATTCAAAGCAAAACTCATCCAGTCCTTGAGGCTACAGTTTCACCTGGGTGGCATCCAAAATGACAGCTCCAGGCTCATTCAGAATCTCTTCCTACCTGACTCATGGAGCAACTAGGGTGAGGTTCCCTTAGAGAAGTCCTCATAATTTTCCCAAGTTTCCAAATCACCTGAGTGAAGCTGGGTAAATCATTTCTTCTTCAGTAGAGGGGGAGGTGTGACTTGGAAAAAACAGAATTTTTTTTTCATTTTTTGGATAAACCCAGGACATATAGATTTTCTTTTTTGTTCTGCTCCTTCCCCCCCCCACCCTCCCCCAGCCTCAAAATAATAATAATTGTGGTTTATTTGACGTAAAATAACTTTTTTGTTTCTTTCAGGTGGATTTTTACTCTTTAGAAATAAATATGGATACATCTCTCTTTCCAAAATGGAAGGGCAAAGCATTGCATTGAAAAGGTTCAAATTAAGTATTCCAACTCTTTTCAAATTCTGCCCTCCCCACTCCATTCACTGCATCCAGCCTAAAAGTGGAGGTGGAGGACCGAGCCTCAGCCCTACTTAGTCCATAGCCTGATGGTTAGGGCCATGCCTGAGAAGGGAGACATTTTTTCTATTTATACCTTCTCTGGCTAAGCTGGGTCTCAGACCCAGGTCTCCTATGTCTTGGGCAGGTGTTTTAACTATTGCACTGTTGGAATAAAGGTGGGTAGGCCTTCCTGGTCACTAGGCTACTGGATTAACTGTGGGGGGGCTGTTCTCCTCCTGCATATCACTTCGGCACGTGACACACCTGAGCTGGATCCCAACAAAATACCTCCTCTCCAGGCAAGCTGGATACTAACAGAAAGGGAATATATAACAGTGCCTTTCTGTTACCTAGAAGAGAATTGCCTGCCAGAGTTTTATTAAGGCTTCTAGTAGGGAAGAGCTCTGCAGGACAGAACAGGATCAGCCTGTGATGGTGCATGATGCTGGCCTGTTGACAGAAGTAGAAATCAGTGCGTCTCACTGGATGGGATAACATCCCACTTGTGAGGCAAAATAAGGGATTCACAGTGTTTAAGAGTTAGCCCTCTAAGTGATGGAATAGGATTTGGGCTGAATTGTATTTAATGTAGACTTTTAATTTAGGAGACATCTGCAACCAGTTGTATAACAACCGTAGATTTTTTTTTGAACATCATAACTATCTAGCACAAAAAGTATTGCACATCCACATGAATTCCTTCCATTCGGACCTCAGTTTGATAGTTAATGATGAATTAATCACTGGCCTAGAAGTTGGCAGTTGCCTAAAAGTTGGCAACGAGTCATCATGACTTAAAAACACTTAATATGGTTAAAGAGGGGAGATTTCTAATCAATAATATGCATTCTTCAGACTTCAAAAGAGCTGATTTCTGAATGTCAAAGAAAATTATGATCAAAATTAACAGGGAGAACAAATTCAGACAGCATAATGTGAATGAAAAGTGGAGATTTAGTAGGAGATGGAAAAGCCATAATTCCACAATCAAGAATGAGGATAACTTTTGCTAATATCTGCCTTTCTTCAGTGGTAAAGTGAAAATATTGATTAAAAGTGAAAAAGCAGAAAATGGGGACAGGGAAAAATAAATAGCAATCAGTATAAATCTGAAGTTACGATGAGTAGAAAATTGATAAAGGAAACTATAGAAGATAAAAAGGATTTTTTAAAGAGGATATAACAACAAAAGAAATCAATGGCATAGGCCCATTATTATCTGGGGATGCTAAAACTATTAATGATGCAGGAAAGGCATAATTTTCAATAAATATTTCTGTTCTGTATTTGGAAAGAAACAAAATAACATGATTTTTAGGGTGATATACTATCCAGTCCATTAGTGACCCAGGAGAATGTCAGATAATATCTACTAATGATAATTTCTTTTAAAATCAGAGACTAAATATTTTTCATTGAGGAGTTATTAAAGAGCTAGTGGGAAGTTCTCTGGCCCATCAATATTCATTCTGATTAAATCCTAGACAATCAGGGAAATCCCCAAAGAGTGAAAGATGATAATGCTTTGCCAATATTCAAAAAACAAAAAAAGGCAGGTTGACCTCTATATCTATAGGCCAGTTATTCCACCATCAATCCTGGACAAAATAATGAAAATCTGATATGTGATTCATTTAGTGACTAGTGAATTAAATAGTGAATTAAAGGAAAGGAATGTAATTAATGCCAGTCAACATGGATTTATGGAAAATAGGGCTTGTCAAACAAGATTCAGTCACTGATGAAATTACCAGTTAGGTTGATAAAGGTAACTGTGTAGATGTAATAGAATTTTGTAAGGCATTTGAATTAGTAGCGCATGACATTCTGATTAAAAAATTAGCACTGTACAATAGCAATAAGGCACATGCTAAATTGATTAAGAATTGGCTAACTCACAGATCTTAAAAGGTAGGGGTGTCCTCACTGAATGGGGATGGATGTTTCTAGTTGGGAGGTACCACCAGGCTGGATATTAGACCCAACGCTATTTAACATTTTCATCGGTGATCTGAAGGTAGATATGAAACCACCACTGATGAAATGTGTGCATCCCTAAAAGACTGATGAAATGGTTATCAGTGCTGAAAACCAGGCAGGCCCACTTGCAGAACGTGGTCAGCTGGAGGTCCCAGTGTAATGCCCTGACCAAAATAAATAAGATAATTTGATGACAATAACTAAGGGAGGTATTGAGGAGAAATGATATAATTCTGCAGTGATGAGACCAGTGGTAGAATACAGTATCCAGTTCTCATGCCCAGTGAGAGGATTGTGTTCGGTACTCCTGGATCAGCAGCGCTTCACTTTAGCTCACCCGATAAGGCCACATCCTGTAGCCTTACTAAAGGATAGTAAGAATACTGGAGCCCTTAGAAAATGACAACTTTAGGGTGGTTGTTAAGTGTTTTAAAAAATATAAGAATCTCTTCAGAATTGATGGAATTCACTCTTTCTGGTCTGGAGAAGCCACGTTTCATGCAGGACCTGGAAAATATAGTAAAAATAGCTTTACACTTAGTTTACACTCCTAATATCCTGAGATTATCCCAGAACCAGGCATATTCCCATTGAGCTGCTCTAATTTATGGTGCTATGCATATAGCCAAAACAGACTGCTCTAGTGACTGGGTAACAGTTGGTATGAGGGCTATGCCCTGCTTGCCATGCTCCTAATACCAGGATCCAGAAGACTGGTGATATGGGAACCACTGAACTAGGTTTTCACCATCTGAAGGCTCAGATGAAGAAGGAATTCACAAGGGGTCTGATAAGCTGGTTTTCCAGCTGCAAAGGGACCACAGCAGGATCTGGTCAGGATATCTTTCCAAGTCTCTGTCTTCTCTGATTTATTATTTTGGGATCCTATGACCCCAGCTGACTTCCTGCCCTTTGGGCAGGGGGCTGGACTCGATGATCTCCCAAGGTCCCTTCCAGCCCTAATGTCTATGAAATCTATGAAATCTGTTAGTATTATGAGGGGAAGGATTATCAAAAACAGGACAATTCACTTCATCCCTATTGCCTTGAATAATATTGAAAGAGGGAAAGAAGGCAGCTTCTGGGGATCCCAAGCCTCAACTATACATTTCTACCTGTGCTCTAGTATTTCCTCTGAGACTGGTCAGCTACAAGATTATCTATGTGGCTGTAAAAAACTTTAACAGGAGGCTGTTTGGACCTAATAGTCTAAGGTATTTCAACACAGCTCTACTTGTCATGTGTCATGTTGAATTACACCGTGGGATCCATGTGACAGCAGCCCATAATGTGACCCATGTAATACATTTGGAAATCGAATACAGTGGAAAACCACTTAAAGAGAAAGGTGCCTCTTTGTGTGCTGGATAATGGCCTTCAATTCAGTTTCTTAGAACTGCAAAATATCAGAGAATTGATACAAAGAAGGGGAGTGGGCATCTCAGCAGTTGGCCTACGAAGAAAAGGGAGCTCATCGTAGTGGATCAATTAATAATAATAAACACATACCGGTAATGATCAATAAGGATTAATAAAAGGGGTCCTGATTCTTAGTACTCTGCTGGTATAATATTCAGCTTTAGCCTTCATAATCCCAATATACTCTGTTTCTAGCTATGGCCAATACATGCTCTTTCACAGGGTAGAAGATGGTGGTTGTCCATCTAATTCAAAAGAATGAGTAGTCTTTATCTTCTTATGGAGGGTCCAATTCTCTGGGGACATAACGCTATTTGTCTGGTGGAGAAAAACGACTGTTTTTTGCTGGCAGAAATGGTGAGATTTTTATCCTTGAGCAGTTTGGTGAAAACTGATCATTCTGGACATTTCTAAGCCTGGGCAGGCGAGTAAAAGGCTGTACCACAGTAGCTGGCAGATGCAAAGAGACAGGAAAGAGCATTGCAAGACTGTGCACCAGACGTTCCAGTTTGGTTAATTTGCTTAACAGTTCTCTGGTATTTACTCACTGATGTAAAGTCAGCTAGTTCCTTTGGCTTCAATGGAGCTGTGCTCATTTATGTCAGCTGGGCATGTGGGCTGTAAGAAAACAGCCAGTATTACAGCACATCAGAATAAATACTTAGGTCCCAGCCTGCTCTATTACTTAATGCCTGAAGGCCAAAACACCCCTAAGCATTAGCCGGACAACAGTTCTGCAGCAGCACAGGGAGGCAATGCAGATGCGAACACCACCTTCCTTCACAGTTTAACCCATTTTAAATAGATGCTACTGTACAGTACTGCTCTAATCTCTGCAAAGGTTCACCAGAGAGCTGTAGAGTGCAAGTCAAATTAAAGAGGATAATAGGGTTAGGGAAGAATCCTATTCCTTATGTGTACCCAAATGACACTGATCCAGCCATGCAACTGCTGGCTTTGGCAAAAGCTCACAACTTGAAATCCTTTTCCAGGTGCACTACGGATGCAGTCGTAGGATCATAGGAAAGCAGGGCTGGAAGGGACTCCATGGGCTCATCTCTGTAGCGATCACCAGATTCAATAAATGCAGGGATACAAGAATGAGAAGAAGCATCTGTCTGGGGTCATCTGACCCCAACGCTCTTTCCTGCCTAGGCAGGGGGTTGGACTCGATGATCTGGTGAGGTCCCTTCTGAACCTATGAACAACAAACCTTAATCTTGAGCAGCGTGTAAGCTCTACGGCCTCCTTCCGACTCTAGCAAAGTAACAGGTACTTAACTCTAAATTAGGGGGCATCTTTAAATTATAATTTTTATCACTGCACTCTAATCCAGACCCCTCCTCCGGGCAGGATCATCCCTGAATAAACCCTCCCAGCAAACTGTCTGTCTAACCTGCTCTTAAAAATTTCAGGGGTGAAGATTACACAGCTTCTCCAGACCACCTGTTCCAATGTTTGACCACCCTCATAGACGGAAAGCTGTCCTGATCTCCAACCTCAATTGTCTTCGGTAAAGTTTGAGGCCACTGTTCCTGCTCGTCATCTGCATGACTACTGAGCACATGCAGTGCGCTACCCTTTGACCAGGTCCACAGTTATACAGTTCCATTTGTGCATACCTGAACAAGCATAAATCCCCAAATTGTATCTGAACAAGGTCTTATGCTTAGTGGATAGAGCAGAAAGAGAGCGCCTTCTGTTTTAGCCAAGTAGCCAGGGCACTCACACAGCTTCTAAGCCCCACCAGCTCTTGAGGAGGTTTGAACCTACAGCTTTTCTTCATTTTGGCACACAGCTCTAAGCAGCAGATCACAGGCTGGGCAATTCCCATGGCTCACTAGCCCATTTCTTGAAGCTGATCCACTGCATCTTCCATTTAGTGTTCATTGGATAAAATGGAAGGAGAGAAGTGGGGAGGTTTCTGAACCATTCGGAGTAAGAGTGCAGGCCAGATCCTAGGGCTCACACCTTCCCAGGGTAGCAGCTATCTCAATGGCCCACCTATTCTCTGGCTTGCTAGGGTATCTGAATATACCTCTCCACTGGCAACATCTAAGTAATGCCCATTAAAATAAACAAGAGAGCTGTTTGTTTCCTCAGGACAAAGTGGGAGTGACTCTCTGGGGCTCATCAGCCCCCCCCAGCAAAAGTGTGGGAAAACTCCAGCCTTATAGAAATGAAGCAGAATACCTCCCTGTGTCTGGCAGTATTAGCCTAGGAAAGGCACAGACTAATGGAGCCAAGCTACAACCAAGCGTCTCAGACAGGTTTTGCAGCCCACACAGGGGTCTTCATTACTTTGTAGTACAGACTGCTACTGCTTCACAAGTTGGATAGTTGTGGGTAGCTCAGGGATGTCTACATTACCCTGCAGTCAGTGCCACGGCTGTACTGTAAGCATATCCCAAAGAGCGGCAGCAGGTATGCTGCTGTGCCCTAGAGAAGCATTGTGCCTTGCTGAACAGCACCAGTGCGTCCCCAAAATCTTGTCCCTTCACAGTGATAAGGTTGTGGCTTCAAGACATGGGACCATTTGCTGGTGATGAAAGGAGCCCATTTAAAACTCCAGCAAGCTCTCATCTTCCGCACATTATAGCATTTCAGAAGTCACATAATATAATCAGAAAAATAACTCTACCATGCTACTCTTGGCACCTCTGCAGCTTAGCCTTTAAGGGCAATCTTTTCTTTCTTTTAATAAAGCCTTTATTGGACCAAATTTAACAAAATTATTCCCTAATTATAGTTATTTTTTTTTTATTTGCCACTGGGAAGGAATACACCAGATGAAGCTGTTCGAGAGTGTGCGTGGTTCATACGGCTGTATTAAATGCTTCCAACTGCTGTCTTTTATGGTTATTAACAAGTCAAGACCAGGCATGCATGCATTCTCTGAGCGCCTTTGAGAATGGGGTGGGATACACTTGTTTCTATTCATTTCCCTTTGGTATTTTTATTAGAGTTGGCCAAATTATGCTGAGACGTAATATCCAGCCAGGCTTACAAAACTGTAGGCTGTAAATGAAGTAAGGGGGAAAAAAGCCCCAAACAAAAACAAACCAAAACCCCACTTAACCATCAAGATGGGCATTGCTTTTCGAGGATTTGAAAAAGGCCACTCTAATAAATAGAAGACCTATTGTTTTTAGTAGGTTTTGGAGTAGGCCGTCAATCAATTCATGATCATATTATTTTCTTTATCGTCTTTATCCTCTTCCTCCTCATCCTTTACAACTCCTTTGGCTGTTGCCTCTTTTCCAATTGAAGCCAATAGGCACTAGGCTCCATGGGCAAAACATAATACCTGGATCTATGTTGTGAATGAGGGGATTTGGTCAAGTTTTTCAAAATCAATTTGTAGGTGACTCGATTTTGGGGGTCTAAATTGAGACCCTGGGCCTTATTTATAATATTCTGTGCACCGATTCCTGCTCATTGAAAATTAGGTCCTTTATGGTTTATCAAGCTGGACATCCAAAAACAGAGACAATCAAAACCACTCTTTGTATTATATATCTGAAATGTACTGTACACTTCATTAATATAATAGTATAATAAAGTAGTATAACAGGGGGAGTATAATAAAGGGGGAGTAGAACAAACTCCTTTCTTTCATGGGCAAAAAATAAAGTAACTTGAAAGACAGCCTTGCCTCTTGTTGTGTCCTTTTAAATTGGTGGTGTGCAAGCTGTCAGAGTTTGGGAGCCACTGACTTAGGCAACGCTCCTGAGCTCCCTGCACTTCATTGTTTTACTTGGATCTCTGCCTCCTGATTTGGGCTCACGCTCCTGGTTCACCTTGACCTGAGCACCAGCTGCTGGTTCCCCCTCGCTCTGCCTTCAGACTCCTGACTCCCTGGGAGCTCAGCCCTTGGACTTTGCATCTGTATCAGAACCATACCCTGGTTCTTAACACTAGGACCTGTTGATTTCTTTTCATCCTTCTCTTATTTAAGACTGAAAAGGTCTAGGTGACTGGATTTCGGCTACTGTGCATGCTTAGAAGATTGTCCACCTAGAAGTCTACCTCCACTTAACCTTTGCTGTGACCCAACTGGATCCTGATGCCTTAGGTAGAGTAAATCCCAAGCTGAATGACTGATCGTGACAACAGAAAAACCCACCTACCCTTTGTCCAAAAGCCAAATGTCTCAGGCTGCCCTAGGAAGTGAAGGGCCTGGATCTGTGGCCCTATTCAGCCTCACTATGGGCTAGGAAGGGCTGATGGCACAGCCTTCTCTTTTGCAGCAGCCGCCCTCTTGGCATAAAGGAATGAAAAAGCCCAAAGAGCAGCATAAAGTACCTTGATTTTGTAGTGTGCATACTCTGCCAGGAGGAGGGGAACCCTGGATTTGGACTCCAGTTTGCAAGGCTGCTCATGGTTTTTTCAGTAATATCCACTGGAAAAAAATGGCTTTGAAGGTTATTTCTTCCCAAGGTAGCACCATCTTCACTGTGCCACAGTCACATCTATTCTTGCTTCCTTATCTTCAGCCCCATGATTGTTTCATTCTGCCTTACTGCCCAGTGGCCCATCTTCAACAGGAGGGAAGGAAGCAACCCTTGGTTCTGTCTCGCCTGATAATTAGGGCATTCCCCTGGGGGGTAGGAGATGTAGGATTGAACTCCTTCAGATCACATAGACCTAGAACCCATTTCCTGACAAGTGTCCTAACCAATGAAGTACTGGCCAAAAAGTGAGCAAATCCTCACCCCTCTACTCTGCATTGAAGTTAGACTCACCAGTGCAGGTCAACAACTCCTTTCTGTGACACAACTGGATCCTCAAATAACAGAAGTGCACAAGGTTGTCCACTGAGAGACTGACAGAGCTGTGCCTCTCCCAGGGAAAAGAGAAATGCCTGTCTCCTGAAGCAAGACACGTATTTCCAGGCCAGTGATAGTAAAGACATAGATATCTTAGAGGTAGTGTAGTATCTGAGGCTGTGCTTATAGTGGCCTGACTTCACTTCCCATTTTTGCTATAAAATCCTGGTACGGCTACAGCATGGCATTTAATTTCTCCCTGCCTTGTTCCTTCATATGTGGGATGAGATAATAATCCTTCCGGTCTTCACAGAAGCGTTGTCTGATTATATCCATGACGTGTGTTAGGTGAGCGGCCTCTGCAATGGGCACATGATTAGGGAGACAAAGGCTTTGAAATGATTCAACCAATGGATAATTTCCACTGCTTCCTTGGAGGGACTGTTTTACAAATGATCTAACAGACACTTAAGAAGTTTGTCTTGATATCCAACCTAATTTTACCCTTGCTCCACTTCATCTCCTTGCCCCTAGTTATGTATCCATGAACAACCCTCAACCATTCCTCCCCTTCCTTGCTGTTCCCATCCTTCAAATATTTGTAGAACCGTGAACATCTTTGCACAACACAGTTGGAGGCATTGGAGAAAAGGGATGGAAGAGCACCTCTTAACCCCCGAGCACTCAGGAAGAGAGAAGGCTGCCTGCAGAGGTACCCATGTGGATTGGCTATATTAGAGCAGTGAGCACCTGAGGAGAAATCTACCTAGTGAGTGAGCTTGCTTTCATTAAAAAAAAAAAATCATCAAATGTTGTTTGCCTTACGATCTTAATTTGAGCACTTAATTAAAGCCAACAGAGGATTCTAAAGTGAGGAGAAAAATTAGAGCAACAACTTTTTAATTATGCTGTAGGCACTCGCTCGCTCTCATTCTCGCTCCAAAATCAAACATCCCCTCCTCCAAATGCACATTTAAATGATGCTGATGACACAAGGATGTTACGGTCCTGCTTAGTCCTCCAGTGGGAGACGGAAGTACGAGACATGCCAGTATGGGAGATGGAGGGGTTTGGCCGAACCTGCAGGAGGTAAACACCAGCTGCATTCCTGAAGAGGGGAACCGTATTCTCTGCATTCATGGGAGCATAAAGCCTGGCTCCTACCTATCGCAGTCTGGGCTGTGAAGCAGGAAATCAGCAGAACTATCACTCCTCACCTTTATTTCTCCTTCGTACACCAACTATTGGAGCTTGCTTGTCCAGTCAGACAAAATTGGCTCCATCTTACAGGAATATAAAAGGCTCTGTGTGCCCCAAGACACTGGGAGAGGCCAAAAGACTCCTGCAGTCCCCAGGAGTTATAGTTCTTTACCAGTTAGGGCGGCTAGGAGCTGGAACCAACTTCCAAGGGAAGTGGTGCTGGCTCCTATCCTGGGGGGCTTTAAGAAGAGGCTTGATGCCTACCTGGCTGGACTCGTTTGAGTCCAGTTTTTTTCTCCCACCCAGGCGGGGGGTTGGACTTGAAGATCTACAAGGTCCCTTCGACCCGACTTCTATGATTCTATGATTCTATGCCCATTGAACTCAAAACAGTACATTTCTGTGTTGTAGGATTACTATATTCATTCCTCACATGCTCATCTTTACTGAGTGCTCCTTTGATGGTCTGTCCAACACATGGATTAGCCCCAAAGTTTTCCCATCTTCCTGATCCCATACAGCCTCCTCGCAGAACGGTCGGTCTCCAAATAGTCTCCCTACTCATCTGTTAAGGAAACGTCTGTCTATGGAGACCATATATAAAACCATGCTCCTGCACTGAGTTCTGTAAACATAGACATTTTTATTGAAGGTAGTGGGAGTCCATGCAGGTGTAAGGGTCTGCCTTGAAGAAGTTCACAGCAAATCTGGGACTGAGCCTTCTACCATGTGCAGAAGGTGCTAAGTCTTGAGCTCAGCATAGTTTCCACTCAATTCAGAATGAGATTTTAAATTCTTCCTCCACATCTTTAAAACTCAGGCTGCTGAAGGCCCACTTCTTCTTACGGCGACTTACCTTGAGCGGGGAAAGGAAGTTGATCTATAAAGTATTGAAAAAATGGAGGAGAAAGGTGGAGAATGGGATGCAGAGCAACAAAACAGATTATTTCTACAGTTTACCACTGGAAGCCAGGAAAGAAATGAACTGGCTTTATTCTGACCACTAATAGTTCTCAGTGGGTGTGTCTACAAGTTCATCAAAGTGCCATGCCTACTGCACATTAAATTTAGTACTTGCAACAGGAACTACTAAATAAATGTGCAGGAAGCTGCCTTACTATGCATTAGCATGATTGCATGCTTTTTTTTATGATGGTTAATGCACACTAGACTAAACTGTGAATTATCGTAATAGCATAGTTTTGCCATGACACTGTAATGCACAGTCAATCAGTCTCCTGTGCATTACCTTGTGTAGATGCACCCAGTGACTAGCCTGCAATAGCAAATAAATGGCACCGAGATGTAAGCAGTTTGGTACAGAACAATGGGACAGCTTATAGGTAGGGTAGCAGAGCTGGATCTAATTATGTAATGGTTAGTCACCTGACAGAATTTACCCCTGCGTGAACCAGACCAGATGCCTCCCGTGTCAGGATTTGTAGGTCAGCAGGCTGAGGTTATTTCTGGGTTTTGCTTCCCTTTGTTTGCTTGCTTTACGTTGGCTGGTTACAGCTCCCAGCTTGCAGCTCCCATCACTTGTTCTCATAGGGCGTGTCTACATGAGACGCTTAACTGCAAATTAGCATAGTTTACTGTGAAGTAAGCATGCACATGCTTACCACACCGCAGGCATGTCTGAACATCATTATACGGCAATGTTGCTACTGTGCTGTGTTTTGGTACTTCCTCTTGGAAGTACTAAAACATGGTGCAGTAACCGCCTATACCGTGCCATACCAGCAGCAAACGGAAAGTTTTCCCTGCTACGTCACTGTAGCGGCCCAATATAAGCAGGGAGTGTGCTGCTATGGCAGCCTAGGTGGTAATTAGGCCTATGCAAAAAGGGAAGTATTTGATTTGGATTCGGATTTGGCCGATTCAAAGGACAGTGATTTGATTCAGTAATTCGAATCACTGTCCCCATTTGATTCGGCAGAATCAGAATCTGAGCTTTGGTGCTGAGTTGGCGTTTCCAGATTTGATTCAGATTCAGAGCTTCAGCCACCAAATTGGGTGGAATCTCCTCCAAATCAAATTGGCAACTGAAGCTTTGTGCAGCCATACTGACATTCATGTGTAGACCCATGTGATCGCTGTGTTGCCATAGCACATGACTCAGCAATATAATGCATTGCTACATCACCATAGGGCAATGTGTAGAGTCACCCAGTAAGCCTCCCTAGTTCTGAGTAAATTTGCTACCTGAAAATGCAAGTAGAAAATTTAGTTGAGTAACGGTGCAGTAGCACTCATGAAGATGCTTGACTGGGAGCAAAATCTGTTCCTGGTCAGCCATTCACCAGGGAGGGAGATAGCTCCCTGTAGCCAGGAGTTGCCTGCTGCTGAAGCAGGCTCTGCCACAGAAGCCCAGGCAAGGACTATGTTCGCCTGCCCTGGTAGCAGGATGCTCCAAGCCCCCTGCTCTGAGATTGTGATCAGGGAGCAGGGGGCTGGGAAATTAAACCAAGGAGCTTGAAAAGAGTTGCAAGTGTGGCGTAGGTCCCAGCTCCCTGCCCCAATCTGCTGGTGGGGCAACTATCATCAAGCTAGCTGCTAGTTGTCCCACCAGAAGATCAGGGCAGGGGGGCTGGGACCTGCCCCTTCCCTGCAGCTTTTTCAAAGTCCTCTGCCCCAATCAGGGAGCCAGGGTCAGAAGACAACTTTTCTGGCCTGGTGCTCCTTGACAGCCCCTTGGCTAGCACCCAGGGCTAGCCTTGAACACCCCCGCAGTGGTGACAGGGCCCATTGCAGGGTTGAGGAAGTTTGGTGCAAAGAGCAGCAAATCTGCTGCCTAGTCCCTGCATGTATAAACATCTGCCCAGAAGCACTTAATATGCAGAAGTTGACTCCAGAGTAAACTGAGCCTGGATCAAACGCATGTGTAGATGTGCCCACACTGAAAAGACAAACCAGCCTCTATCGCCGCGGGATCAAATATCACAGTTCATAATCTGTCAGTGGCCAATAAAGGAAAATGCAGTGCAGCTGGAAATCCAATCACAGTCAGCTCCCTTCCAAACTGTGGTGCTTCCAATGATACCGTGAGAGGTAGAGCTTACTGAAAAGCCGGGCTTTACATCTGAATCAAAACAGAACCAAATATATGCTACATCTCCTGCAAGCTGCTGGACTTTCTAGCTGCAGCATGGAATTGACATTTTTGTCAGCTTCACAGCTAAGAGCAGGGATGAAATTGAGCAGAAGGTCAGTTTCAAGGAGCAGCTGTAGAGTCCTGGGACTTCCAGATTTTGGGTCCTGTCTTTGCAGGAGTCCTCACAGCTGCTAGGCTCCATGATGGAGTGGAAGTCCCAGTTAGAGCTAGGTCTCCCAGGGCATTCAAGCTTCTGACTTCATAGCAGAAAGCATGGAAGTTCTGGTGTCGGTGACTGACCTGGTTCTATAAATCCCGGCGTCCTACCGGATGGGTTCTCCCAGGGCCAGGAAACCCATGGTTGGCAGGTTGTTCCAGATCTATGAATCCAGTGCCTCCACAGTCCTGGACACAGACTCACCCTACGCTAAGATCTGGTACTTCCATGGACTTTCCAGGACAGATCTTGATGGGTTTGTCTCGCAGACTGTAGAAGCAGTCCTCTAGAAATCCAGGAATCGTTCCATTGGAACTGCCCCTGAGATTCAAAGATGTGTCATCCAATCTGAGATGTTTCAAACAAAGAATTTGAGGTTTAATAAACCATAATTTTCTGATTAAATTTTATTTAATTGAAAAATGTTTATGGGGGACACATGGCAGGTATTATAAAATGTGGTATTTGATCCTAGGGAGATGCAGGCTGGCCTGTCTAGTCACCATAAGAATAAGTGCTACAGCGTGCTACTGAGGTCCTGCATAAGGAGAGGTAGGATGCTTTGGTTAAGCCACTGGGCACAGGAGAGATAGGTTCAGTCCCTGTCTGTTCCCTAAACTTCCTCTGTTAACTCTGAAAAATCACTTCATTGTTCTGTGCTTTAACTCCACATCTATAAAACAGAGATGATATTCTGGTATACTTCGATATCAAGTTCTTTGGAGTTTGTCTCACTAAACAAAATCCCTCCCACAATTGAGCCTGAGGTTGATTCTCCTTGATCCTGAAGTCATAGTTTTACTACTGCTTAGGAGAACTGCAACAAAAATGAGAAAAGAAAATGTAGATTTATCAGAAAGAATCTCTTAAAGGTGAGGTTCATTACACTCCAAAAGTCTCCTCATTCAAGACGCTTAGATTTGAACTTAAGAATATATTGTATCAAACAAATCTACATTGTGAAGGAGGTGGACTCAGAGATTGTTAAGGGACTTTTTCAGTGCTAACATCTGTTACATGATTTCATGATTCTACAGACAGCATTAAGGAACATCACATCCCCAGCCACTTTGATGTTATAACCCTTCCTCATCCCTAGGTCATTCTACCCCTTCAAAGCTGCAGGGACTCAAACTTCAGTTTTCTTAATATGCTTCTGAAATTACCTCCTTTATATTCTTTTACTGTGTCTTTGAAGAAAGCGGTATTATACGAGAATCAGGAGAGATTATAGATCATGTTCTGCTCTGGGTTAAAAACACGAACTAAAATGGTTTGCCCAAGTATATCTGATCTTGCTGCTTTTATATTGTCTAGCGATTCTGGGCTTCTTTCCTGTAATTTCCTGTTCTAAAAGAGTGTGACGAGTGTATCCTGGGGAATTTCCTCCCTTTTTTTTATGATCTTTGCCATAAGAAGGGGGAAATATGGAACATACTTCAAAATTATAAAACAATTTCAGTTTTTAACTAGTAAAACATGACTTAATAGATAATAGAAAGTAGAATCACAGTTCTGACGCATTAACAATGATGAAATTCCTTCTAAACTATTCAGAAATATAACTTGTTTCTAATGTTAATGCTGGATAAATGTCACTAGAATCAATTTTGCTGTCTTTGAAAAAGATATATATTGCAAGGGCAAACTGGACCCCATGAGTGAGGTATCTGTGGGTGCATCTACACATGCAATTCATGCAACTGAATATACTCAGGCTCAGCTGGAGCTGAAGTAAACTAATCCCAAAGTCACTGTCTACACATGTGTTTAAGTGCAGTAATTTGCTGCGCTGCCAGATACCACTTGTGTCTAATGAGACTATCCAGCAGCACAGTAAATTAGTCTAGTGTGCCCTAATTGCCACATGTGTGTAGATAGTGATGCTTTACTGCACAACAAATTAATCTGTGCAGTAAAGCAGCTCGTGTGGATGCGTCCTGTACGTACCTGGCATTATCCTAACTTTGTTCCCTGTGAAGCCAGTGTCCGAGCTCTCGTAGACTTCAGCTGGAACAGCGCTGACTGCTTTTGGAAAATTACACCCAAGACTTCTAACCTGTACTTCCTTACACCAATTTATCCAGTTAATACTTATGACCCCGACTATTATACTGTATGAGCACCGCATAACTTTTAATATATTCATCCTCACAGCCCACCTGTGATGCATGGAAGTAACTATTATCCCTGTTGTATGCTTGGGGAACTGCAAACACACACTCGCCTAGTGTGGGTTACACTAGGACTAAGGAAGGATGCCCAGCTGACAGCCTGGAGACTGATGTTCTTATTAAAGCACAGACCATGGGAAGCAGCAGTAGTAATTTTTTCCCTACATTATCCCACATAATACACTTTTATCCTTGCCCTTAGGATCAAAGGACAGTTCAGTCTCCATTCCACTAGGCTCGCATTCAATCTTTGGCCTTGCCAATGCATCTGCAAGCCATGGCTTTGCTTATTCCCTGTTGCAGGCATAATTTTTGTGATATTGACTTTTGTCCACAAGGCACTGAGCTGAGAAGGCTTATTTATTCCACGCACGAAAATTAACCCCTCTTGGTATGCCTTTCAGATGGTCTTCAGTAAATATTTTATGGAGGGCTTTACAATAAGATTAACTTGGAAATAGCTCTTAAAAGAGTACATCTCTTTCCCTGCTAACCTTTATCTGGCCGGCAATCATAATGGTTTGGGGAGTTAAAAGGTAGGATTACCAGTGCTGAAAAGTAAGGAAGTGCCTGTCTCACTAATCTGAAAGTATTTGGATTATTATGTGGATTACCTCTGTAAAGTTGTGCACATCATGTAGGCAACAACACAGTGTATTTATACCCCAGGCAAATAAATAAAATCAGAGGCATAAGCAAGCATGCATGCTGCTGCAAGAAGCAGAGGCTATGCAGCTTCGGTAGAAATCAGATAGGCTCCTCTGAGCAGTAGCAAAGCAGGCTCTTAGCTGCCTGGCAGCCCTCTACCCACAACAGCAGTAAATAAGAATGTGCATCTGCCACTTGGAAACCCAAGACAATGAGCCTGGCTTTTATTCTCCCTTCTGCTGGTGTTATTCATGAGGAGCACTGCTGAAGTCAAGATGCCGTAAATCACAGAACAGCTGAACTCTCGAGATCTCTGCCTCCTGGGCTGAATACTTGGAAGAACACCTTGTGCAAGATTTAATTGCCTTCACATCTGAACTGGAAAATTCGGTTTGATCACGCTGAATCCCATAATGATCTGGATCCAAACATCGCCATATCTCGTTTAGACAACTTCAAATGCATGCTGCGTTTCTCCTGACCACCAAAGCAAAGCTGGATTCCCAGGCCAAGCAGCAGGACTCAGCCACACAGAGATGTTTCCAAGAGGAGATATATTTTGAACCACCTTCAGTTCTCAGTTTTCTCCATTTTTCTCTGCTGAATCTGAAGCCACACCAGCTTCTTTGTTTCCTCTCTGTACTTCCTTGTGTATCTCTCAACAGAGGAGCTCCCACCACTCTCCTCGCTCCCTGCGCTCATTCTCTTCTACCTTGACTTTGACATCTTCCAGCCCTGAACATTGCTCCACAAGCTTCCTGGAGCCTTGTTGGTTTGCTATCTCTTCCCAAGACAAGACTCCCTGATGTTTATGAGATCAGAAAATAGTAGAGCAGGATGCAATTGTTGTATTGAATACAACAGATAAATCAGGCACTGATTGCTTAGGTCATTTTAAATAGCTGACATGGTAGGACAAATTCTCCATTGGCATACTCGCCTACCAAACCCTGTGACTATCGGTCAGTAGAGGTTTTGGTTCTCTCTTTCCAAAACTGCGCCACAACCAACCCAATGAATGGTTAAGCTTCACTGTGTTCCAGCCGGTAATGTAGCAGAGACCCCAGCTAAGATCTACTTTTTCCTACCTAATTGTAACAAGGTTTGGCCCTTCCACTCTGGATAACCTAATTTTATAAAACAAATGCACCAACACTGAATATAATAGCTAACACAACGTTCATTTGCTTTGACCATGGATCCACATGAGAGTGGCAGAGAGGCATTCATCCCTATTTACCTCTACTTTCTTCAAAGTTCGGTTGTTGAAGGTATGCTTCCCACTCCATTCCCAGGGCTGCAATTTAGGAATCACCCCTGAGCTGACTCGGTGATCTCCATTCCCAGCAAACGTGACTTTTCAAGCCCTGTTTTGACTCCACCCATCACATTATTACATTTCAGCTGGGCCTTTTCTTATGAGACTTAATTTTGAGTTGAAACAAAGTCCTCGGAGATGTCTGTTGTCTGAAAGAAACATTTGTTAAAATTATAGTGGAAAACAAATGACGCTAGCTGCTGCCATACTTTCCCAAAATTCCTACTTTTTTTATTAGGCAGGCAAGGTACTTTGGGTAGATGTGATAACTTTTATTAGACCAGCTGGGTAGTTGTCAGCAGTTCTTTTGCAGAGCTGTGAAGCGTATTTGGAGTTGTGTATGGTGGTTGTGGATCTTCAGTCCTTTGGGGATGATGTTGCATGTCTTGCATAGGCTTAAAAAGTATGTCGCGGTTGAGGTTAGCTTCTTGTTTCTTCAAGTTGTGAAGCTCCTAGAGCATTTAACTGCCAGATCGTCTGCACATTAACACCTGAAACTAGTTTTAATCACACTTTGGGTGGCTTGAAGTTACCGCACTCCTGGGCAGGTTTATATTTGACCTGTGTTACCCAGCTTGTGATCTATTAATGTGTGGCAACTCCCTACAGACAAGCCACCCGCGTTGCTGGCCTCCAGTATCCCAGGATGCACTCTCCCCTTCCCCACCCTCCTGTTCTATGTGGACAAACTTTCCACCCCTTGAATTCTCTTGCCCAGAGGGCAGTGCTGGCACTAAGCCAACGTCTCCTTCCAGCCCCTGGGATGTGACCTTCCCACCCCCAGGGGTGCAACCCCATGCAAACAGCCTGCAGAGCACATGCCAGCTAGCCAGGTCACAGGACATGGGCAGGTCCAGGAGTGGGGTCTAGAGGGTGGAGGGGGGCAAAAAAGTAGAGGGATGCATTGGGTCCCCATGAGCTGGGTCTTCCTTCCCAGGGCAGGAGCAGCAGCTCCCCCAAAAGCTCCTTCTCTCACCGCTTCCACCCCCCGGCCACCCTGGGAAGCATGACCAACACCCCGCACACCTCAATCCCATATTCCAATTTATTACAATGTGAGGCCTTCTTTAATTTATGACCTCTTTATTTCTTCTTAAATTCTTTCTTTCTTAATTTCTTTTTATTTTACCCTTCAGTGGCTGACTTCCTTCATTTCACCCGCCTTCCCCCACTCCCATTTCCTTTCCACCTCCCATTTCATTACTCTCCCCCATCCCATTAACTCCCTGCCTCCCAGCTTCATGCCCTCCCCACAAGCCCATCTCTCACATACCCCGACCTAGACAAGGGGTAGAAGCTCACCAGCCTGTAGTGACAACTCATCAAGATATAGGTCTTTGTAAGCCTTATTCTGCTCAGGTGGCTTTAGTGTGGGGAAGAGAAGTAAGAGAATATAGTCATGAGGAGTAGAAGAGACGCATCTAGAAGCAACTAATGGAAGCAGTACTGAGAAGGCTAAAAGGGCCACAGAACAAGAGTAGCAATGAGAAAAGGGAGCATTCAGCAGAAAAAATAGGACTTGATCCAGCTTCTCATTCACATACAAGTAAATGTAATAGGGCCCAGATCTTACTTAGCACTTTCCAGCAGTAGATCTCAGAGTGCTTCACAAAGGAAGTACTGCTATAGCATCATTTCACAGATAAAGAAACTGAGGTAGAGACCCATGAAGTGACTTCTCTAAGGTAATCCAGGAGGCAGAACAGGAAGTAGAGGCCAGTTTTCTGAATCCCAGGCCAGTGCTTTCCCCACTGGGCCACATTATCTATCCAGGCATCTCTTCTTACTTCCATTGCCTATACCAGTGCTATTGGTGCAAGCTGGTACTGCTTTTGCATTGTTAAAGAGGTGCTCTGTTTTATCACAAGGAGGCATGCATTTCAGCAGAGTATGAAAGAATCCTTAGGTTTTTTTCCATAGACATTTCATAGACATTTGGGCTGGAAGGGACCCCAGGGGATCAACAAGTCCAGCCCCCTGCCCCAAGTGCAACCCTTTAAGACTGAGATCTCTGCTGCGAGGGAAGTGGATGTTACTTTGTGATTACATTCCATTAGAAAAAGCCCAGACATTATATGTAGAATTACTACTAATAATAATATCAAGTCCCTTCAGCGTATAACACGGTGTCTGATTTTGCAAAACGTTAAGTCAATGGGACCGTTCAAGTGGATAGGAATTAGCCATGCGAGACACCAGGCCACAGGTAAGGAGGCCTATGGGTTTTTCAGTTTGTTAAATGATTAACCAATTTGGCCTGTCTCTGCTACTAACCATGAAGGGGTTAATCCCTCGCTGATCACCCCCCCCACACACACACACATACTAGAAGCGGGAGCCTTCATCACAAATAGCATCCTTGCAAAGAAGACATGTTTCATTTTTTTAACTGGAGCATAGCTAATGATCTGGGGGAAAGCCCTGTCTCGTAACATTTGATCTAGCCTCAGACAAGAAGAGCAAGGTGGCACCAGCCTCTTCCTATTTAGTCACGAGCCAAGGAACTGCACCAGTATACAAGTGACATGCATAACACATGCATCAAAGTAGCAGCTCAATCTGCACTGCAATAACATTCTTTCCCGGCTCAGCATGGGAGCTGGCCCTGAGCTGTAGTTCTCATAATTGACATAGTTGCCCAATGCTAGAAAACAAACTCGGAAACTATTCTCATTAGACGTCCCCCCGCTTTGCTACTCTGTTATTGTAAAACCCAAACACTGAGCTTCCTACCAGCGTGGCTCTGTTTTTAATTAGTTCTGATGGCACTGGGCTGTGCGCCAAGGAAAAAAAAAATGAACTTCCTGTGATTGAGCCTTGTTGCTCAGTATGTTGCTTCCTCCGCACAGAGATTGTTTTCACAACATTTTCTGAAGAGGGGCTACTGACAGAAATAATATAAGTTTTTACTGCTTTTGATTTTTTTTTCCCCCCTCTTCTCCCTTTCACGCTTATAAAATGCAGCTCAGAGCCAGGGAGCCTTAGAGTTACAATGCCATTATTCTGCCTTCGTGTGACTCAGCTGATTAAAGACATCCTACCAGATTAATTTTTTTAATAGAGTAAGCACAGGCTCCTGTTAAAAAATTTAAGAGCAAAGACTTTTTAGTGTTTTAAATAAATGAATTTGGACATGGTCAGGTTTTTTTTTTTTCTTTTACAACCCAAGTCCTCACAGTATATGTAGTGGCTCATGCACACATTCTGAATAGGGGCAATTGAAGGCTATCTGGGAGATGTGGCTAAGGGCAAGGGATCGGTTGCCTTAGTACATTGGTTCTCAACCTTTTTAGAGTCAAGGAACCCCATGTTAGACTCAAGGCACTCCTCAGAAAATGCCAGCTCTTAGCTTTCACTTGTTTTTATTAATGTATTTTTTTTAATTACTGGAAAAAATATAATAATGGTGTGATCCTTCTGTTGCAAAGAACATGGAAAAACCACAACAGGTCAGAATGGGTGGGTTCCTATTGGAAATCTCTGGGTTTGTCTTCTGAATGATGGATAGGAGTTTGCATGCCTAACAATACTAACATTGCACAGCACCCTGCAATACCTTAAAAAGATCTCCTGGGACCTAGGACGCTGTGACAATTAATGATCTGGATTATCAAGCTGAGAATCCAAGGTACCTGAGCACATAATGTAGGCAAGAGGAAGGAAGCAATGAAAGAAATTTGAGAGTTTTCTCATGATAACAGTAGGTGAATAAAAAGAAACTGGACCTTCCCAGTACAAGAATAGCAAATAGATATGGATTAAACCTAGGGGCCACATCGGGATCTGATACTTAATAGAAGAGTGTTTACAGGAGTACAAGGGTGTTGGTTGTAGTCGTTTTGGTCTCAGGACATAGGCAGAAAAAGTCCTTTGGGTAAATGTGATATTCTTTACTAAACCAACTAAAATAGTTAGAAAAATTCTTCTTTGCAAGCTTTCAGGTGTTTGTGCCCGATATCTTAGACAAACTAAAATAATTGGAAAAATTATTCTTTGCAAACATTCGTTACAAACACCCTGGGTTAGATATCAGATTTTCTCAAAGAACTTTGTCTACCTAGGAATACAGGGCTTTTTTTCCCCCAGGAACAGTCCAGGTAGTAGAAGACATTCATCCTGAGGAACAGAGTAGGATCCCAGTGGGCCTGTAAAAAGTCATGATAATATCAGGTGCGTGGTGTACGGCAACTCAGGAAATGCAAAAGAAACAAAACCAAAGTCCATCGTAACAAAACATAATGTTGCTCATAATGTGAAAGCAAGACTAGCAGCAGGTCTTCATTTGTGTCGTAGCAGACAAAAAACGCCATTATGCTTTGCTGATATACCTATCCAGTTCAGTGGACAAGACAAGGAATTTTTGGTAATGCTTTCCACATAGTCAAGGGACCCAGATTGAGAATCACTGGCATAATGCAATCCTCCATTTCTTTCAGTAAGGATTTTCTTTTTAAAGAAAGACACCTCTGATAAAAAAAAACAAAGCACATGGGATGCCCACTTTGTCCTGATCCTGCTCAAAGTCCAAAGCTTACCATGTCCAGGAATGATCAAGGCCCACTCTTGTAACAGTGAGGAGCTTCTTCAAAGGTCTCTTTAGTTCCACATCCCTGGACCTCATGAAAGCATTGCCTGTGACTAAAATAATCTTTTGACAGAGCAAGATGTCTATTCTGTCAAAAGATACTTAGTCGTACAACTCCAGTACAATTGCACTGTCCAGTGCTATTGGCCTCTGAAGGTTGGAAGGAGCTTCCCTCACCAGGAGAAGTATGCTAGTTACTAGGCAATTGTGTCCTTGTCATCCTAAATTGGTGGGATTATCAATGGAGATTTATGAAAGCTATTGCTGATAGCTTTTGGACCTATGCCTTAAGTCAAGCAGCAGAAGCTCTTCGTTTTAGACCCAGCGGCCAAGGTTTAGACATCCTTTTTATTTATTTTTAATAGGGTAATAAAAAATTCAGAAGGAAAGTCTATTTCTGATGCCATTGCTCCAATCTTGCAGGTTTACCTGGTGTCTAAAGGCACTTTTACATGTCCTTTGGAGGTGGGGAGCAGCAGTGCTTTAATTAGAGCAGCTCCAAGAGCTGCTTTAATTAAAATGCCACCGCCTCTCCTGAATCAGCCCTCCTGCACTTAAAAATGGCAGCAGGGCTGCTTGAACTAAAGCTCATTTAGCAAGCTTTATTTCAAGTTCTCCCGCCACCATTTTTAAGCATGGGGGTGCTGATGCACAAGGTGCTGGAGCACAGCATTTGCCATGCTCCAGCAGACTCAATTAATCAAGTGCTCATAGGTTGCCAACTTGATTACTCGAGTCCGCTCCAACGTACAGGAATTCCAGCGCATCAGAGCTCGTGTATAGGCACCCCTAGTTATTCTTGAACTGGCCAGTGAATAGATTTGTCTGCATGAATTATATAAACACCGAAGTCTTCATCCTCCTAGAAATGTCAGTACTTACTCTTTCTGCTCTTTAGGGACAATGATTTTTTGTGGAAAAATGTTTCTCTGCAGAAGCCTCTGCATGCTCAATTTTTTTAAGCCCGACTCATATTAAAACAGCAAATAGGGGTTAAAAATGTATTACTGTCCCCAGGGCAAGAAGAGGGAAAAAACATAAAACTGCTCTCAGAGGAAAAGAAAGTTAATTTGGTTGTATATATAGCCTAAAGGCAAGGGCTTCCAGCAATACACCATCATCTTAAAAACTATTTTCCCTTTGGGCAGCCCATTGTTCTGTATGTATAACGTAGGTCTGAAAATATTGTGCGTTGAATCACAGAAAAAACAGAATGGCAGGTACTATCTAGCCCAATCTGTTTTACTGAGGCCAGGTCAAGTATCCTTGGCCAAAACATCTCCCATATACCTATGACTGCACCTAACATTTGATAGCTGTAGGCTGGCCAATGAGTCAGCGACCTTTTAGCAATGGTGGGCTGAATTAGTACAGCTCCATCTGAAGGCAGACTACCTGCAACCCAACCACCACTGCTTCCCCTGCCACCATGCTGCCAATGCTTCTGCCAATTGTCACTGTCTTTGCAGGCCAGGTGGAATCACTTGGCTGGATCCAGCCTGTGCCCATAGGTTGCCAACCTCTGATCTAACCTGTTCAGAAAAGCTCCTGCAAAGGAGACTCCACAGCCTGTAGGTAGCCTGTTCCAGAGTTCCACCAGACTATTAACAGGAAAACTTTTCCTAATAGTCAAATGAAATCTTGTGGGTGCAAATTAGGTTGATTTTTTCTAGGGTTGGCAAGCCAGTCAACTGACCAGTCAAACATTGTCAGTTGACCAGACGATTGACTGCATATTTTTGACCAGTCAAAGATTATAGCAATTTTACAAAAACAAAACAAAACACTCCTTTTTTGTAATTTTCTTGACAGAAACATAATTTATTATTACCTTTTGACACATTTGTTAATGGAAAAAATGTGCTTTTTTTTGTGCATTATGTGAACCTATTGGCAATTTTTGACCAATGTTTGACTGAAACTTATCTCACCGGTCAAATACCCAACACTAATTTCTTCTTGTCTTTCCTCAATAACCAGGCAAAACAGTTGGCCACGGTCTCCTTTATACTAATATTTTTGACTGATCTTTGAAGCAATCTGTCTAATACTGCAGTGCCAAACTTTCTGGATGAGTGGTGCAGGTTTAGTCCAGGGCCCAGATCCCACATGGAGTCAGTAAGTGCCTTTGGTCCATGGGTGCAATCAAACACGATGGCCTGACCCCATGCACCAGCCCAACCTAGTGCATATAGGGCCATGTTATCCAGCCTGCAGGACTCTTTGCAGTCTGGAAATTTGGCAGCAGAGAAGCAGAAATTAACACTGCCACTGCTGCTGCTCCTGCCCCTGCCCCCAATTTTTGGACTTGTGGGGAGCCCCACAGACCACATGACAGGCTGTATATAGCTCCAGTAGAACTCAAGTTATTCAAATCCAGCCAAGTGGTTTGTAACACTTGGTTGACAGCCAGCACCCAATTAAGGACAATCCTCTCGGCTGTTTGCAACAGGTCTTACTTGAAGGGGTGCTGCTTCTCCAGTCATCTGGAGCTCCTGTTCAGTCCAACGCTCTGTTCAGCTGATCAGAGAAGTGCAGTTCTTTGAAACAAAAGCTTTAGCAAACAGTTGGAGCACCTCATCCTCCAGCCCAGCTGTTCACTAAGGCTAATACTTTGCAAGAACCTAACCCTGAAACAGATCATATTCTGCTAAATATATGAATGTTCACATATATTGACATAGACATGCACTACAGTTGCAGCCATTTGACATTGGCTGCTCCTTCAAGAAATGTGCTTGAGATCAATGAATCTTGAGGTTCCCCTTCAGGGTAAATATTTTCTCATGAGTAGCAGGTTCCTCTTAAATGAAGGAAGCCTGATCTTGTAGGAATCTGTATTGCCTTATTTATTTGTCTTTAAAAAATAAAGGTGCTTGCAATAGACAAGGTAAATAAGGTAACTGATAAATGACGTTGAAAACCAAAGTCTTCTGATTCCCCACTACCATGTCAGAAGAGTACCTGCTTCTTCCCCTATGCCTGATCAGCTCTTGCAATGGGACCTCACTTGGTCCTTGGAGTCTGCTGAGAAGTCCGAAAAGGGTAGCACTTAGCATAGGTTGGGATGCTTGTATTTTGCGACTGGAGGATCTAATGTGTCAAATGCCACTAAACAGCTGTCAAATGTCGATAACTTGGGGTAGGAGTCCAGTATTGAACCAGCCTTCCAGGGAAATGTATTACTGCAGGAATATTTTGTATGAGATGGAAAACTGCGACTGTGACCATTTGTGGCCACTAAAGACCAAGGAGTTATTTTTGTAAGAGAAGAGGTGTTAACTCCCATATCCTGGCCAGTTTTTCTTCAGGGAAAATACACTCTGAATGTCCTGAATTCCCATGCTGCTCTCATTAGAAACAATTATTTCTCAAAACTTTTAGTCCTTGGGCCTAATTCTGTGAGGGGCCAAACTTCCTCAGTTGTGAGTGATTTTAAGCTAATGGTAATGGAAGGTGCTCAGGACAGTAAGCATTATTAGGGGCTTAAGTCACTGTGTATTATTTCTTTGTGCTATTAAAGAGCAACTGTAAGGGTGTCTTCATTTCACAAGAGGCATCATCATCGTCGTCGTCGTGGCCATCTTTGTCACTGTCATCGTGGCCATCGTCATCATCATCCCCACCATGCTCTAGGTTCACAGAATGCAAATTGACGCATGTAGTAAACATGGTGGGCCGCATCTGCTTGTGCAAAAAGTGCTTTTCCTCCACCGCCATTGGGGAACAGCTCTTGGCAGGAGTGGCGTGATTGTTGTTGTGGCTATGGTTCTCATCACCTTCTTTGTTAAAGCCAATAGCAAGTTCTCAACAGAATTGAACTATTTTGACTACTTATATACTAAAAAAATTGCACTATTATTCCATTTTGCCTCCTTTGCCCAGTCCTCCACTGTCTTCCCTAAAATCTTTCTATTATAGCCCTTCTTACAAAAGCCTTAGTATTGACCCTCCTTCTGAGAATGCTTCAGACTGTCCTTGGCTTCCTGCAAGAAATACATATGCTGTGAATTAGGCAACAAACTTCCAGTGCATCCAACTCCCTTAGCTTCTTTTAAAAGTCCCATAATATTAGGGCTTAATTCTAATAGCCTTATTTACTCCGCCAGTGGATCCATGGACCTTAAAAACATGTGCATTCATGTTCAATATATAAGGGACTACCTAAATCATGGTGAGACAAAAGGATTTTTGCAGGCCATTCGCAGCATGTGAAGCTGATTGTGTGGTCTTTTTGCTATGAGCCCTCCCCCACTGGTTGGCCAAGGGGCCCCAGTGGCCCTTCCCCTTGTCACTGATTGGCTGAGAGGCAAAACTTTTGGCATCATTAAACAGCAAAATCATCAGAAATATCAAATAAATTACCATGTGATTATCAATCTAAGTACTACATTTAAATCTAAATGTAAACATATTCTGAATATAAATTTATACACAATATGAGTTGCAGTTCATATCATCATCAGTTATTAGTAGTGTTTTATAAAAGAAAATGATAATGTTAAATAATGTAGCCTTGATAGAAACAATTCACGTCCGTCGTTAAATACTAGCATGCAGCATCCACTGAGAGTTGCGGCTGACATCTTCTGTCTCTGCGGTGTCAACCCTTGTCCATACACTAAGATCTCACATTCTGTGTCCACTGACTTGGTTGGAAGGGTAAGGCAGCATTTTGCTAAACTGTAGAAATGTGGAAACCAACCAGAAACAGACTCCCAAAGCACAGTCACAGTCAAAGCATCTGACACTCTTTGGTAAAGTTCATGTAAGCAGCACAGTCTTTGTCATGCTCTTTCTGCCATCCAGGGATTGATTTCTGCAGTTGAGGGTCAATACTCAGAAAAGGCACCTGACTGGGGTAAAAAATGCGAACAGCACTGAAAAAGAAGGCATCCGGTTGTTTAAACCACAGTGGTTGTGACTGATCGTACGTATAGTACTGATTCAACTCCACGGCTATTCCCTGGAACGGTTCTTGTCTCCACTGGTTTTCACGTGGACAGTTTGAAAGCTGTTGTGATGCCATGTCTTTGACCCAACTTATCAAATCCATCAGCTTGTTGTGTGCTTGGTGGATCAAAGCCTGCCGACTTTCAAACCATGTTAGAAGAGCCATGAACCGGATCGTATTTTCAGCCACAAACTTACCTTGATCTTCAGTGTTGCCCTGTCTTCAGATATTGCATGGTTTAAACATGCACTGTGTGACAGGTGCGATTTCAAGCTCCTCGCTCACAAATTGCTGGTAGTACTTCATATTCTTTGTGTGGTCATGAACTGCGTTAAACTACAAATTCCGACTTGTAAGCACCAGCTCTGATGGAAATGGCAGTCACATGTAGATCCCGAGTTTGATTGGCAATGGGCTCCCTGTATCAAAGCTTACGGCCTGGATAATGTTTGAACATTTTTTTAAAAAGAGGAAACCGGGCTACGCACATCAGGAAAATGTGTGCATCATACGTCACTTACTAAAGAAAGGAAGTGTGCGTTGCAGGTGACCTGAACTGCACTGGGCATCATTCCATGGAGCACATCAGAGACAGCTTTGCACGTATCTCTTTTATTATCAGCCAGAAATGCTGAGAGCTTGTTAAATTCCAAGTCATAGTTTACAACAGCCTTCACTACAGCTTGTGCCACGGTATAAAAAATGGCAGACACAAGGCGAACAGGCTGTGTTTGAAAAACAGGCACGTCGCACTCTGTCCAGCTCCTAGGCACAAATAAAATGTGCAGAACATACTTTTCTTGGGCATCGGTTGCTTCATAGGCTGCAATCATGACTGATTCACATTTTGCCAATGCAAATTTTGTATACTCACATTTATTCCTGGCAGATAATGTTGGTGGAGCTTGTTTGCATTTGAGAAACTACCTGCATTTGGCATGTGTTCATTCAAGCAGTCCCTTAATTTAGGGTCATTAGTTTTCCCCAGAGGAATGTTGGGGGCCACGAATGCCTCCACGAGCACAGACGTAGCCTCTCATTTTGTCACACTGCTTTCTCTGGTTATTTTAAAGGTCGAGGACGTGGAAGACTTGTATCTAGCTCTGACCTCTGCAGCAGCCTTTTGCTTAATATGCAATTTGGTCTCTAACTGCTGATCAATGCTGTTTTTCTTCAACATACCCAGGGTCACGTTGCGCAATGAACAAAGCAATTTACCATCATCTGCATGCAAGGTCCTTACAGGGAACCGCTTTACACGATTCTAGCTGAACTGTATTTAGCTGTCTTGGGTTTCTTTTCACTTACCATCTTCAGACTGCTGCACTGCTGCAGCATGGCATCTGCCTTCTTAAAAGATGGCACTGAAACCCTTTTGCTTTCCTGACTGGCGTCTTCACTGAGTCTACGACACTAGCTCAGCTTCTCAGTTGCTCCCTCTCAAACCATGTGCTCTATGGCTTTAGAGATTGCTGTGGTTTATGTGTATTCTGGCAAGCTTTTATTTTTAGGGGGCGATTCCATGCAAAATCATGGAAAACACCCTTTTTCATGGTGATCACAGAAACCGCCATTTTTTGTGGTTTCCACGAAAATCATGAAACCACTATTTAACCACAACGCATATATTGGAAGATACAGTACATCACATTCCAGCAAAGCCAGTAGTTACACTAGAGGTTAATTTGCCTGTATAATTATATGAATTGGGTATATATAAATACTCAGATCAATGTCCATCTTTCAAGTTAATCCCTGCTTACACCCCTTATAAAGACAGGTTTTACTTTGTCCTCTTTTAGGAGACTGCTATCCATCCAGTAGAGAGAGATTTACCCACTGACACTACCAAGTATAAGAGTATTCCAAAAAAATCATTCAGCACCAATAAAGGAAAATAAGTGTAGCGGGCAAATGCCGTCCTCAGTCAGAAAATCATGTTTTGGAGAAGTAGGGTCAAAAAAACCCCCTCATCAATTGATAGGTGATTAAAATGTCTTTATCATTGTAGGATATGAAATAAAACAGTATATGCCATAAGGGCTTCAGGAGGCAGTAAACTTTAATTATTTATCAAATTTATTCTAAAAAAAGTCATCTTTCTTTTTCAATAATGGTAATATTGATAGAGCGGGAGTAAAATAAACAAGGAAATAAATTAAAACACAGCACTGTGTAGATAATGATTAATATTACTTCCTCTATTAGTATGCCTAGAAGCCTCAATCATTGACCAAGACCCCACTGCGTTCAGTACGGTACAAGCAGAGAACAAAAATATATCCCTTGACACAGTTATTTATAATCTAAGTGGTTGCATACTGTGACAATATGACAGGTAAAGGCCAAATTCTGTTATAAAGCTAGAATAACTCTGGTGAACTTGCAAATGGAATGATACTGGATTTATTCCAACATTTGATTCCCCTAATATAAGCCGGTTGATAAGTGTTTTGTCAATATGGGTACAACTGACATATTGTTTTGCTATTATAGGAATGCGACATAATAGCACTCAAATGTCATTGAATTGTTGAGGCCTGTTATTCAACACACATCTACTCACACATACACATCTCTTTGTAGATGTGTTTGGTCTATGAAACCAGTTATGATTACCACTGTGTGAGAACCCTTGTGACAAAGACAGGAATTGGCATACGTATTGAACGCAGATATTTACATTTCAGCTCCTTTTAACAAAGCTGCATTCCTCAAGTACATAAAAAGCGCATCTATTACTTACTCTCCAACTTGAATTCAACCACAGTTCGTGTCGTGTTGTGCTTTTAAAACAATTGCCTATGAGAAAGCACATTTATAATGATATAAATGTAAATGGGACTGTAGAATGTAGAATAACGAGCATAAACTGTACATATGTCGGATCCCTGGAAGTAATGATAGCTAAGAGATTCAGACAGAGTGGGGCACAAAACGTTGTCAGAGCAATTTGCCAACAGAAAAAGCAGTTTCATCAGAATTAAAACTTGTCATAGGAACACATCAATATCAACGGTTTGGGGGTTTTTATCCGAGTTTCAGGATTAAGTGCAAATGAAGAATTTTTTTAAGGGGGGGGGGGTTCTCATTCCATTTTGACAATTTCTAAATATTTTGGTTTTGATAGGCTCCCTGTTTTACTTCAACACTATCATTTCCTTGTATTTCGTTTAGAATTTTTATTAGCGTCTTAATTTTAATTATATATTAGTATTTACCATATTTAATAATTTATATGTTGCATTTACTATTTATGGGCTGTTATGTTGTGGCATTTTCTAAACAAAACAACCTGGCACTATCAAAACAGTGGACTCAAACTCTGTTTTTACCAAGCACTGTTCACAGACTGGAAGGCTATAATGGATTATTTTGATCATCTAGTCTGGCTTCTTGTATAAAGCAGGTCATATAGAATTTCACCCAGTGAATCCTTCTCAGAGCCTAATGATTTGCGGTAAAACAAGAGCACCTCTTTATAAGAAAAAAACCCAAGAAGTCTTTGTTTAAAGACTTCGTGTGATGGAGATTCTACCACATCCCTTGGTAAATTGCTCTCAGAGCGACTTTCCCTCTCTGTTAAAAAAAATATATATATCCCACCTAATTTCTGCTTTGAATTTTTCTAGTTTCAACTTCCAGCCACTGGATCTTGCTATGCTTTTATCTACTAAATTAAAAGTTTTTCAGAATCAGACTTGTTCTCCTTGCATAGATAATTACTTATCTTGCACTGGGTATAAAATTGCAAATGCAGTATATTTATAGTTAGACTGAGACTTTACAAGCCAGCTTTACCCATAAGAAGATCTGAAAAAGAACCTGTAATTCCCATAGAAAGATATAATCCCATAGAAATGCTCCAGAATACCGTGTCCTGGGGCATTTTCAACCTGTTATCACCAGAATGTGATCTCCTAGAATAAGATGGATAATGTGTAAATAACCGGCCTCTTCCTGTACCCGAGCGGTTTCAACCATTCATGTAACGTAGAGCGTGCTACATCAGAACACGACACACACTCTTATCACATGCATTATAAACTTGGAACTTGGAAACGTTCACTGGGTTTACCTGTTAGGTAGACTGAAAATCTTTATGGGCTATCAGTAATAATGTTGATTGGCTGTGATGCTAAAACAGACTACACACTGAGGACTGGGGTATTATTATTGCAGGAACATAAAAGAAAAAGGGTTTAAAAACATTCAAATGGGCAGAAATGATCATTTACCAGTCTGTACATGTGACAAGCTGCTCTGGCCTGTGTTTTTAGGTTTGTCTGTCCAGCCCAGTGGTTCGCAAACTTGCTAAACTCAAGGCTCTCCTTGTTAGACCCAAGGTACCCCTGGAAAATGCCAGCTCTTCGCTTTTGCTAGTGTTTTTTTGTTGTGTTTCTTTTATTTTTAAACAGAAAAATAATAGAGAAAGTCTTGGGTTACAAAGAACTCAGATCAGAATGTCTTTGACACGATGGATTCCTATTTGAAATCTCTGGATTTATCTTATGGATCATGTGTAGGTCTTGCACACCTCACAGTACTAATATTGTGCAACATCCCATGACACCCTTAAAGGATCTTACACCACCCCAGGGACCATAGCATTGATGTAGACAGTTGGACCATGAGATTTTCACTTTAGAAATTGTCTTTTATTTTGTATTTGAATAGGACATCACAGGATGACAGATTGCTGCATGCCATGGTAGGAGTAAGAGAGGGAGAGAGAAAGAGAGAGAAATGCTAACAGTTTCATTCTGGATTGACTGCACTTGTCTACACAAGATGCTACTGTTCAGTGGTTACTGCACATTTATTTAGTACTTGTATAAGCAAGTACTAAAAAAATGCACAATAACCAGAGTTACTGCACAACAGCATCTTTTAAGTGATGCTACTGCACGGCAGCCTAATACTACTGCACAGTAGCGTATTAGCACTGTTGGTGCTGTGATGTGCTACTGCATAGTATTATTCATCTACCGCTCAGTCAGCGTCTCATGTAGATGCACCCACTAACACTGATTGTGCTCCAGGAAAATTAATTGAAGTCAATAGGCCTGACTTTAGAATACTTTGGCAATGCAAAAAGCATATACATTGTAAATACAATTAACCCAGACAGAGAGCTGTCAAGAATTAGTATTGTAAATACAAAGAATCTGGCCAAATGAAGTTACTTCCTATTTACATAGGTGCAACTGAGAGGGAAACCCGAACAGATTTTGAATGAAAAAGCATTATGAAATTGTTTCCCACTCTCAGACTAACACTTTATATGTGGTTCCACCCTTCCATTTCATTGAAGAGAAACATTGATCTGAGGCTATATACAGCGATCTACTGAACCAAAAGTTATTATAAGAAAAAAAGGTTAATAATAAGCCTAAATTTTGCATTATTCTAGTCACTGGCAATCTGCTAGTGACGTTGTAGAGGACAACGTGTTCATTATTTTGTTTTACAGTTTTAAGCACTTCAGACAATTAGCATTATTAAAAATATGGTGTAGGTATCGATAGACAGCTAGATAACAATGAACAAATAAAGGCAATTCGGACGAAGAAAATGCAAAAAGAACAGAAATGGCCGATTCTCTCTTTGTGACATATTTTCTCTCTCATCCTTGCATATTTGCATTAAAGTGATTGTGAATAATGTACATTTGACCAGTGCTGTCTGCGGAACTAATGCCTATTAAAGTGATGGGAAGTAGCATATGTTGTGCCTAGGGCAGAGAAAGTCCAATCACCCCCACTGTGTGAGTCTCCAACTAAAATGCAGGACAGCCTGGGTTTTATCCTAAATGAACCCAGCAGGAAGAAACAGGACATAGTCCCTCATTCCACATTTAAGCTTCTAAACGAAGGCTTAAAGAGTTAGATTCAGAAAAGGGAACTGTAACATCCATCATTTAATTTACACTTGGTACTAATGTTATCTTATACCTGCCTCATAAATACAAGAGAAGCCATTAAGGGAAAGAAAGTGGACACATGTACTCAGTTGTTTCAAGACTCAAGATGCATTCACTTTATTGCCACCAAAGCAAAAACCGTCCTCTGCTCCAGTTATTCCCTCACATTTTCTGCCAGTGCACAATTTTGTCAGTAATTGCAAAACGATTTGGGTTTGTGGTTTCACTTTTATGTTCCTGCACTGTACTAGAAATGTTCTGCTATTTGAACAGTTTGTAAAGCTTTTTGAGTTCTATTACATAATCTTTCCAACGACCTCCAGCATCAGATTCACGTCCAAAACAGCCTTTCTTCTACCTGTGTGAATTTGATAGCTGGGAAAAAAGGCAATTATAAAAATGTATGAGACTAACAAATTCAGCTGAACTAAGGAAATAAAAGTTGCCGAATTGTCATGTTTAGATCTATAGTGATGCCTTTTGCCTCATTAGTTACAGTATTACAAGGAGGGGGAAGGGGGAAGGGGGGGAAGTGCTTGGATTTTTTTTTCTTAATAAAGCATCTACCCCAAAATTTATTCCTGTCACCAGTGAAATAAAACTTATCACCGAAAGGTGCAATTTTATCTAAGAAAAGCACTCTCCCAATGGGAGTCAATCGAAACAATTCCACAGTCAATGGACCAGAATTCTGATTTAAAGTAGAGTAAATCCACAAGATTTCGATTGGCTTTAAATCAGTGCATAGAACAGAGATTAAAAACCCTTTATTTTATTTATTACAGAAATGGGGTGAACTCAAGATTTAGGAGTTTGAATCCTGATTTCATGCTCCCCATATTTTGGGTGGAAATTTCCTACGTGATGTTTTCAATTAACCCAGTAGAGACTTTTAAAGTCAATGGGTGTCAGTCCATATACTGGCTAGCTGAAGAATTCAGATCTAGACATGGAATTTAAAACATAACCCCACCCCCAGCTCCAAAATGTTTAGAACAGGGCTGATCATTTGTGCTCATTTTATTGCATTTACTCTACCTGGATAATATACAGCTTTTCTGTTTATTGCTGATGCTACTGAACTTAAAAAGAAAAGATAATGGGTAAATAGAAAAAAAAAAAGTGCTTCTAAGATAATTGCTACAAGAGGCTATTTCCATTAACAGAGCTTAAAGATCAGATTATTGTTCTATTATTTTTTCTGTTGTTGCACAGAAATATACCGGTTAATTTTGAAGGTATTGCTGTATCTTATACTCTTCCGTCTCTGTTTAATAATTTCTCTTTTCTCTTTGTCTTCTTAACAACAACAATAATGATGATGGTGTTGATGGCTGAGACACAGAAAACTCCTGGGCAAACCAGAACATGCACTATCTGGGGCCAGATTCTTGTAGCAAACAAATAGAGAGCATTTACACTGAAAGAAAGGTGTACACAACATGTATACACTATTCAAGAGTACACAAAAAACCACAAGGCTGTTACTAAGGTGTTGCATCAACAGTTGCCTTAAAACAAAAAGACAGCCTGCACGTTCACCCCTTGGTATAAACACAGGCTGCTGGAAGATGGCAAAACCAACATGTATTGGGATATGACAACTAGTACAGGCTGCAGTGTGCCAGACAAGTGCCCAGATAGCATGGTTGTGGATGACAACTGCAGAATAGCACTACTAGTTGGCACTGCTCTCCTGCTAGGTAGTAAGGTGCAGTGTACCATCAGAGAAAAGCTAAGGTCCCTTTCTGGTGCCTCAAGAAGATGAACATGCCACCAGTAGTTCTGTCTATGGATGGACTTATGATGAAGGGCATGTGTAGATGAAACGGGAGCCCTAAATTGAGGTGCAGGGTTTTAAAAAAAACTCCGTGTCATGCACACACCCTGCTGACTTACCTGCCTCTCCGGCAGGGAGGGGAGGGCGAGCTGTCAGCAGGTGGAGCGGTCCCTGGGCTGCAGAAGGAGAGGGACTGGTGCTTCCCTCCATGGCAGTGATGCCCCCTGCCCACAGGCACCCAGCTCAGGCAGTCCCGGGGGGCACTGCAGCCATGGAGGAAAGCACCAGGCCCCTGTGCAGCTCAGGTAGGCAGGCTCCATGGGGGAAGATCAGGCTCACCACTTTTCTTGGGTGGAGCTGCTTTCCCAGGCTGCTGCCAGGCTGCCTGCAGGGCTTCCTGCATTGCCATGGACCTGCATGGAGCCCGGTGCTTTGCTCTGCAACAGTCGGGGTAGCAAACTAAACTTCCTTGGAGGAGTTTTATTTGCTGTGCGCCAAGTCATTTAAGGTGCATTACACCACTGAATTTCCTACAGCGGCTGGAATTAATGTGCAATATGCCACGAGGTGTGAAAACACCAACATCATTAAAGTGATGCAAAAGCATTTACCCCGCTTTAAAGTGTCATGCACACACACCTCTCATTTGGTCTAGACGCAGCCAAAATCAACTAGGAAAAACTTAAGAACTCTGGAAATAGAGCAAACCATCTCAAGTGCCCAAAAAAGGTTGCACTTTAATGGTGAAGGTTACCTGAAAAGTTCTCTCACTATGAGCAAGGAACTGTTTGTACGCCCACCTTGTTCAACACACATACTGGCACATGCTGCGAACAACACAGGGCATCAGAATCATTACCATAATGATGATTTAGGGCTCAAGCATTCAACTGAGTTCAGCGTCCCAATCAGCTCTGTACCTAGATTCCTGGTGGCCCTGGGCAAATTTTTAGTATCAGATCCCCCTTTGCCACAGATAACAACAATAATAATTTTTAAATTACCATTTTGGGGCCCCCCTTCGGTCCAGGCCCTGGGCAGCAGCCCAATTTGCCCATGCTTGTGTCCAGTCCTGATCCCAATGCAATGAACCCTCTAAAAACACCTTTAGAGATGGTCCCTTCTCTGAAGAGCTTACAGTTTAAATGACAAGCAAAGGACTCAGATCCCCATATACTGATGAAGAACAGAGGGGACAGAACAATCTTGTCCTAGGTCAGAAAGGAAATCTGTGTCAGCACAGGGAAGTAATTCTAGATCTCATGATTTCCCAATCTAATGACTTAACCGCAGAATAAAGAGATGGGGAATAAAGGCTGTCTGAATGTATCAATGGGTGTCCTTTCTTCCACATGCCAACTAACCTCCTCATACATATGATCCCAGAGATATTCACTGATATACATATCCACACTCTTAATGGCTGTGAGGTTAAAGACTAATGGCTGTGTTACATTCATGAGTGTTCAAATAAAGGCATACATGAAACAGGGGAGTCACAACCAAGGCTGCATGAAACCAGACTAGCACTTGAAATCAACCTTGCCCATGTTGTTCACATCTTTAACAATTGCTCAATTTTTTTTTCCAACCTATGAAGTTTCTCATATGTGGCTAACAAGAAAGTGTATTGCACTGTTTTTCTGAGGATACATTTAAGATATAAGCCTGGGGCACTGGGACTGGTCATTTGAGATGCATCATGTGGTTTATGTCCTTTCTCCCAGATTGGTTCCATGTATCTTATGGAACCAGGAGGCTTCAACTTGTTCAGAAGTAGCCAAAAGAGTATCTATTTTAGGGGGGACTAACTGATGCAGCTGAAAAGTCAAGTCCTAAAAAAACCATTACCACCACTATGGTGATAGAGGTTATAGTCTGGAGATGGTCCTTTGGTTAAGCTAGTTAGAGAAATTAAAGCACTGAAGAGGCTTGCCTCCTATTCCACAAATAAAACTTGCTTTTTAGTTCTTCTTTTTCTTGTATGCCTGTGTTTGCTGAACCAAATGATCACTACAACCACTACCATTTCCTTCTAGGATTTGTAAATTGTGTATCTGCCACCAGTAAGTAGAAATTAAATCTAAGCTCCACGGGTACTTGTTGGGACTGGGGACGAAACATATTTTTCTGTAATCCCTCCCAGGTATTGCAAATGCTCAATGCTGTTTTTGCTTTTCCCCCTTCATATTTACTACACAACCCTGTTTCATAATGGAAAGTTCATTTCCCTGGGTTAAGAGATCAGTTTTTGAATAAAAAATGAATAGACTTTAAGGCCAGATGGGACCATTATAATCATCTACTCTAACTTTATGTATAATGTAGGCTGGCAAATTTCAGCCAGTGAATCTAAATATTGTGCATCTAAGAAACAACTTAAGATGTTCCCTATCCCCTGTCTGTTTCTGGCAAACAACTATATTGGCGTTGATGTACTGGTAAATGCATAGGGCCCAAATTTTGCTCCTAAATTTAAAGCCAGGTTCAACTTCAAGGAAAAGAAGGAACATCAGTGTAGTGGGTTGTCCCTCAACTTTTATTTTTCCCTGCTCCGTCTTGTCCCCAGAGGAAATAACCTCAATTATAAAAATGAAATACAAACAACAACAGGTTAACTCAAACCTCTGGTTCTTCCTTGGTCCTGGAGAAGGCAACCCTGGCTCTGTGCTGCTTCCTCAGCACAGGAACCTAACCTCTCTCTCCCAGCTCCCTTCCCTGGAAGCTTTTAACTTCCTTTAGGGCCAGGCAATCATCCCTGTCAGCTGCCTCATTGCCCATAAGTAGGCAGGCTATTACTCCTTAACCCTCCACACCTGGGCTTCCTCCCATAAGACATGCAGCAATTACAATCAGCTTCAAGAAACATCACACCTTCATTCTTCAGGTTCTGCAGAACCACCGACACCCAAAATGCCATGAATAAGGCAATGGCATATATTAAAAGGGGACTAGGGCATGCGCCCTGGGTGCTGCAGATATAGCAGACTGCTGCTTCCACTCCAGCTGCCACTTCCCTCTGCACCACCTCCACCCCAGGCCACACAACTGCCCAATTATGCTTCTGGGTACATAAAGCTTGGAAGGGATCTCACTGAATCAAAATATATTTCTAAAGGGCAAATCTTCTTCTTTTAGTGGGTGGGATTTTTGTCAGATTTCAAAGGTGCCGGGATTTTGTTTCGATGCATTTCCAAACATATACCGCAGCATTTAGGAGAAAGGATCGATATTTAGCGCTAGACCTGGAAGTGATACAGGCACTGTAATTTTCATTACAACAATCTGATCCATGGTCTCTACTCTATCCCAGAAAGTATCAGACCTCACTAATGAAAGGCTATATGCCAAAATACATGGCAACTTTGCAACAGGTTTACTGATGCTGCTATATGGATGTGTCTACAGTGATGCGCTACATCACCATATGGCGAAGTAGCGATCACATGGGTTTGCACATGATTGCCAGCGGTGCACTCCCCAGTTATAGCACAACACTACGGTAATGTAGCAGCAAAATCTAACCATGCGCTGCTCTCACAGCACAGTAAACGCCCATGCTGCATCATGCTTTAGTACATCCAAAAGGAAGTACTAATGCACAGGGCTGTAGCAACATCGCCATATGGCGACATGTAGACGCGCCCTGTCCATCCCCAAAATGCACATCTTCTACCAAAATGGCAGGTCAGTTGTAGAGGTTTGTGCACGGGTTTTTTTTTTTCTTTTTTTATTAGTTCTTTTCAGATATATCCATTAAGTATTGTGAATGGTTATATGCCTTCATTCAGCAAAGAAATTACTAGCAGCTACCACAGAGTGCAGCTGTTCATTGTCATCACTGACGGCAACAAATATAACTAGTCCAAAGCAAGATCATTCTTCTGAAGCTATCATTCAAAATCTTCAGCCGGATCCCTGACCGTTTAGGAACTCAGTGTTTTGCCAGGGGGGGTTGGGAGAAGTTTTTGTTGTGATGGATGCATATGATATTACTCACTGAACCAATTTACCCCTCTTCTCCAGTTGTTTTATTATGGTACGACGTCCAAAACCCATGAATCTTGCAGCCTGGTCTAGCAAAAAGAACACCATAAAACGGGGCTAAAAATCAAGTGTTTCAAAGATCTTTTTGTGAAGGTGAAATAGTCATTGGGAAGTGCTAGGGGATTAGCTGAGAGTCAGTAACCATCCTATTCAGAACCAAAACTGACCGTGTATTGATTGTATTACATTTGCTTCTCTTCGCAGAATTAACCTATTTATTGACATTTACATTCCTGGGTCTTGTAGAAAGCCAATGATTTTTTTTCTTTATAAACCATGGCAAGAAGTTTGTTTCCATGTGGCTTTTCTTAAAAGGGATTCAGCGCTTGAGAAGTGATGCAGGATTGAAAGCTCTGGAAAATGAACCCCTCTATCCACAGAAAGAGGTACAGCAAGTCTGCAAATTCCCTTGTACCGCTTTGCCAGCTCCACCCTACCTTGGACAGACAAATCCTAATGAAGGAAAGGATGTTCATCAGTTGTGTCTGTTCCATTTTTGGCCTATTCACTGACAATCCCCATATGAATGGCACTATATACCATCTATAAACAAAGGATTAAAACAGACATTTTATTTGGTATGATCCAGCCAGCATTTGGTCACGATATCACAGACAAATAGGAACAAACAGCTTAGAAATAAGACAATTAAATCCCCTTAAAAGTCTCCAAGGCATTCAGCCTTCCTGTAAAAGATATATTAATTGACAAAATTAGCTAGCTATCACGTTATGCGGAGTTTTGGTAACATTTCACTATTCAGGGTTTCTTGTGTTTTATGTTGTTGTTGTTGTTGTTTAATATAATGATATACAACAATGTTATCATAACAATAAGAATGATCATTAGGATTATAATAGGGGTAATATTATTACTTTTCAGGGTAAGAGTCATTTTTGTTTGTTTTTCACTAATAATACTACTACTACTAATAATGATAAGAAGAAGAAGAATATGGGTGCTGTTGTCTGGGAAACAACATAAGAACAACTCGAAACCTGAAAAGGAGGTGTTATCATCATCACTGTTATCATTAGCATCATCATCATTGTTATTATGTTGTTGTTTTTGTTGTTATACCTAGTTTTTACTTAAGGCTCTTCATCCATATATCTTAAAGTGCTTTTCAAAAGAGTTAGGTATTATTGTTCCCATTTTACACATAAAACACCTGAGTTTCAGTGAATTAAGTGACTTAACTAAAGCGACCCAGCCACGTCAGAGGCAGGATCAGAAACCACACATACTGAATTACGAGCCAGCACACCCATTACTCTGCTTCCCCATGCTGCTGTATCATATAGCATGATTTAAGTGTCTAGTTCTCGGTTGAATCCACTGTATTTGATCTTTTTATTTTCTGAGTCCCCCTTGCACTTAGTCAGCAATAAGCCCAATTAACGTTTGTGTTATTGCCATATTTACTGGTAAATTGGAACCATTGTATATAAATTCCACATTAGGCTGTCCATCTTAATTTGCCTTGCTTTCAGTGACATGAAAATCCACTTGGGGAACCAATGTGAATATATGTAATTCTCTAATGTTGAAACATGTAGCTCTTTTATAGTTGGTATAATTAAGTCTATTTTTTATGCAATGGGACACATGATTAAGATCCTTTCATCTTTTATTCAAAAGACATCAATTTTTAGGTGTGATAACAAGCCTTCTATGCCACATGAAATCATCAAGGGGATGTATTTGTTTTTAACTTTGGGTTAAATGCATCTGAGCAGATTTTGAAGTGTGATTGGTTTCCGCAAACTGTTCATCAGCTATGCATATCAGGTTGCTTTGTGTTTCTTTTCCAGCAAAGACAGACCCATTAGGAAGCTGACTCCGATTACACTACTGAACTACAGTTCCCTCATCTGGGATTCATTTACAGTTTCCTTCACCTGATCTATGTTCACGCCTGTTGGATGCTGAATCCACTTAGGCTGTAACACTGGTGGTTTCTCCTATGCAGATACTATGCTGCTCCAGACAGAAGAGGTATAATTCAAAGCCCAGTTCTCATTTGCCAGTCTAAGCTTAGGCCATTGCTGTTCACTGATACAGGATGCAAATGATTGTTCTTTGAAGGATGCAGCTTAAGAAATCAGTGTTATGAAGTCAGTTTAATGACCAGGAATACCAGAGGGTGGAGAGATGTATGCATAACTCACTCTTACTAGTTCCAAAAGCTTGCAGGGGCACATATTTGTACTTCCACATCCTGATTGCTATCTCCTAAAAAAAAAAAGCACATACAAAATGTTTCATCATTAAAGAAGGAACCAAGTATTCTGTATCCCTTGAGTCAGAACACCTGCAGGACATGCACTGCATATTGTCAGCCGTGTATATGTATCTCACACGGAGTTTCATGAGAACGGGATCATCTAGTTGTGTTAACATAGGACGGCTGATCAAACTTCATTGAGTTTTAGCCTGGAAACTGATACTGGGCATCGTTCTGGGAAACTCGCTTAACACATCTGCCATATTATTATTTTTTTCATGTGTAAAACTTGTGTATTCATAGCACTTACCTCGCAAGGATATTACGAGGCTTAATTAAACAGAGACCAATTTATCAGAAGTGCAGAAAGTGCATGTATGTGTGTGTGAGTGTGTGTGCACATGCGCGTGCATGGATTTCATCACCTGAAATTTCCGGTGCTCAGCATTTTGGAAAGTCAAGACCTTACTGTGCAAAAAGTGGCATGAAACCTCATACCCACTGGAATCACAGAACGGGAAAGAGCCTTTCCTTTGTTATGATAGGCATGTCTGGACCAGCACAGGGCTGTGCTAGAGGGTGCTGCAGTGAAGTATGAGCACACCCATGCTCTACTTGCAGAAACGGATGTAATGTAGCAACCCTGCTGAGGTACTGGGAGTGAGCTAATAACTACATTGAGAGAAAGAGAGCAGCAACCATGTAGCTATCATGCATCTGTGTTGGAGAGTATCACACACAAGGTAGCTCCACCAGCCTTGGCTGAGGCATTCCCTAACATAGTGCTTTGTTGGTTTAAACATACCCATGTTCCCTCTGCTTGAGCGCTTTCTTGGATCATTTAGCCTGAACTCTTCTCTAAGTACTGTACGTGAGCCCCATCGTATCTAATCTAGTTTTGAATATCTCCAGCGAACAGCTCCGGCCACCACTTCATACCAGCTAGGAAGCAGATTACCTTTGGACTATTTTTATATGTAAACTCAAACCAGACTTTTATCAAGACCCTGAAATGTTCTTTTACTTCTGGTTGTAAGCTGGGGCAGGAACTGGAAATGCCGAAGGATCCCAAAGGCGGGCAGGTCCTGAGACAGGATGAAAAACAGATGTTCCCGACATCTCAAGAGGAGAGGCTCCTCTCACCATCATTTTAGACAAACCTTGTACATTCTGGAGCCAAATGGCCAAACACATCTGGTTCCACATTGTTGGAAAGGGGTACTGATTTTGTGTGACTCCATTTTACCTGCCCAACTTGAGGTCCTGAAATGGGTTTGACTCCGAGGACACTGCTGCTCAGAAATTTCTGAAAATCATGGTTCCTCGAACAAGTTTCAAGGAGAGCACTAATAACTAAGGAACTCAAAATCTCTAGCTAGGTTTTTTTTTTTTTTAACAATGTAGGACTATATCCATATTTAGGTCCCTAGGCTATGATTTTCAAAGAGGCCTAAGAGCTGAGCAGATCTTAATAAGTGACCTGATTTTTTTTTTTTTTAATGCTGAGTATCCTAACTGTTCCCATTGGCTTCAGCCTGAATTAAAACAGTATTCAGCAGTTTTGCAGTTCAATCCAAACTCTGAGGAAGGATGGTCCAATGGCTGGAATACCAGCCTGGCATTTGGAAGAACACCCATGCTTCATCACAGCTTGACTTTGTGATCTTGGACAAGCCACTTAGGTTCAGGTCCTCCAATGGGAGTTAGATGTCTAACTGTATAGGAGGGTCTGGGTCCTGCCCTCTCTGTGCCTCCTTAGGTTGTGGACATGCAAAGAACTTAGTGGAGAGAAAAGGATGAAAGGACACCCGTTGCATCTGCCTGTTTGCATGCTTTTACCCTCCAGCAAGGAAAAGCTAAACCTTGGTAACACATTCCTCTTTTATTGAGGGTTAAGCCACAAAAGTTGATTTCCACTGAAGCTGCGGGCAAGCACGTTGGTAACTACTAAGGTACTACCCTGCCCACTCTTACCGTATCCATAGCCGTTGATCCTGAATGCTATGCATGTGTTTTTGAAAAATGAGCAAATACCATTGAGCTGTGGGAGAGCTCCCATAGCCAAAGGCCTGTCTGACCCTATATAGCAGGGGCAGGCAATTATTTTGGGCGGAGGGCCGCTTACTGAGTTTTGGCAAGCCATCAAGGGCCACATTACAGGCAGCCAAGGGCAGATATATATTAATTTTCTAAATTTTTAGGGGCCCTACAGGCCGGACAGAATGGCCTAGCAGGCCACATCCAGCCCATGGGCCATATTTTGCCTACCGCCTGGCCTATAGGATAACATGGTTAAGGCACAACAGTTTCTACAGCAGTAGTGCATGAGGGATTGATGCAGTTAGCTTCACATCCAGCTACCTTTGACTCCCCATTTACAGCTGGGTCAATGAGGAGCAGCTGTATGAAGCAGGGCTTGAGTTCACACTCGTGGAGCTGATTCTGTTGCTCCATCCCAAACCCTTATGCTAGTGTGGTTCAAGTCTGGGTCATTTTCTGCCAGAGAAAGGATATTAGGCTAGATGGACTATTGGTCTGATCCGGTATGGCACTTCTTACGTTCTTAGAACTTGGGATCTATTCCTTGTTTTGCTGCCGACTTTCTGTGCAATTTAGACATGTCCTTCAGGGCCAAATCCACAAATTCCTAAATAACTCCGAATAGCCATGCTTTGATTTCTCTATAAAAAGGAATGCTAACGTTTCCTGATCCCTCTTGTGCTGTGAGACTAAACACATTCAAGACTGTGAAGGACTCCGATCCTGCAATGACGTATGTCATAGAAATGCTGTCACATAAATTGGGTCACTCCCCTTAGTACCAGTTCTAACATGCAATTTTTCTCTCAAGCCCAAATGATCAGGCTGAATAACAAATAAAAACCTAATGCAAAGCGTACCAGTCTGAACTCTCATTTCAAGGAAAAATAAATCCCTGTTTTTCAGTGCCGCTTGGGCTAAATCAAACACCAAGCTAACCTTTGAACCAGCATTGGGAAGTTTCCATTCCAGAGAGCTTAAGTAACACGTGCCAACAACCTCCACTCTGTCCCCAGTTGGCAAGATGTTGGCAGCCATACAAAAACCCTTGTTAACAATGATGCTTTTTTTCTATATATACAGTAAACCTTATGTGTATCAACACACTTGTTTAAACAGCTTTTTGAATCTGAGTCACAATCTTCATGAATACATAAAATGTTCCAGATGTTAAAATGTCCCAGGACATGCATTTTAACCAACTTTGTTCTGCATTCATAGCCTAACATTGCAAAGGAGGCATATTGATTAGAATTATTGGCATGCTTATGATTTTCCTTTTTACTGCTTCCTACTGAGTGGCTTTTGCTATCAGATAACTAGTCTTTGCATTCTTTATTCCCAGTGCAGTGTTCCCAGGGCTTGATTCCTTTTTAGATCCCCTTTACATTGGTATCCTGAGCATGTTAGAAAGGACTGATGCTTTGCACATTCAGGTATGGAGAATAAAGGGAGAGATGGAGAGACTGAGAGAAGGGAAGAAGGGCATAGGGTGCATGTGAAACGAATGAAGAATGAGCTGCAAGACAATGAAGGCCAGCCTGTGCCCATCACTGCATGCAGGTATCAGCAGAAAGAAGACAAAAGGAGTGGCCATCTCCAATTCTATAGCACAGACCAGGTACCCATCCCAATCTTTGGGCTTGTGGAGTTACAAGGACTCTATGGCAGCAACCACACGTGCAGACATATGTGGTTTGTGGTTCCACAAAGCTTTTTGTGGTGCCACAAACCACACACATTGTATGTTAAACCATGCATGGTGCTGCTAATTTGCAGCAGCAGAGGCAAAATTTGTTACCAGGAGTTCCTAGTAGCAAAAAAATCCTTGGGGAAAAAATGTAGTACAAAGCACACGAAAATAGCATGTGCCAGGAAAATGCAGAGACAGGGGAGCTGGCAGTCCAGGGCTGCCTGCTCCTGTCTCCCCGTGCCACTCCCTGGCTGGCTGGGGCACAGGGAGCCTCAGCATAGGGGTTGCCTGCTTGCTAGCCCCATGCAGAGACACCTTGTGCCCCAGTGAGTCACCCCCACAACACATGATGTCCAACTGGGAGTCGGAAGGAGCTGGGTATGGTCCACAACAAAAGGCACATACAAGGATGTGAGCTGTGGCACAAAGTAGCAGCACAAATTTGTGCTGCTACTATTTCTGCAACTGCAAGCACATGCCCCTGCTCATCTGGACATAGCCTGTAAGTCTAATTTACCACTGCCATTCACCATCCATTTACACCAGTGAAAAACCACTGTTTATTTCAACTAGTGCCAGTTATTAAATTTAAGACTCCGCATCCCCTGAAGCCATTTGCTTTTTATTAACAATGGATATGTGTGAAGATTGCAGAATGCAAAATCTTGAGAGAAAGCCATTTATGACAACTGTAAGCTTGGTGATTTGTGTGAGCACTGTCATACAAGCTTAGCCAAACTCAAAAGCTGAGGCTGAGTGGTTGACAGTGCTCTGACTTGTATCAGTTTTATAGCAGAGTTATTCCATGCATTTCAAAAGTGTTGGTTCCATCAGGATAAATAATATGAGATTCAGGGTACATTTTTTAAAAGGCCTGGGTTCTGGCCACAGCTCCCAGTTCCCAGGTTGGGTAATGCATTTTATGCAAAAACTATTTCATGCAATGGTCCTGGGTATGACTGTAAACTACATCCAGCTGGAAGGCCTGGTGACAAAGTGGTTGGACCACTTGTGGTAGGGTAGCTCCTATAGCATACCACAATATTGCAACCTCCAGAGTAAGACAAGTGTAGGGTGCCACAGAACGCTAGCCCCCACTGCCTTGTGGGTACTCCTTGGTTGGAGAAAGGCTAAGGGACATCACCCTGACAAATATGCCTTTGCTGAGGCATTAGGCAGTCAGCAACATGTATCCATTGCTCTCCGGCAGAAGCTACAAACCATCAAGGCACTGACCATCTGGATTTGGTCTGGCCTTTGGATTCTGTCTCAATGGTCTAAAGGGGGGAAAGGGTAGGTCTTCGGCAGCCTCCACTCCTCCATATTCTTGTCTACGCATACACAACAAAGGTCTTGGTGTGACAGTTGCAAGACTTCATACAAGCAGATTCATCAGGCACCTGACCAGACCTCTTATGTGTACACTATGATCTGCAGGATCAATAGTTGCCTACTAATTCAATACAAAATGCACAAGTAACACTGGGAGTATCGTTTTTTTTCTCCCAAGGTGGTGGCCACAGCAGAGTCAGACCTCACTTTGCTTGCTATCCTTCTGGCCCTACATATCTTTCCCTTTTTTTTTTTAACCAGTAGTCTATATCCAATAGGAGAAAGGGACAATACCTTGGGTCCTGATTTGCCCAAGGCCTGATGAAAAAGTAGAAAATATGGTTTAAACCCTTCTCCAGGGTAAGGAAGGCCTAGACCTGGGTTTATCACTTCATGGGCAGGTACTCCAACCATGAAGCTATTAGGCATACAGAGACATCAGCCCCTGCCTGCTGTGTCAAATGCCCAGTAGCTGTGTTTCTCTCTGATTAATATTTCAGAGCTAACACAAGACTTGCACAGAATGTATGTGCTTTGCCAGGTCTGTTAGCATCCCAGTTCAATGCTAGATGGATGAAGGGCAGCCATATTGGTTTGCTTCTGAGCATGTACAATAAGTTGAGTCTAGTTGTGTGGGGTGGATAGGGATCTAAAATTTGTGTGATACTGGGCATATCTACACATGTATTAATACACCATTCTACAGGCCATTAAGTTTAGCACCTGTAATATGAGGTACTAACTAAATGTGCAGTACCTAGCACTGCTGCTCAGTTAGCAAAGATGCATGGTCTTTTTGTGACACTTAATAGGCAGTGCATTAACCCTATTATGCATTAGGACATTAGCATGGTTTTTGCAATGGTACACTAATACGCAGTAGACTTAGTCTACTGCGCATTAAGCGCCTTGTGTAGACATGCCAAATAAGTTCCACTTGTACAGCTGGAAAGTAGGTTCTTGCCTACTCTCTTAGACATTGTAACAGGGTTCAACTCCAAGGGTGTCCATTAGGCCCCTGGAGACCCCCTCAGCCCTTGCCTCCTTGGCCTCCTGTAGCAAATTCCCCTTCACCTCATCTGCCATGCATTGATGAAATGATACTTTTAGGAAAAGGAGATCAAATCAGATCTGCTCTCATGAACACAAATGTCCCTGCTCATTGCCTGAGGGGCACGTAATTACATGGCTCCTACCACCCTTTACACCACACCCATACATCACAGATGATACTCATTCCTGCTGATACATGCTTCTCCTAGGCTAATGTCTCCCAGCTCCAGTCTTCACCCCTCTTGGCCACAGTCTCTGGATGTGACCCCCAGTCTTTGCCCTCTGTCTTTGGGCCCTGGACCCGCTCTTAGGCCAGCTGACACTCCTGGGCTCCACCGGCCCCGTCAGGCTGTGGCTGTGGCTCTCCTCAGCCTTCAGCCCATATTTGGGCCTTGGCTCTACTGCTGGGCCAGTGAAACCTTCAGGATTTTAGGCTTTGTTGACACTCACTCATCCTGGGCTATAGACCTCTGGGTTCCCTGGCTCTCCTGACACTTGATCCCTCTTGGGCTATAAACCTTCAGCCCCTCTCTGGCCCCTCTCCCCTTTCTGGACCATCTGGGACCTCCTTCCCTCCTCTTAGTCCCTTCCACAAACCTCCAAATTTTCTTACCCCAGCTCAGACATTACTCAAGGGCCCAGCTGCAGCCCTGCTGCCCAGGAGCTCCTCTCTCCATGGCTCTCAAGGCTAGACTGCCTGACCAGCTCAGACCCTAGGTTTATATGCTTCAAGCTGAGCCCCCTTCTGGTCCAGTGACTCTCTAAGTGGCCCCTGCCACACTGCTTGTCAAGCAGCCTTTTCCCTTCTTAAAGTGATAGGTGTGCTAGGTGCCCTGTCTCAGAAATATAGGGCATTTATATACACGCTCTGGGAGTCATGGATGTGCTTTAATTAGATCAACTCCAAGAGCTGCTCTAATTAAAGCACCAGGAGTGTCTCATGTATCAACATCCCCGCACTGAAAAATGTCAGCAGGGACGCTTGACCAAAAGCTCATCAAATGAGCTTAATTAAAGCGCCCCTGCTGCCATTTTGCAGAACGGGGACACTGATAGACAAGATGCCAGAGTCTGCTGGAGTGCAGTAATTACCACACTCCAGCAGACTTGATTAATTGTGTGTGCTCCTCCATGCTGTAATTACAGTGCAACAGAGCAGCCTTGGATATAGGTGCCCAAAATGGACAGAATAGGGTCTGGTGCCTAGTCGTTGCCACAAAAATTAAATCTAGGCATATATGCAAACTATATGATAAACAGTGATGAGAGGATGAACTAAGGGAGATGAATACAAATGACTTTATGACCAATGTTTACTCACCTAGGGAATATAGTGTCATTTTCAAACTTGCCAAAGTGATTAAAGAAATCCTATTGCGAGTCAATGGGGTGTGCTCCTCTGTCACACATATGCTTTTGAAAATCCTGATCAGTGATTACATTTACCCACTTCCTTTGGTGACTGAAGAAGATCTAAAGCTTAGGAGGGATTTGACAAAGGATAATGAAGTTGTCTGGAACATTAGCACTCGGAGAACACTGAAAGCAATGCAAGACTCCCGTTAACTTCAGTGAAGTGGTACCAAGTCCTCCACAGATAGAGATGACACAAAAAAGGATACAGAGATGGTTGTGGGGAAAGCAGGCAAAAATAAGCTATATATTTAATTAGAACAAAAGCTGTATAAGGTATCAATATATAAAAAATATACATATACATATTTTCATCTACTGTTTTAATCTAAATTACAGTATGTATACCTAGATTTTAATTAGTTTAAAAAATAATAAAATAGATTGTTATAGCATAAAATAGGGTAAATACAATTACATTAAACCTCAGAAGCACTAAAATAATCATTTCCAGAGGAAGTTGGCCCATTTTCTAAACACAGATTTTGTCATCTAGGGAATCTATTATCATCCCTTTTCAACAGATGATTTTTGAAGGAATAACTCCATTGGTGCACCGCTGGGTTAGTGTTTCAGTAAATGAACAAATCAATGAGAAAAAACAGGAATATGGCAGTTAAATAGCTGCAGAGATTGTAACCCATTATGAATCCAGGGGGTTACCTCTCTCCAGATGTGAAATGGAATCACTTCTAAGCCTGAAAGAGCTGTTCAGCTTTTGGTGCCCTTACAGCCCTCTATGATGAGGCTACTAGCAAGGGTATTCAATGCTGGTGTATCTTATTTAAGCCAGGACTGCCTTTGCTTTGTGATAGGGAAAACCATTCATTAGGAAACCACTGAACTCATTGCACATAATCTGCATTGCAGACTTCAGATGCTTGCAGACTTCAGCAACTGAAGAGTGAAATATTCCACATTCTTCTCACAATGCCACAAGCCGAGTCACCACGTGAAATATTGTTCTCTGATAGCCTTTATTTCTCAAAAGCTAGTTTTTGCTTTGTCTGTTTTTCTCCATCAGCAATTCATCACTTCAGCCTAGCTTATTTGTACATTGTCTATGAAACTGTAGAGCCTTCTTGTGGTGTCTTGTATATATATATGTGTGTGCATATGTATAAACACACACACACACATATATACACAGACACACACACATTTATACGAACACACCCCTATACATAAGTACACACACACAGACCTAGAAATTCTATATGTATAATTCAGAATACACATATTTTATTAATTAATTTTTCCCATGCAGAGAAATCTTGGAAGCCTGAAAAAGTCTTCAAGTTTCTATGGCTGAATTTTAAGCAGAGGATCTTTTTTTCTGTACATTAACTACTGACCCAAGTCATATACAGTAGTTTTAAAGCCTACCACATTATTATTCATTTTATGTTCTTTAGGGTTATTTTAAAGCCAGAACCTCCCAGGCACTGTAGCTGGCTTGTCTTGGGATACTTGAGTCACGTTATCCTTTTAACCTGTCTCGTTTTCTCTTCCAAACTTAGTCAGTTGAGGCTTTTAAAGTTCACAATTCAAATTAACCTTTTGGCTGGTGTGTCTTATAAATGTCCTAATCTATAGTTGGTGGCCCTGCCCTATAGTCAGTGACTGTAAGCTGCCTGGCTGAAATTAAAAGCTTTGTTCAGCATGTGAAACCAATGGAAAAACTCCAAAAAGACAAAAAAAAATATTGCCATCATAATATAGGATGGAGTTATTTGCAGGGAAATATATTACCAGATAAACATGTAGCTTGGATACCAAACGGATTAGCCTTTCATGCCATTTAAAGAAAGAAAACTACTTTGTAATAGGAAAATTATTTTTATATCTCTGATCTCACCTGGTGCATTTTCCCTTCTATTCTACTGATAATTTCCACATTCTTTTTATGAAGAGCAATTCCAGACTCCATTATTGTTCCAAGCTTTGACATTCTCATAGGAAATGAAAAACTGCCATAACCTTCCTTCCTGCTCATAAAGTCCTGGAAGAGGAGGATAAGAGCAGAGAAACTTCAGCGCTAGGGTATATTTTTTTATTCATTTGCATAAATCTCCCAGGCAGGCAGGAAGACACAATATTTCAAAGCTAGTTCCAAATATGTCATTTTGAATGTTGGCTTCTTAATTATGGTGCCGTTGCCAATTAGCAAACTGAGAGAGGCCCATAGAGCAATTTGGTGTTATCAAAAATAGTGGTAGGAATGGTGCAAAAGAATATTATTATTAAAAAAAAAATGCAAGTACACTATACTGCATGCTTATTGGTCAACTCAGCAAGGGGATCAATGGTTTATTAGTGTAATGAGGTACACACACTGATCCAATCACATGTCCATCTTGAAAGTGCTGCCATTGTCATGGCTCATCTGTCCAGTAAGACACCACAAGAAGGCTCTACAGTTTCATAGACAAAGTGCAAATGGGTTCCTTTACCAAATGAAATTGTATAAAGTTGGGCAAGAAGTAATAAGCCTCATTAGAGGTTGACCAGGTCAGTGGGATTAATATGCCTGTTTGCAGGTATAGTGTCATGGTAGTCTAATAATCTCAGAGGATAAGTATCTTTCTTCCATATCTCATCTGAAAGGCAACTCCACCAGCAAGAGTGATTCCTAACACTGTGTGAATACATTAGTGCAAAAGTACAATTAGGAGGAAGAACATCTTCAGCTGATTTGCCAGCAACACTGCCTAAAAAAACCTCACGCTTCAACCATATCAGATTTTACATGCACATCCATATCACAAAGTTGTGGTTGCTTGGATTTTCCATGGAGTTTCCCCTTCCACTTACGGCCATGGCCCAACATGACTAACATTTCTAGATCTGATAAGATCACGACCATACAGCCAAGGAGGCTTTCTGAGAAGAAAACACTGGGCGAAAATGCAGGATTTGTGAAGAAAGCCCAAATTTACCCCAAATCATAAGGATTAATCCAATCATAAATCCACCATTCCTCTGTATTTGCTTGTTTCCTCATCGGTGTTGTGGACAATCTGTTCCACATGATGGTAACGCTCAAGAAGAACCTCTACAGACCTCTTTTCATGTAATAATCTTAGTAGGCCCTCCTCATTGAACGGTCCAGCTCTGTCACGGTATGTGTGGATAAAGCTATTCCAACACGGAGGAAAGGCAGCAAGAAGGCACAGCAGCCCCCCTGGCACTGAGGGGGCAATCTGCCGCCCTGACCCCTTAGCCCAGGAAGTCTGCTGCTTCCCGGGGGCCCGCATCCGAGACATTGCGGAGAGGATCCCGCAGCTCCTCCGGCCTACAGACCACTACCCCA
>NW_017728918.1:4612010-4614665 GCF_001723895.1 Crocodylus porosus | reverse complement strand
CCTTTGGGCAGGGGGCTGGACTCGATGATCTCCCGAGGTCCCTTCCAGCCCTAATGTCTATGAAATCTATGAAATCTATGAAAGCTCTTATCCCATAGAAATTTCTTGACTTCTTGTGTAAGCATAAGTAGAACTGTTTTATCTAGTGTAACAACTATACTCACCTCTTCTTTGGCTACAGGAATAAGAAACACAAATCTCAGAGACACCCAGACCATAGTAGAAATACCATAGTGCCCTTGGCTGGAAGTTCAGCCACCTAAGGCCCAGTCCAAAGTCCTGTCATTGACTCCAAGGATATTGGATTAGGGATCAAAGGAAGAGAAACTGCATCAGCCCCTTGGGTCCCACAAAGAGGACAACCATGGTAATGTTCTGCAAGGGACAATGAAAGGAGCCTTTGTTGTTGGGTAAGGAAACAGGGGGTGCTGGCACAATAAATAGCCAATTCCTCCAACCACTGCATAATAGAAGATGCACTGGACTATGCATACTAATCCTTTCATAATCAGGAGCTGAGATTTTAGCCTAGCTGTATCCTTTTTGAACCCCAGCAGAGATTCCAGCCCTTCCAACTCTGATATGAATCATGCATACAAAATCCTTTTTAAACACAGGCCTTGTGGGCCATAACCAGAATTTGGCCCAGTTATTTCCATGCAATTCCTATTAGTCCATGCACATATTGCAAGGAAAATGACCTGCCAGTTATGAGACTAAAGCCACATTCTTATAACCAAACATGAAGGAGATAGCATACTGCACAGAGTCTGAACTGTCCTAATCTGTAGTAGTGAAACATGAAACATAATGGGTACATGTTATATGACTATATAACACAATCATGTGAATCAAATACTTTACAGCAGATAGCACGAGCAGAATTAAGGCCAGATCCTGCTCCCACTGCAATGAATTAGAGTTTTGCTATTGATTGAAATGAGAATGGGTTCCAACCTTGTAACAACTTTGAATAATTTTTAAAAAAAAATCCAACAGTGTGCTTTGGTAATGGCTATATTTAAATGGCTTATTCTTTTAACAACATCCTCTCCCTTTCATTTATGATGCAAAAAAGCAAGTTGTTGGTCTTACACTTACAGGGAAAAGAAAAACTCTACTGCTAACAGTTTTTACAGTACAAAGAAAATTAGGATTCATCTCTGGCATTGTATTAGTTAAGGATAAATTGGGTACAGTAATTTTTATTGCCATCATAATAAAAGAGACCACACAAGCTTCTGTCTTCAGGTATTGTACATCAATGCTTGAAACATGTTTGTATGGCTTCTAGCTCCTGTAGTGCCTTAGGATGTACTGAGGATATCTCGTGAAAGAGTTCAGCCTCTGTTCAGGATAATACAATCACCATTAGGGAATGCCTTTGGGAGCAGACAGAGATGTATAGATCAGCTATTGCCTTCTCTGGGCTTGAAGCTCAATGTTCAGTCAGTTCAAGTGGGGAATCGCAGAAGGAGCACTCCGAATTTTGCAGATGCGAGTCCCACATGGACAGACTCAGTTATGCCAGTTAGGTCTGGTGCTAAGGCAGGTGCCCTGATCTTTCCTCAGCTGCCCGGTGTGCTGGTTGTACCAACCTTTGCACACTGCCTTTTCAGCCACCTTCTGAGTATGGTTACCTCCTCCCCCACAGAGTTAATGTGTGATGCCAGGAGTACACCAGTGGGGCTGTCGCTGAAACAGACCTTTGCTAGGAGTGCACGAGGGGCATAATGCACAGCTTACAGAGGCAGACTCATAAAAAAATAGGGTTGGAAGGGACCTCCAGAGGTCATTTAGTCCAACCTTCTACATGAAGCAGGGTCAGCCCAATCTAAACCATCACATACAAATCCCTTCTTTAACCTCTTAGCAAAATTACAGTCAACCCTGACACGACAACAAGACATAAAAACTGACCACCAGTAAATCAGGGGGACCTCAGTGGCCAATGTCCTGCTGCTTCAAAGGCTGTTAAAATACACTCAAGAGACCCCAAGTAGAGGGCCTTGCTCCCTGCTATACAGGAAGGTAAAACCCTTCGGTTCATACTGTTGGTGGTGTGTAGGGGATGAACATGGGTGCACATGCACCCCCTGAGCATGGTAGTGCATCCGCTGCAAAAAGGTGCCACCGATACCACTGGCAGCGCCTATGGGCGGTCTTTGCTCGCCACCCCCCTCCTCACTGCTGACACTGTCAGCGGAGTCTACAGGTGGTCTGCAATTGCTGCCAGCCACTGCCAATACTGCCGGCAGCATCTGCAGGTGGTTGCCGCCCACCAGTCAGTGCTCAACAACCTCCCTCCACCACCGATAGCGCCATGGCTGCCTGCAAGGCCTCCCTGCTTACCACCGCCAACAGTGCTGCTGCTTCCTGCAAGAGTGCGCCATGCCCCCTCTCCCCCAGCCTCCACGGGCATGCAGCATTAATGGTTCGTACCAATCTGGCCATGGGGGAAAATTCTTTCCTGACCCCAAATATGGTGATCATAGATTTCATAGATTTCATAGACATTAGGGCTGGAAGGGACCTTGGGAGATCATCGAGTCCAGCCCCCCTACCCAAAGGGCAGGAAATCAGCTGGGGTCATAGGATCCCAGCAAGATAAGCATCCAATTTACTCTTGAAGGTGTTCAATGTAGGTGCTTGAAC
>NW_017728918.1:4604742-4611910 GCF_001723895.1 Crocodylus porosus | reverse complement strand
TGATCAGCTCATGGTCGTTGTCACCCAGCTTCCCATCGATCACTAGGTTGCCGATTAGGTCGTCCCTGGTAGCCAGTACCAGGTCGAGCAGCGCTTTGCCTCTCGTTGGTCCATAGACTTCTTTAGTCAGGTAGAGGTTTTACCCTGAGTGGAGGGGCAAGACCCTCTAGCCAGGATCATCCAGATTTAAGTCCCAGCAGGAGCATTGGCATAGGACAGTCAAAACCTGATCCTCTGCTGAAGCCAGCACCCATGAGGAAGATGAATGCCCACCCTCCTCCAACAAGTGTAGCAGCGAGAGGGGAAAAACTGATTTCCCAGCACTATGTGGCAACCAGGAAAGCACTGCAGCATGGGAAATACCCATAGTAGAACACAGGAAGAGTTATTCCTAGGCCATCCATGACCAGTGCTTACCTGAGCTCTTCTCAAACACCTCCAGCAATAGAGATTCCACAACTTCCCTAGGAAGTCTACTCAACTACCTTCCAGATTTTTGGTAGAAGAAAGGGAAAGATCAAATTGTGACAGGTTGAAGAGACTCCATCAGTTATGGCCCTCATTAGCACCATTTCTGTCCTTGGGCCTATACTATTCAACATCTTCATTAATGATGTGGACATTGGAGTCAGAAGCGGACTGGCCAAGTTCACCAATGACACTAAACTTTGGGGTGAAGCATCCACACCTGAGGACAGGAGGACAATCCAGGCTGACCTTGACAGGCTCAGCAAATGGGCGGACGAGAACCTGATGGTGTTTAACACTGAAAAATGCAATGTTCTCCACCCTGGGAAGAAAAACCCACAGCATGCTTATAGGCTCAGCAGTGCTATGCTGGCTAGCACTATGGACGAAAAGGACTTGGGGGCACAAGATGAACATGAGCCACCAATGTGATGCTGCAGCTAGTAAAGCAAGCAAAACACTGGCTTGCATCCATAGATGCTTCTCAAGCAAATCCCGGGAGGTCATTCTCCGCTTGTACTCAGCCTTGTTGAGGGCACAGCTGGGGTACTGAATCCAGTTTTGGGCTCCACAATTCAAAAAGGATGTGGAGAAACTTGAAAGAGTCCATAGAAGAGCTACACGCATGATCAGAGGTCAGGAAAACAGACCTTATGAAGAGAGGCTGAGAGCCATGGGACTCTTCAGCCTGGAAAAGCGCAGGCTCAGGGGGGACCTGGTGGCCACCTATAAGTTTATTAGGGGTGTTCACCAGGATGTGGGGGAACATTTGTTCACCAAAGCGCCCGAAGGGATGACAAGATCGAACAGTCACAAACTCCTCCAAGACCGATTCAGGCTGAATGTAAGGAAGAACTTCTTTACTGTCCGAGCCCCCAAGGTCTGGAATAGGCAGCTGCCAGAGGTGGTTCAAGCACCTACTTTGAACACCTTCAAAAGACATTTGGATATTTATCTTGCTTAGATCCTATGACCCCTGCTGACCTCCTGCCCCTGGGGCAGGGGGTTGGATTTGAAGGTCTTCCAAGGTTCCTTCCAGCCCAAATGTCTGTTAAATCTATGAAATGTTTCATTTTTCACAGCACTTGTGTGGTATGCCCAATATCAGTTGTTCTACTAAACAGCAACCATTGATTCCTTAGCAGTTGTAAAGCACTTTGAATGGGCCAAGTCATGTATACATATAGGAATAATTGCTAGCTAGTATCATGGGGAAACTGCTGTTCCATGCTTCTTGTAATATAAATTGAAAGCATGGAATGGCTCTTACTACAGGTATCCCTTTAAAAACCTACTTTTCTATAACTCTAAGAACCTGAGTAGTCAAGCTGAAGGTACGTACATAATGCCGTACATGTGCTTAATGGCTTTGCCAAGTCAGGACCTATAAATGTAATGTGTTTGAATTGTGGACCATGTACATCCTGCAGAAAACATGTTCACATATTGGTCCCTGGGTGAGTGGAGAACTGTTTTTCTTTACATTGCAGCTGTTTCAACTGCTGCTGCTGTAACTCATACCACCTAGAACCGTGAAGGCAAGCAACCCAATTTAAAACTGGGGAGCTTGATAAATTAATGAATGGAAGTGGTTGCCTGCAACAGCACAGGATTAAACTCAATGACCAAGAAGGCCTTCTCCAAACCTATTCCTTGCCATTTTAATCCTGAAATGCCTTCTCTTGTAACATTATTGTTGGTTGGAGGAGGCATGGCCTGGAAGAAGCATAGCCCCTTGCTCCCCTCCAGACTAAACGAGATCTTAGGAAAGCTTAGTTTTGACTTGGCCGAAACAATCGCCTGATTAAAACTTCACTGTGGCTCCCAGGAATCTTAATAAGCCAGCTGGCCTATCCAAGAAATATGCCTCTTTCCTTTTGCTTTATGGAAAGGTCTATAAAGCACTCAGCACATTAACCACAACTAGGATTATAGCCTTGAATGGTGACACTTTTCCAATTCAGTATCTTAAAAGTTGAGCAAACCTCAAGCAACTTCATAAACAAGGCTGAAGCAGGCCTAACTACAAGCTGGCCAAGAAGAACATCAAGCCTGATTCTACTAATGAGATCTGACTGGAACTGAAACACTTCTGCTAAGTGTTGGTTTCTTTTCTTTTTTTTAAATTGGGTAATTTCCAACAGGAACTTTTATAGCAGTCTGCAGTGATTTGTTCCTTACAGTTTATATTTAAAGGGCCCAGCCTTGCACCACTGATGTCACTGGGAGCTTTGCCAGGACTTGAATAGTTGTATGATCAGCTCAGCCACCAGGGGCCTGGTTTTCAGTTGTTTAATAATATACACAGCTCCTGTTAAAGTCGGAGGTAAGCATGTAGGTACTCATGTTCACAGCTTTACTAGAAGCCCACACTAGTGATTAAGGGACAGATCCAAATTGTTCTCATAGATACCTAACAGCACTTAGGTGAAATTTAGGTAACTAAATCACAAAAAGAGATCCAGATTAACCCAGGTACAGTGGGCACCAAGCAGTGGGTGGAAAAATCCTTTTGGCATCTAATCTTAGCCTTGTGCACAGGCTCAGATGTGATCCAGATAAAAACACGTAAGTGCTGGGGTCCTACAAAAGCATTGTTGCTATCCAAATCAGAGCTGGTAGATGCCTGAACTCTGCCTAATTCCTCATCTTTTATGTATCCACAGAACATGCCTAATGCCAGAGAGATTCAAGCTGTAGCATTTGGTTCAGTGCAAAATTCAGCACCTTGTGTTGATGCAAAAACACTCTAAGAATCACCTTTTGTGGAGTAGTCTAGTGGCTGAAGCACATGCCCAGGAAATGGTCCACCTCAGCCTGAAGGAACTTCATCCCCTTGACCCTATTCTTTAGGAGTAGGTCCTAAAACCCAGGTCTTCCATTACCAGGGCAACTGCTTTAACCACCTGGCTATAAGGCCAAAGTTGGGTGGGTTGATGTCCTAGTGCCCCAGCTGCTGCAATGATGGAGGTGTATAATATGCAGCCCTGAATCAGACACGTACACTAGTGCCTCCATTTCTCATCGACTGCCTGCAGGTGATGCCTTGCCCAGTGCTTTTTTCCCCTGAACGCTCCTCCTGAAGGAAGAAAGAAGGTTGTTCTTCTGAGATAAGATGCATATTTTTTAGCCACTAATTCTTAGCTCTCTCATATGTGGAATAGGAGCTGGGCCTGGGTGTGCATAGGGCTTATAAAGTGCTCTCCCCTCTTTTTTTCCTCCCTCCAGCCCTACCCTTTATATTCCAATCACTGAATGCATCTACACGTACAATTAATGTGAAGCAAAAAACTCCGGTGCATATCGTGCTACAGGAATTGCTCCTGGGCCTCATACTTATATGCGTGCCCGGGACCGCAGTACTTTGAGCTGGGTCAGAGCAGCCCCAGCTGGCAAGGGCCTGTAGGGTTCAGCCTGCCAGCCTGGGGCTGCTCTGACCTGGCTCAACATGCTGCAGAGGGGCTGGCTGGGGCCCAAGGGTGTTTCAGTCTGGGGCTAGCCAGCAGGAAGCGCCTGTATTGAAGCATCCCCATGCCCAAGCCATCCCCATCAGTGTCTACATGTGTGTTGCTACACACTAAATAACATTGCCAGAAGATATCACTTGTATTTCCAAGTACTAACCTATGGTGGCATTTATCAGTTTACTGGGGCCTATACCTGCGCAGGTGTGAATGCCAAGACTTTGCTGCAGAGCTAATTAAGTGGCTCCACAGTAAAGGTCTCATGTAGATGCACCCACCAATTTCTCTTCAGCAGCTCTGCTTCTTTCAGTCCCTTCACAGCGTCTGATGAAGTAAGTCCTCTTCTTGCAACAGCACAGGCTTTACATCTCCTTTTTACTTAGTCTATAATGTGCATCTCTTCCCTGTCTTCTGTCTGACTTCAGACTAACACCAGGAATTACATAAGAGGTTACACAATGGATTTGTATAGGATGGCTTGGATAGGGATGATCCTGTTTCAGGCAGGGGGTTGGCCTAGATGACCTCTCCAGGACCATTGCAGCCCTGCTTTGCTATGGCTTTCCAGTTTTTTGCCAGGTTCAGAGAGACGGTAAGCCTGCGCTTGCTTTGCTGATATAGGAACCAGAATTCACTTCATTGTTTTGAAACTGATAGCAAACATGACTAGTTCAAAAAATGGATTCACCTCATTCACACTGCCTATTTTTCTGATCACTGCACATTTTGCTTTGCCTATGCTCAGCTTTGCAAATGATCCAAAGCCAAAATGGCAAGTACTGGTATAAAACCAGAGCAGACTATCCTGAATACAACAGGACAGAATATGCACACCCATCATCTATTTGAAGAATAAGTATAACCTGCCTAAAAGATGAGGTCTTAGAAATGAGTTCATGTGTGTATCAGGGCCAAAATATGCTCTTTTACGGAAACCTCCCTAAATTCAGGATTACGTAGATTTGTCCAATAACAGTCAGACACCCTCAGCTTTAAGCAATGGATGGTGCAAAGGAGATACTGAATTTTGCATCCAGAAAGATCTGCTGCATCATGGGGCCACTTCTTTATTTAGTATTGAACTAGGTGAACGGAAGTCAATCATCGCGGTGCCCTGTGACCAGTGGGGTCCCCCAAGGCTCCATCCTTGGGTCTATCCTTTTCAACATCTTCATTAATGATGTGGACATTGGTATCAGAAGCAGACTGGTCAAGTTCACTGATGACACCAAACTTAGGGGAAAAGTGTCCACATCCGAGGACAGGAGGGTGATCCAGCCGACCTTGACAGGCTTGGAAAATGGGAGGATGAAAACCTGATGACCTTCAACTCCAAAAAATGCAAGGTATGCAACCTTAGGAACAAAAACCCGCAGCATGATTATAGGCTAGGCAGTGCTACGCTTGCTAGCACCACAGCCGAAAGGGACTTGGGGGTCATGACTGACCACAAGATGAATATGAGCCACCAGTGTGATGTTACAGCCGGCAAAGTGAGCAAAACTCTGGCTTGCATCCATAGATGCTTCTCTAGCAAAACCCAGGATGTCATCCTTCCGCTGTACTCAGCCTTGGTGAGGCCGCAGCTGGAGTACTGCATCCAATTCTGGGCTCCACAATTCAAAAAGGATGTGGAGAAGCTTGAGAGAGTCCAGAGGAGAGCCACGCGCATGATCAGAGGGCAGGAGAATAGGCCTTATGAAGAGAGGCTGAGAGCCATGGGACTCTTCAGCCTGGAAAAGCTCAGGCTCAGGGGGGACCTGGTGGTTGCCTATAAGTATATAAAGGGTGTACATCAGGATCTGGGGGAACACCTGTTCACCAGAGCGCCCCAGGGGATGACAAGGTCAAATGGTCGCAAACTTCTCCAAGACGGTTTCAGGCTGGACATAAGGAAAAACTTCTTTACAGGTCTGGAACAGACTGCCACCAGAGGTGGTGCAAGCACCGACTCTGGAGTCTTTTATAAGAATTTGGACTTTTATCTTGCTGGGATCCTGTGACCCCAGCTGACTTTCTGCCTCTGGGGCAGGGGCCTGGACTCGATGATCTTCCGAGGTCCCTTCCAGCCCTAATGTCTATGAAATCTATAAAAGGTGCCATAAACAAAATGCTCAAAGGCTATACAAGTCAAAGCAGACAGGATAATACCAGGTGGGTTCATGCTATGTCTACATGTGCAATTAATTCGAAGCAAGAAAACCTGGCATTGTTTGTGCTAGAATTCATTGCTCCCAAGAGCCACGTTTGAACATGCACCAGGGACCACAGCACGCTGAGCCAGGCTGGAGCAGCCCCAACTGGCAGGCGACCCAGGTGGTCAACCTGCCGGCCTGGGGCTGCTCCAACCCTGCTCAACGTGCTGCAGAGGGGCTGGCTAGGGCATGAGCATGCTCCAGTGTGGGGCTAGCTAGCAGGCAACCCCCTTACTGAAACCTGTTTGCACCCCAGCCAGCCCCCTCAGTGTCCACATGCGTTTACAAGTACTAACCTATGGCAGTGTTTATTAATTTACTGTAGCCTAACAGGGCCATGTGTGTAGACGCAGAGACTTTACTGCTGAGCTATTTAGTCAGCTCAGTAGTAAACTTCTTGTGTTGACATGCCCAGTAGGTATAAAAGTCATGAGTGCTCATTAACCTGCCAGTACATTATAATAATGCCTAGCAGTCAATGCTTCTCAATCTTTCTAGGCTCAGGGCACCCCTCTGTAGACTCAAGGTGGCCCGTGGAAAATGCCAGGTCTCAGGGAATGTATACATATACATTTGTCTGCTCCAGTGTGCCAGAGATCCAGGGCACATGAGCTGACATGCCCAGCGCTGCGTCTCATGCATTGGTGTAAATGGCAAAATGCATGTCAGCACGGAGAAAATGGTGGCAGTTCACTTTTGAACTAAAACATCTTTGATGTGTTTTAGTTCAAAAGCATGCCGCTACCATTTTCCCAGCACTGATGCACATTTCACCATTTATACAAATGCATGCGATGCAGCACCATGTGTTTTTAAAAGTGCCCAGAGCTGTGGTGCAAACATGTCAAAAGGGAGAAACAGGTAAGTGATGGGGGACGGGGCATTGCTGAGACTAGGGGGTCAGTGGGCACAACCGTTGGAGGCCTTCAAATGCCTCTACACGAATGCTCGAAGTATGGGGAAGAAGCAGGAGGAACTCGCCCTCCTCCTAGCTGTCACCAGCCCTGACATAGTAGGGATCACAGAAACGTGGTGGGACTC
>NW_017728918.1:4591752-4604731 GCF_001723895.1 Crocodylus porosus | reverse complement strand
GGTCATCTGACCCCGGTGCTCTTTCCTGCCAAGGCAGGGGGTCGGACTAGATGATCTACCTAGGTCCCTTCCGACTCTAGCTACTATGAAACGATGAAACTATGAAACTATGTGTACGAATGCCCTTAGGTCTTACTCATTTTTTGATTGTGGAAAATACTATGGCAATTCTTCTGTTTAAAGAACTCAGAAAGACCCCAATAATTCACTTTTTCTGGAAACATGCACTTTAATGTGCATTAGCCTATTTTAATGCACACTGTCGCTGAAAAATCATGCTTTTTGGTTAATGCACGTTAAGATAGGCTAATGTGCATTGTCCTAGTACCCTCACAATGGGTGCAGATACAAGTACATTATTGTGCTTTAGTTATCGCAGATTAAATCTAGTACCTCCATTGTGAGGTACTAGGACAACGCACATAAGCCTACCTTAATGCACATTAACTAAAGAGCATGATTTTTAAGAAAAGCTTAATGCGCATTGGCAAAAGTGTACAGTTTTCTAAGTGAACCTTTAATAAGCATTAAAAGAGCTTAAGCTGGAAGGAGAAATGAGGAGAAACAGAAGTGGAACAGGGCGGAGTAAATGTTGATATGTATGAACCAAGGTGTATAAAATGTGGAAAAAACTAATGTTCAGGGCTGTTCCTCATCTCTTATGGCAAGAGAGCTCGCCCAAAGCTGTCTCCATTTTGAATAAAGCTGTTGTGAACAATGTGTGCTCCCTGCTCTGCTCTGGCTAATGAATAACAGGATCCATGGGTCATTGGACCATTGTCTCCCCAGTCATTGGGCTCTGCACGGTCTAACATCTTGCATCCTGGAGGTAGTAGATTTAACGTGCATTAACTAAAGCATGTTAATGGCAGTGTAGACGCACCTATTGGCTGCATCCAGATGATCCAGATTAGAAGTGGTGCTGGCATCTACCCTGGGGGTTTTTAAGAGGACGTTGGATGAACATCTTGCTGGGGTCATTTGACCCCAGTATTATTTCCTGCCATGGCAGGGGGTCGGACTAGATGATCTACTGAGGTCCCTTCCGACCCTAGAAACTATGAAACTATGAAACTATGAGCGTGGATGTGCGGCATGTGGCACCGCAGACCTATCTGTAGCGCCACACACTGTGCATGCAAGCATTCCCTGCACTGCTACTTTGCAGCTGCGGGTGGGGATGGGAGGGGGGATTGACCCTGGGAGATCCTGGGGTCAAAAAAACTGATGACAAAAAGAAGCAGGGTGGCACCTATGGTGGCAGCATGCACCACCCAAAACTGGAGCCTGGCTGGTCAGAACCATGCCACGCTCCCTGCTGCAGGAGCACTGTGGCTGCAACTCCCCAAGGCCCACAGGACCCCAAGTAAGACTTCTGGGACCAACACAGTTGCTGGTCCCAGTCTTCCCTACCCTACCCAGGATAACCTGCTATGCGCCGGAGCACATGTGGCACAGGCATTCCCTGGGGACAAGTAGCAGCAGAATAAAATGTGCTGTTGCTATCCATCCCCAGGGAAACACATATTACCACTCATCTGGACATGGCCATTGGGCTTATCTTGTGAATTCTATTTGCACACCTAACAGTGCTAACATTGCATGGCATCCCACAGCATCATGAAAGGATCTCAAGGGACCCCAGAGGGCTGAGCCACCCCAGTTGAGAATCACTGGCTTAGCTTTCACATCTGCGTTTTTTGATTGTGGATTTCAAAGTGCTTCATAAAGGAGACTAAAGACTGTTGACCCATTAATGAATAGAACAACTGAGGGATGAAATAGCTGACTCAAAGCTAATGGCCAACATAGTAGCAGAAACCATGTTTCCTGACTTCTATTCCGGATATCTTTTAACTGGACTACACTATCTAAGAAGGGGTTGCCCATTGAACAAGATGGCTATTCCAGGACAATTGTTCAAGACTAGATATCTCAGTCACCTCAGAGAGTGACTTTTTCCAGTTTCCAAGCACTTTTGTTCCACAATAAGTTTGCCCAAACTTATATCACAACAGCTATTCCAGAATTGTGGCATTGCTATTTTGGTTTATTTACAAGTGTAGACAAGCCTAAGGCATGTCAAAAGGAGCATGTGTAGGTCTATGAGAAGCAGCAAAAGGGAAGGTAAAACAAATTTTAAAAGTCAGTGTACTGGCAGTGACAATGGGAACATTGCTCATAGCATCATTTTCAATCACACTGGCACACAAACCACTCTGAGCTGAGCAAATAATTTGTAGTGGGGAAGAGCAAATTGATGATTTTAATTCCTTTTTTGTGGTTGCACATGGTCATCAGGATTATGGCTTCTTCTTTGTTTGAAATAATTTGCCAGCCCTTTTCTGCTGGCAAGTCTCAGTCCCAAGCTAATCCATGAGCAGCTCAATGTATCTGTTATCTGAAAATTAAGCAACATTAATTAGTTTTGATCAGGCACATAGGGTAAGGACTATTATTTCTCTTCTGAGATTGGATTAATGTAATTCTTAGAAACTTGTTTCCAATGTGAATATATATGTAAAGAACTGAAAATATCCTCTAATGTTACTCTAACAGACTCTAATAATATCCTTTAATAATCACTCGAATGTCTGTCTTCACAAACATTTCTGCAGTAAGCTTTACAGAAAAATTAATGGAACAAAACACGAGAGGGGCATAGAGTCATAGCATCATAGAGAAAGGAGGGCTGGAAGGGACCTCTGGAGGTCATCTAGGCCAACCATCTGCCTCGGGCAGGATCATCCCTATCCAAACCATCTGATTCATTAATAATCTAAAGTCTATATAAGACTGCCATCAACCCTGACACAGCACAGACCTAACACCAGCATGAACATAGGAAAAGCAAGTTTGGTATTTTGTTTGAGCAAATCGATCTTTTTGGAGGCTAGCCTAGCTCTGCTTACTCTGGATTTGCTAATCTATGTTCTCTTTGGCCCTGATTCTGCAGTCTTCATGCACGGTGCTGAGCACTTACGGATGCACAGAGCCCCGTTACAATAGGTGAGACTGTTTACAACTCTCAGTTTCCTTAGGTAAGGGCTGTATAGTCTGACACTTTATCTTAGAAAGCCAGAGTTGCACTTTTGATTATGTTGAATACCCACTACCTATCACCCCATCTGCTACAGAAACATCAATTTGCAGTCACTCTGTCACAGTTGTGCTGTTGTACACACCTGCATTACAGTCATTCCATCACACACATATTCAGTCACAGACACACTCAGCCACACTTGCTTTCAATTTCGATCATACCCTCTTACCTCCATTAACATACTCAGACACTTTCACATTCAGTTACATACACACTGCCCAACACTCAGCTTCCGTTATACTCACAGTACGCCCACACTTAATCACAATCACACCCTCACATTCCCAGTGCTACACCCACTTTCAGTTACAATCCCATGCAAGGACACTGGGGGTGTTGTGCCTGCAACATTGTCCTTCCTTCACATTCACATCCACTTATTGTCAGTAGCCCCCACTGGGGTTTCCAGGCCTGCTTCTCACATTTATAAGCCCATGGGAAATGCTAACTTCCCTCCACCATTTGACTATGTTGGAAAGTGGAAAGGAACAGATCCTGACCCACCTATTGGCATGTTCTAAATGACTTAGGTCCCCTAGGAATGATTCTATTCTACCCTGCTCAAATCCCTGAAAAACCATGTGTGTAAAAAGTGGGTGGGTCCTCTTCCTCTTCACTGCTCTTTGTAACTTATTCAGGTGACAGCATATAACAAATGTAGATGCATCCATGGATTTGCAGATGAACAAAGTGGAATAGAATTGGACTCAGGTGCCTAAATCCACCTTACTTACCTAATAGGTAGAATAGTATCTGGCCCCTTAAGCCATTTTCCAAGATGGGAAAAGCATGTGCATTTGTTACCAGTCAAAAAGGAAGGCTGCTATCCATAAAGAGCTTTGCCCACAAAGGAAAGCCCCCATAAAGCTTCCACCATATCAGGATGATAGTGCCCAGAACCATGGTATTATAAGGATTTCATCATGCACAGCAAGAAACAGCCACTGCCTTGAACAGTTTACACTCTAAATAGACAAATGGTGTATCTACACATGCACTTTAATGCACAATAGACTACTTTACTGCACATTAAAGTGTCACTAAAAAACTGTGATGTTATGCTAATGTGCAGTAAAATAGTCTACTGTGCATTAACCATCACTAAAAAAGCATGCAAATGCGCTACTGTGCTTTAGCACAATGTAATGCACATTAATTTAGTACCTCACATTGAAGGTATTAAATTTAATGAGCATTAGAAAAGGTACATTAATGCATGTGTAGATGTGCCCAATGTGACTTAAGTTTAAGCACTTTTGTCACTGTGGTACATGAGCACCTGACAGCTGTTAATGAACTCATCTGAACCACACATCTTTGCAAAGAGGAAATATCATTATACCTACTCTAGAGAAGAACCTGAGCCTACAACGATCAAGGGTGACACTAGGATGCATGTGAAATTGTTGGCAGAACTGGGAAATAAATCTGGAAAGCCTGAATCATAGTCCAGGGCATTAACCGGAATTTCAACTTTCCCTGGCCTACATTTACTATTCGAAGGCTAACCCTTTGTCAACTGACATCAGTGAGAAGGCACCTGTTAATTTTAGTGGTGGTGGAAATGAATACTGAGTCCTACAAGTTCATCAGCAGTAGACTGATCTCAGTGGTGTGTTCGACCTGAATAACTCTGTCAGTGAAAATGTAGAGCAGGGGTAGTAATCTGCACTGAATGGCATTTAAAATCAGAAACTTGCATAGTGGGTGCATCTACATAAGCAATTAGTTGGTATTAAATTTACTGTGCATTGCCTTACTGTACAGTATCTGATTTTTGGCAGGTGTCTACACATGCATTGAACTGGTGCTAAAGTTAGTTCCGGTTCCCTCCAGCCCTGCCATGTCCCCTTGTAGCCACCAGGGGGAGCTTGAGCCTCTGGCCCCAGCTGCCAGCACTTGGCAATCATGTTGAAGACAGACCCAGCTGCCAGCATTTGGCAGCCATCTTTAAAACACAGCCTGGCACTCTGCAGTATGGGCAGACACTTCCCCTGTTAAGAGAAGCAGCATGGCACAGATATAGGCAGCATGTGGCAGCTCTGCTCCTGCCCCAGGTGCATGTCTCAGCCATGGCTGCACCAGCCTTTGGCCCTGGCACTCAGAAACAGGGTCCCCAGATCTTCCTGGCTATCTTGGTTTTACTGCTGGCCCACTGCCATCACCACTGCCTGACTCACAGCCATCTCGTTCCGCCCAGCTCCCCCACACACAGCGACCAACTGGACAGCTGCCGCACGCCTTCCCAGGACCCCTGCTGCTGCACAGCTGCTGCAACCAGCCAAAATGATGAGGGGCTCCAGGATGCCTCCAGCACCATTGTGTCTGGGCCCGCCATGCCAGTCAGGACTGGTGGCAGCACATAGTACAACATGACTAGGATGACAAGCAGTGGGTTGATGCCTTCAGGATGACCCAGGGCATCTTTGCTGACCTGCTTCACCATATCTAGCCCCACCTGGAGCACCAGGACACTGGCATATGTCCAGCTTTTCCCACTGACACCTGCCTGGCCCTGGTGCTGTTCAAAGTGGCCACTCCCACCAACCTGTGGTATGTGAGGCACCTATTTGGGATAGGCAAGGCCATCACTAGGGAGGCCATCCTGGACATATGTGGTGCAATCAAGATGTGCTGGCAGATATAGTCCGTCCATGCATCCATGACCCCCCAGGTGATGGCCACAGGGTTTCATGCACTGGGGTTCTCCCAGTGTATTGGGGTCCTGGATGGGATGCACATCCCTGTCACCTGTCCACCCCACTCAAGCCAGCCCCACTATAGCCACAGGGAGTTCCACTTAGTGGTCCTCCAGGCAGTCGCCGACCACCAGGGTACTTTCATGCAAGTCAGAGCCAGCTGGGTGGGCAGCATGCACAATGCACTGGTATTCCACAACTCTGGACTTGGTGTGATTGTGGAAAGCAGGCATTTTACTCCAGGAGTAGAAGACATGCAGCTGGACACCATCATCATCCCACCCCTCCTCATGAGGGACCCAATCTACCTTCTACTCCTGTGGGTGATGAGGCCCTACACTGGGCACCTGGATCCCACCATATCCATTTTAACCAGTCCCTCGGCCAAACCTCCACCCTCATTGAGTGCACCTTTGGCTGCCTCAAAGGCTGCTGTCAATCCCTTATGGCCCACCTTGATGTGACCAAGAGAAAGCTCCCCGGGTGATCATAGCAGTATGCATGCTGCACAATATTTGTGAGGTCTGAGAAGTGGTGTTCAGAGAGGCCTAGGTAGACGGAGGCAACCTGGTGGTAGGAGCTCCAGTGCCTGCAGCAGGTCCCCTCTGGTGAGGCGCCAAGTGAGGTACACACCTGCCAGTGGGGGGCAGGACACGAGGTGTGGGAGGCCCTGATGGGCCACCACTTATAGCATTCCTCCCTCTACCCACAGACCCTCTAGTCCCTGCCCACACCCACCACCACTCTCAGAACATGCACATGGTTGAAAATAAAAGTTTTATTCCCCTCACAACCCCCCACTCCCTCCCCGCACTCAACAGATACAGCTCTCTTGCCCCTCCATCCTCAACACACAGATCCCCTTCCCCCCATCCCTCCCAAAAAAACAGAGCCTCTCCACCACCTCCCCACCCACAACAATAAACTCTCTTCCCAATGTAAAAACTATATACAAGAGTCTCAAGCTTTTATTGCCCTGGAGTGGGGGCCATGGGGTGGGGGTGCCTAGAAGGCAGAGCCTGGGGGCAGACAACCAGCACCCAGGCCTTGGGCCATTCCCCTGCAGGTCTGGGGGCCATGGAAACTGTGATGGGCAGTGGGCTTGTCCTGCAGTGACTCTGGACAGTGCTCCTCAGGGGCAGGCAGCTCCCCCTGGCTGCCTGAGTCCAGGGCCAGCTTCCCCTTGCAGTGAAATGCCTGGCACCTCTGAGTCCTCGGGCATGTGGCATCAGGGTGAGTGGCAGGGCTGGGGCCAGGTGGATGGTGGGAGACCTGGGGTGGGGGCCGGACCAAGGGCTCCAGAGGGCTGGAGATGCCTGAAAACCTCCTCCCAGGCCCAGGTGGAGACCTGCTGCAGGGCGTCATTCAGCTGCCAAGAGCCCTGTGGGGCCAGGAACAGGGACCAGGCAGTGGGTGGCATGCATATGACCACCAGGCCCAGGACAGTCTCCAGGATACAACGGTCAGCATCTGTGGACTTGTTGGCCACTTGCTGCCTGAGCAGCTCAATCCACTCCCGCTCCAGAGCCTCCATCACGGCCCAGTGCTCCCACTGTGCCTGGTCCCATGCATCCTCCTGGATGGTCTCCTGAGTGAGATCCTCCTCCTGCCAGGCCTGTGCCCATTCCTCCTGCTCCTCCTCCACCTCCATCAGGGCCTGGAGCAGGAGGGTGTGGTTTTGAGTCCACTGCTGATGCAGCCAGCACATGTGGCAGGCTGCAGTGCTGGGTGGGTATGATGTGGAGCCCACTGTGCCTGGGAAGGCTTGATCTTATAGCAGCAGACCTGCACCAACTGGGAGTACCCTCACTCCTGAATTCCACCTGACAGGGCCTCATAAATGTGGGTTTGAGCACCTGTCCCATGCAAACTGCCTCTGCACCTCCACCTCACCCTAGAGCCCCATGAGGTCTCCAATCTCCTCCTGGCTCCAGCTGGGGCCCCAGGTGGAAGGCTCAGGCTTGTGCAGGTGGAGCCAGGCCTCAACAGGGAGGATGAGGAGAACAAGCTGGTCGTGCGTCCCGCACCAGCTCTCTGGGCCTCTGCTTAGCTGGCCCTGTTTGGCTGGCCCTGAACAGCAGTGAGCAGCACTCAGCACAGGGGCATGGCCAGGGACTGGGAGCCACACAGTAGAGGCAATGGCCCTCAGCACCGGCAAACACAGGACAACCTGCTGGGGGTGAGCAGCAGCAGGGAGCGCCCTGCTGCCAGAGAAGGCTAGCCACCAGCCCTGGGGAGATCTCAGGGCTAGGAATGGGTGCAGCAGGCTGAAGCCCTTTACAACACTCACCTGTGGACAAGCAGCAGCTCTGGCTAGGAGTCAAGACAAGCAAAGGCTGTCTGTGTCCTATCCTGGGGGGGCACATAGGGCCTGCAGTGCTCCTGTCCACAGAACAGGCTCATCCAGGCTCCTGTGCAGTGTGCCCCAGGGCACAAAATAGTTGCACACTTTTATAGCCTGCAGCTAGCACCTGCCACAGAGGCAGCCCAGCCCCAGGGCAGGAGATGCTCCCAGCCAGGAGCCCTGGGGCTGGTCTCCAGCCAGCCCGCTAGTGGAAGGGCAGACCCAGGACTAAACTTAGTGTCGGGTCACAGCTACATGTGCATTACTGCACGTTAACTAATTGTGAGTAAATTGGATACCTGCATGAATGTAGTCATGATTAGCCTAGTTTACTGCACAGTAAGGGCACACACATGTAGAGGTGTGCACCTGTATGTATGTGTATACCGCACAGTAAACTAGGCTAAGGCACATTAATGCATCTCATGTAGACATGCCCAACGTATATTAGTCCCCCAAAATCCCCCAAATCAAAACCACATGCATGTACCCTACAGAAGTTTCAGCCATGTTTGGAATGAAGTTTGAGCTGAAACTTTTTTCCCATTCTTTAATCTCTTTTCAAACTCCAATTTTCATGCCCCACTGTTCTTTCAGACTGGAAATGCAAGGCCCCCAAATCTCCTGAAATACCTGCTCTTGAGGAATTTCTATCTTAGTCTGGATTCAGCAAAATAGGCAAAGCTGTGGAAAAGCAACTAATTTTTTAGTGGTATGTTCGTTACACAGTCTCCAGGTCCATATTTGTTTAGAAAGAAATCCCATTGCCTTGTAGTAGTTCTTTCTAGGGGGAAAAAAGGCTGAAGGAGCAGACCCAGCCTATGGAGAAAGTGCTTGCTGCCACAGTAGGATACACATGGACTCTTCAAAAATGCCTTTGCTTAGCACCAGGCTTCAAATACAAAAAAGGCATGCAGTGTGGGGCAGAACTGGCCACTGCTTTTATTGCATAAATAATTGATTCAAGTAAAGCAAACCTAAAATTACATGGGAGGTCTTTCTTGATTCTCACTAAAACCAATATGCATTGATAATCTGCATCTGGTTCTGCAAACTCTGTGCCCATTCTCCCTCATCGCCATAGCCACCTTACATCACAGATCTGGCGGAAAGGAAGAAGAGAAACAGAAAGAAGGTCCTCTCTTCACGTTCGCCAGCCAGGACTCCCAAGAAGCTCCTGAGTCAGGAACAGGACAAGTGGACCTATAAGGGGATGGGGCCAGCGTGACCTCCCTCTGAAAGCCAACAACAGATAGCAGCAGAAAAAGACAGGGGAAAACTTGCCCTTTGGTTGTTTGCAGTGGAGTTGCACCAGGGATGATTGCTGATGTAATGAAATAATCCAAGTGCACATAATGCCAGAGTTGTTAGAGCCAAAGAGGAAGAAAATTACACTGTGGAGCTCTTTAATGCAGAAGGAAAAAAAAAATATTTCAGGACTTTTGATATCCATGTAGTGAAAAGGGTTTGGTGGAGGCACTTGTTTTGGCTGTGGTTATTCCAACTTTGTTTTTGTAACTATACCAGTTGCCAGTATTCAACGACTTAGTCCTAGGTATGACGCTCAGGTCAAACTCTCTCTCATCTTATAGCTCTTACTTAAGCAAGTGGCCCTGTCAGGCGAAATTTTCAGGGGTAACCAGTGCCTTTTTGGTTCTGTTGTACCAGGATCCCATGTTCAGGAATCTCAATAGGACTTGATTTTTTTCCCCCTTAAAAGTGCTAAGAGTTACTCACAGAATAGTAGTGCCAGAGCAGCTAAAGCATCTCGCTATGGCTTCAGAGGTATGACTTGAATCTCACTCTGAACTCATGTCCTCAGTTGAGCCAGTTGTCAATGATACTTGGACACTGAGGCTAGGAATTCAGAACAGGATAGATCCTTTCTTTCTATGGGCATGGAAATAAGTCTAGTTTAATTGTGGACCTTTTACTCTTTGAAATGCCTGACTGCTTCATATCAGGCCTGTGAAGTACCACAAATTGGCAAGGAAACACCCGAAATCAAAAACCACTTTTTAAACTGTGGGCCAGTCCTAATCCCAGAGAGTGAGTAAACACAGCTAGGTACATGCACGTAGGGAAAGAAGGACCAAAAACTGAACTTCTTGGTGTGCAAGGAATGCATAATTGTGTGCAAATTACCGGGTTTATTAATGATTGCTCTTGCAATTGTTTTTTGTTATATTAGACTACTACCCAAGCTACCACCACCATTCTCAAAATCTTTCTAACACCTTAAGTCTTTCGGGAAGCACAATTATTAATGCAGGTCTAGCTTAGAGCCAAAAAGCAATAACTTCAAAATAATGTTTCTGTTGCTGCTGCTACTGTTATTGTTGTGGTAATCAGTAGTAGTACCATCATCATCATTATCCTACCACCAAACAGAGTATTTGGGAAAACACAGTTATTGATGTAGGTGTAACTTAGACCAAAGAATCAGTGAGCTTAAGAGGATGAGTCTATTATTCTTAGTATTGTGGATATTATTATTGCTATCATTGTTGTTATCATTACCATCATCATTATCATCATTACCCCCACCACAGTAACAGCTACAACATGGGATCTCAATGCCTGTGCCCACAGCCAAAATAAAAAATGCAAAGCCCTGGCCACCTCGCCTTTAATTTTCTAACCGCTGTTTTGTAAGGCTGTGTCATGCTTCTCAGTTCAAACACGCTTTGGCTCTTTATTATTCATGGACCTTTTTCTCAGTCAGTGGTGTTGAATAATAAAACAGCCCAGGATCAAATGGGCCAATTCTCCACGCCTGACACCAACTGCTACTGTTGGCTGGGCTCTGCCAAGCGTTGCCTCTGATAATGAGTGGGATTTGGTTAAACAGTAAATTAATGAATAATGAAATATCCAGGTTGATCAGTTAGAGAGCACGCTTGCTTGGCCCCCGGCGAAACGCTGGGGGCAGAAATTACTCTCAAACGGCACTTGCCTGTGTTCTGGGCTGGATAACTATTTTACAGCCTATTGCTTGACAGACTGTTGGGGAGGGGAGAGGAGGGGGAAGGGAGGGAGTGGGGGAGCAAGGAGGACAGCCTAGTTATCACCTAGTGGGTTACTAAATAATGGATATTGGGAACAGTTTACACATAGGATCAGGGGAAGTCAAACAGGTGAGTGTGACAATGCTGGCAGAAGAGAGGAGCGGGTGCTATGGGTGCAGCAAGGGCTGAGGCTGCTGGAAGTGAGCCGCCCAGGGGCTCTGCTGCGAGCATTCAGCTTGCTCCAGAGCTGTCCAGGCAGGTCTCTGCCCCTGCACTGTGATGGCAAGGGCGTCCCAGGAGCCAAGGGGTGAGCTCTGGTGTTCACTCCAATAATGCAGGATCAGGCCCTATAGGCAGACTCCACTGTATAGCCTATAGCATCCATGCCCATTAGCAAAGCATGAGGTCCTCCTTTTCAGGGAAACCCCAGCCCCTAAGTGCTATAGTGCAGAGATATAACCAGTGTGAGCCAATGGCCTGCAGGTGAGCTTGCTCCAGGCTCAGATTTTTCTGATTATATAGTTCTCTCCCCTATTCAGCTTTCAGTGCAATGGGGAAACTCCTTAAATTCATAAACATGAAGCTTGGGAAGGACCTCAGGAGGTCATCTAGTCCAACCCCTGCTCAGGGCAGGACCCTGCCCAACTATTTCACCCCACCTTCTTGTTCCCAGAGAGACTGAAAATCATCCTGCAGGTTACAGCCACCCATAGATCTACAAGGGACTACGGATGGCTCTAGCATAAAGCTGCACACATCTATGTGGTATGAGGGAGCTTGACCCACAAGGAAAGAAAGAAGCCCTGTTGCCTTCTGTGCTTTGGAAAAGGCCAGCAGCAGTAAAGTATCCCTGGTGGGGTATAAACAGGCCTGCATATAAGCCCAGGAGCACACCCATTAGCTGCATCCTCAATGCTTCAGACTCTTGCAGAATCTCCCAGACTTATATGTTTTCACTGCCCCATTAAAACAGCAGCTCTGATCCCCTATTAACTCTAAGATCTAGGAAGCCAAGCCCCCATTTTTGGGGGAGTCTCATTTGCAACCACAAAGCCCCGGCTCCTGTGACAGAGCCAACACACAGCCCAGCGGTGAGCACTGGTTTCATTTCCATGGGCTGGTGTCACAGGGAGTTAAAGTTTAAATAGACCTTTGAAGCGGAAGCAAGCAGCTCTCAAGGCAGGGTAAAACCTGCAGACTTGAGGGAGAGCATTTGAGGCTCTAGCACGCAGGGCAGTGGGGGAGGAATTTGAATCAACCTCGCTGAGTTTCCCTCCTTTTCCAGTAATCCCTAGCTGTGTGTTTGGGTATGTGCATTCACATTTGTATATGAATACACACATGGCAAGGACTAAATAGCTAGCTAGAATCCTACAATGCATATGCATGATATGCAGATCTCCAAAAATTCATTTTCAGCTGTTCATGAAATTATCTTTCTTTAAACTATGCTTTTCACACCCCCCACACACACACGCACACACACACAAAATCTTTCCAATGTTACCAGCAAATCGCAATGGTAATAAATATACCATTGAGATATAATGGTATAACAAATACACCATTATAAGCATTTACCAGAAGATCGCAAATATTTATATTTAACCATTGAGATCTGCTGGTAACATTGGAAAGATCCAATGTGTGTGTGTGCATGTGAATATAATGAGCACAGTTCAAGTAAACAGATAATTTTATACATAATATAATATAAATATGCATATAAAATAATCTCTTTACTTGAACTATGTTCATTATACATACACACACATACACACAATCTTTGCAATTTCACCAGAAGAACTCAGTGGTAATAAATATA
>NW_017728918.1:4579885-4591582 GCF_001723895.1 Crocodylus porosus | reverse complement strand
ATATAGTTACATTTATTACATCATTATATATACATATATGTATGTGTGTGTGTGTGTATATATGTATATATATATAAACCATAAATATAAACCATAAATATAACTAAATATATGTATCTATTCTATCCCACTGATATAAAAAAAATCTATCTATCTGTCTATCTGTCTGTCTACCGGGCAGAAAAAAAAGGGGGGAAGTGATTTAATAAATGTATCTATGTATAAGCATTTACCAGCAAATCTTTCCAATTTTACTGGAAGATCTCAATGGCAATATATATTTTAAAAAATCTGTTTACTTGAACTGTGGTCATTACACACATGATCCTTCCAGTTTTACCAGCAGATAAACTTACTAAATCACTTCCCCCCTTTTCTTTCTGTCCCATTGATAAATATGACCATGCTTTACAAAAAGAAACCCGTCTATTTACCTACAGGGTAAGTCCACGAAGCCCCCTAAATGAAAGGAAGTGTTTTTTTGTGCTATGATACCATTCATTTTCCCCTCTTCCCATTATTCACTAGCATATCACCCATCTTTTATACCAACTGAGCCTAAATGCCCTCTTGCTAGCAGGAGCTCTGGGATCAAGCAACAGAAGTCAAGGGGCAAACAATGAGGATTTTCATCTGTATTGTTGCCCTCAAGCTTGTTGTTTTGCGGGGACCCGAAAGAAGGGTCCTTTCTCCTGCAAACCTGGCGGTGGAGCCCCCCCAGGAGGAAGAGCTCCTGTGAAGTTCTGGGCAGGGATGAACCCATTAAGCAAGTGTGCATTCACCACTGGTTTCAAAATGCGTTGTGTAGGTAATAAGGTTCTCCCTCTCACCTCTCACCCAGCCTAGCCTTTTTTAGCAGGATTGCCAGGTTAGACCTGCCCAAGCCACTGCAGTGTTAAACCACGCTTCTTTGTCAGTCTCAACACGGGCTGATGGATCACAGGGAAATGTCCAGAAGACCCTGCAAGCAACGAAGTGCCCCCTCCTCTTCAGAGCACTGCTCTTCATCGACATGCAAGACCTCTTTGATGCTGATGCTACCCAGTAGCTCATCCCCACCTTTCACACCCAGCAGAAGTAGCACTGCCAACCCAGGGGCCGAGTCACTTATTGCTTGACTCTGCTGCTCCTGCTTCCCACGGGGGAGCGTCTACATTTTATCTCCCCGGCTGGGAGGGCAGACCCCTCACCGTGAGCGTGCAAGCTGAGAGCTGAGGAGCAAAAAAAATAATTACAGCCCGTGTAATTGTATAGGGTTGGTTGTTTAATGGAAACTGCGAAGTGCGCGCGGTAATTACCGTCTACTGTGTTTTCACTCCGGATCATAGCAAGCGACTGCACCGGAGACACTCCCCATGGGGGGGGGGGTAATAGTGAGCCCCCATCGAAATCCGGGGGAAGGTGGCCAGGGGTGGCAATGGGACGAGAACAGAGGGCGTGTGACCACCCAAAAGCAAGTTGCAAGGGTTTAGGGTTGGGTTTTTTGGGTTTTTTTTTTTTCTTTTGCATACTGCAAGACTAGATAGAAGAAATTTTCCATCTGAAGTCTCCGGATGAAGTTTATTTTAAGAGCATCAAGACGAATAAATGAGACAGAAAAGAGTAAATGCCTCCTTCCCCAGCTGTGTCAGTGTTTGAGTTGGGCACGCTGAACGGGTTTAAATACCGGACTGGAGGGGACAGACAGCGGCAAAGCACGCCGCGTTTCCTGTGAAACCACCGGATCTGCAAAGTCTCGGATCTGTCGATCCACCTGCCCAGCCATACAAAGGCCATCGGTCTCTGTAGGAGAGGCGGAAAACAAATGAAGCCAATGAATACATTTGCACTCCGGATTATTTCAGACATTTGAGTGCCTCCATCAAAGGGACAGCAGCTGTTATTTATGAGGTCTCTATAAATGTGGGGAACATAGATGGGGGGGGGGGGAGGAGTTCACCCCAAAGGGATGAAAGACAAAAATGATGTTTATGACTATATAAATCAATGTGAAGTTTTGTAATAGAAAATAGAGCTAGCAAGAGTTGAGAACAGAGACTGAGGCAAGGGAGAGAAAGGAAAAGGGCCCCCGGGTCATGAGTGGGAAAGCAGATTATAAAACCAGAACAGTGGTAGGAAGTTTAGGACGGATACTTTATGTCGCCGGGGTTGGGTTGGGGGGGAGGGGGGTTGTTGTTGTTTTTTGGGTGTGTGTTTTTTTTTTTAAGCAGACAGCCAGCCGGGCCAGCAGAGGCTGGATGAAAGCCAATGGTAAAATGCAATGTTCTCGTGCTATGCATGCCCCTTCCCTGCTATTTAAACCCTCCACCAGCTGGTGAGTCCATAGACACCACGGGGGGAGGTTTTCATTTGGGGAGGAACACTGCAGGGCCCGATCCTGGGTCCCCCCCCCCGCCCAACTGCTTGCCATGGGTCTACTGGGGAAGGTTGATGGGGCTTTTCCCAGAGCCCACCCCTCCATTTCTGCAGAGATCATGAGTCACCCTACAAAAGAGCTTCCTACACCACTGTTGCCCCCTCGCTGGAGATCAGGACCCCCCCCCAGTTTCCTTCTCCCACCCCTCAGGCCTCTCTGGAGCTCCACCAGCTCCTGGCACAAGCAGCTACAACAGGAGCAGGCTGGCTGCGACCCTCCCCTGGCCCCTTCTGGGTCGCTTTTCCCTGCCGCAGTCGGGGTGTCCCCCGCACAGCCCGTGGCATCCCTGCTCCTGCCCCCCACGGGCTGCCTGGGGGCCTTTCAGCTCCTTGCCAGGCGCCCACTTGCAGCCTCTCCCCTCGTCGCTAAAAGTAGGTCACAGCTGACTGCCGCCCTTGTTTGGCTGAGCCTGTTCAAGCAGCGCTTGGAGGGGGGGTGGGACGGATCCTGATCGCCCCGCTGCTTTCTGCCCCTGGAGTCTCGGCGTGGGGTGGGAGGTTGCTTTCGGTGCAAAAGAAACCCCTCCCGGTCACGGGAGGGACCGCAGCCTGGGCAGGGGGTCGGAGCTGATGATCTTGATGAACCGGGGGGGGTCGGCCCCGATGATCCTGATGATTTGGGGGGCCGGCCCTGATGATGTGGTTAGGTCCCCACGCGCTATGAAAGCCTGGGAGCCAGCACGCCGCGGCCCCGCAGCGGTGTCCACGCGAGTCTCTCCCGTGCAAACGGGGGGGGGTCACGCCCGGCCGTGCTGGCAGAGCGGGGCAGGGTCCCGATGTGGCCTGGGCACTTCCAGAAGCCCTGCCCCTGCCTTCCGGGGCAGATCCCGCGCCACTCCGGGGTGACTCCGTTTCGCAGGCCGGCTCAGGGGCGCTTTGCTGCGCGCCAGCGCTCGTTCCTGCCCGTGCGCTCCCGGCGCGGCAGCCGCGGGGGCGGCGGCTAGTCCGGCCTGCATCCTCTCAAGGTATCCACGCAGCCGGGGGGGCGGGGGGGATACATAATTTGAAGCGTGCAAGCACAAAACGCTTCCTGTTCTTGCTTGTCGTCTTACAGGGCACTTTGTTCGTGCATGGGAGATGGGAAGGGGGGAAAAAAAAGACCCCCCCCCTCCTCCCCACCCCGCCTTCATCTAGCTAGGAAAGGCAAAATGAAAGAGAAAAGATCACGGTAACATGACATGAGGTTTATTAGAAATCTGTTTAGAAAGAGGAGGTCGAGATGGCAAAATTATGGACACCTCGGCGTCAGACAGAAATCAAATGCCAACATTTCTGAGAAGCAATATTTATTGTCATTTTTTTTTCCTTTTCAATGTAAAGACATGTCCTGAATTTCCCCAAAAGCCTAGATTGGGAAAATAAAGACTTCTTGGCGTTTATAAGTAAATCCGTCTGCAGAACTGAAGCAGCACCAACATTCAAAAAAACTGAAGAGGAAAATACAACAAAACACAACAATCTTTTTTTTTTATTCTTATTATTATTTATGTAAATCAGGTCATCACTGGACAAGAAACCAATTTCTACCCATTACCATAACAGCTTGTCTATAAAGAACAGAAAAAAAAAATTCCGATAGGATACTATCTAGAGTCAAGCTTTTTTTTTCTTTTTTCTTTTTTTTTTCTTTTTAAATTCCCCCACCCATTCACAGAGGTATAGATTCACAGATAAATAACCCAAAAACTACTTGCTCGCCATATTTACACATTCCCATTAAATTAAGCATAAATAAATATATACAAACTCAACATTGAATGCCTCTCCGCATTTCTTCTTAGGAAGAGTCGATTAACTGATATTTCTCACTGCATGGTAAGACTATTCAAGAGGAGGTGGTGAAGAGGAATCAGTTTTGGCATAGACAGGAAGATGGTGTAAATTTGCACCGCTTCTGTTTTTATTTTCCTTTTCTTTCTTTCTTTCTTTTTTTCTTTTTTTACAGCTTTTTTTTTTTTTTGCTAGCTTTTATTTGGCACACAATATTCAGGCTCTTCAGTCCCATCTAAGTGAGGGGTTTTAATCGTTTCTTTTTTTACCTTTTATGTAAGAAAACCCCAGCCCTGTGAGTGTCCCTTTCCTAGGTTTAATCGGAAAGGGTATTTTGCTGGATCACAAGGTAACAGAAAATTGCTTTTTTTTTTTTAAATATAGATCTGGCCACGTTGGTGTCAGGCTGTCGTGAGCATGAATGTGTCAAAGTGAGGATTTTTGGTTTCTTTCAGTGTGAGCTTAAAAGGTGAAAACTAATACCGTTTAGAAAAGATTAACAGGCTGATGTTGTCTTTTTTAAAATATCTGGGCATGTTTTACGACTTCAAACAATATCCAGGAATTTATGTTATACAATTTATTTCTTTAAAAAAAATAAATAAAACGTATAGGCAACATAGGTAAGCAATACCTTCTAGCTAATCTCTGGTCTTTAAAATCTTCTCATTTTAAAGTCAAACTCTATGCTGAGTTCAACGGAAACTTTTGCTGGCATGATGTGGGACAGTATTCATTACAGAGCTTAAAGATTCCCCATGCATGACTTAGGACAAATATACTGCCTTCTTGTTTCCTTTGCTTTTGGGGGTCATAGCAAGCAGTAAAGCTTGTTATTCCCCCAGTAATCGGGGGGAAATGACAACCAAAGACGCCACAGGCTTCAATTGAGCCGCTCATCTCTATCTGATTATATTTTCAAATCATGGGAGGTGAAATAAAAATTACAGCAACCCACCTGTTTGGTTTGAAAACAAACTTTTCGAGGTCTCTCCTTAAACATTTCCCTTGAGTTAAAAGCAAAGCTGTCACGTTAATCCTCCTGTTTATTGATTTATGATCCCGAAGAAACCCAATCTTTTAATAACTCAATTATCAGATAAACGTCAAAGGTGCCCAGCCAACAAAAGTAGTCTGGGGAAGTGCAAAAAGACTGGATAATGCCTTGCAATTAAGTTATACTTTAGCGATACTTTGAGAGCAGGAGGCTGAATTATGTATTTACGGGGAGAGATTGTTCAACAAAGTTAATAATAATCAGTAATGGATGCCTGCTACCAGTCGCCAAATATTAGATTATGGGGAAATCAATTAGGTTTCAAATCCATGCCATGTTTTTGCAATTTAGAAATGTCCAGGCAGGTCGAGAGCTGTCCTCATTGCTGGGCTAGGGAGCTCTCCCACTGAAATCCGGGGGATTTGTCCTTGCCAGAGCAGGGAGGGCAGGCTGCTGCTCCCAGGCTTTTCCTTCACCCCGTAGATAAACCTACCGAGGGGCTAATTCAAAGCTCCCAGGTCAATGAAAAGACTCCCGGGGAGTTTCCTGGGGGCTGAACCTGTGAAACTGCTCCTGCTCCTACTCAGCTGCCAACACTTTGGCTTGGGAGCGTGCAGGAGTGTGTGCAGAAGCTGAACTCCTGAGCACTTTGGGCCCTAGTCCCCTGCACAGCTGGGGGTGTTGATCCTCCCATATGAAGCAGGAAGCGAGAGGAGCAGCAGCACTAGCCACACACCTTTCCAGCAACCCACTGCGGCTGAGGTTTTTCTAGCTAGACCCGCTCCCGGGGTGTGCGGTTTCTAGGGGCTTGTACTCAGCAGCTTGGGGCTGGCTTCAAGGAGCAGAGCTGTCTCCAGCTTGGCAGAAGGGGTGCCTTTAAAGCCATGTCACTGGGATGCACTTTTAGTCAAGGTTTGAATCTCATATGACAGATGTCGGAGGGAAGGGGGCCGGGGGGACTGGGCGAGGTTGTCCGGGGCTAAATCCGGCTGGTTTTCCTGACCAGAACAGTCCCGGTGAAGTGAAAGATTTGGTCCCAGCTGCTGGGGACCTTAGGGAGACTGCTGAACCTACTAGGTAGGCATTGGGTATGCTGGGCTCTCGTGCTGCCTCTCACTGGTGAGCCCAATGCGCTTTCACACGTCCTGTGCCTCAGTTTACCACGTCCTTATAATGGGTTAACAACACCCTTTGGCAGGAGGATCAATTCAGCCCAGGATCTGCTGGGCTAATACTCTCAATGGCTGGTGAGGGACTCTTGGGAGTCAATCAGGCCAACAGGATTTGGCTTCTTTACCTAAGAGGGCGCCTTGTTTTCTGGATTTAATAACGTTGTTGAAGTCAGGGGGAGTGGAGGGCGAGCCTTTTGCCCTCAGTGCCATTTCCTATCCAAAGGAAACCCCACCTCTCGGGTATTTCCTTTCTCCTCTCTCAAGTGTGCCTGGCACGCATTGAAACCCTGCCCCGGTGCAGTCAAAGGGACTTGGGCGCTTCACTTCGGTGGAGCCAGGACGGGAGCAGGGACAAGATTTGGGGACGCATGAACCCCCCACCCCACCCCGCGCTAACGAACAAACACAGTGTCCGAGACCCGGACTGTTGCGTGATTGTACCATCCATCCCTCTCCCCACCAAAAACCAAAAGAAAAGCATTCAAAAACAAATAAAAAAAAAAAAACCCAACAGAGCTTATTCATATCACACCCTGCAATAACCATATTACTGCCACACAACGCTGGTGATAAGCGGGGCTGGAGGGGTGTCCTCTCTTGCTGAATTTGTCCTAACCCCGACAGCCACAAAACATCCTTCAGACCTGGCAGGAGAGGAACATCTTTCCTCTTGCAAACCCAGCCCACGCCATTCATTGCACTGAGCAACGCCCTTCGTGCAGCAAACGCCAGCGCCTGAGCAAGCGTTTGCACCGCAGCCCTTCGACCAAACCGCATCCCCCCCCCCATAACATGACACCTCGATTTCAGTTCAGTTTTATCTGGTTCACATTATTCCCTTTGAGCTTCTTTAAAGAAGTGCACCTCCAGAATCCTGAAACAACCAGCTTTGACTTGAAATATATACACATATATATATATATATATAATATATATAGAAAAGTATCATAATTGCGGATGTTTTTCTCTGTACCTGATATATTGTGTAGGGAGATCTAGTCCTCTTTGAAGAAGCTCATAAGCCAAGCGGGCAAAGCTTTAGGAAACAGAAGAAAATAAAATAGTGCATACTCCTGAGAAAGAATTACATACTCATATAACTCAATTTTTCTTGCTAACAGTTGTTGGAGGGGGGGGAGGGCAGATCTCTCCCACACGCAGTGTTAGAACAAATTAAAGGTAGGGACATTGGCTTTACTGGGAATAGAAACCTGTGTAGACCTTATTAGGAAAATTTGAGCAGAAAATTAGGATCCTTAGACAGCAATAACACCTAATTTTCCAATCTGGCACCCCACATTGGAAACGCGGCTCCCTTACAGCCAATGCAGTTGTACCACCGAAGCTAAGAGCCAAACGGTGCGCGCATGGCCCTATGCATAGAGACATAGGAAGCATTTTGATATTTTTATATATGATATATGCACATATGCCTAGATGTACACACCCGCACATATGCAGAAGCCTGCAAAAAACTGGTCATCTCAGAAGAGGGTCTGTCTAGACCAGGGGTTTTGCAACGTTGTCGGTAACTCGATTGAACTAACACGACTAGAAATACCCACGGCAACGTAATTAATGCAGGCGCTGCCGTTAATGTAGACACGGGTAAATACCTTTACAATCCCATTAGCTGGCCTTTGCTTCTCACCCCATCTCCTTCCCCGGTCTAGACAGATCCAGAGCTCCCAGATAAAAAGGGGGAAGAGCTGGGAATCAAGGGATTATGGGGGAGGCACTCCCAGATAACACCACTGGAAGGTTTTGTTCGGGGGGGTTGTCCTACTGCAGACACAAGCCGTTGTTTGATTGATTTTTAAAAAAAAAAACAAAAAACCGTGCATCTCATCCAAAGTAAAAAAAAAAAATCAAAGCACTGACACCAAAAAATTAAAAAAAAAAAAAATTAAAAGGTTTCTCGGATATCTTCCAATCAGTTATTCATCTCTTGCTTTTATTATCATGATAGTCCCCACCCCCCACCCCACAAATGGTTAAAAAAAACCGAGAGAAAACAGAAGTGGAAAAATCCTGGCGGTTGTCTTCAAATGTTCCTTGCAAGAGACATTGAGCCATTGTTCTTGCTCCATTGTGCGCCTCTGATCTTAAATGATCGTCTCTACTATTATTAGCATTATTATTGTCCTACCTAATATATTTTCTTCCAAATCCCAATCAAATCTTTTAAAGCTTAAAATTAAAACGGGTTCGTTTGTTTGAAAAGATTCTCTCTCTCTTTTGTTTTCTTTTTTATGCATTTAATTTTTTCTTTCTTTCTTTCTTTCTTTCCTCTTTATTTTACTTTTATTTTTACTTTTATTTTTTTTCCTCATTTTCTGTGTTTCTCTTCCTTGTCTCCAGTTTTACTACCTGGTCCTTCCCCAGATGTGTGCCTGTTAGCAGTGTTGTTGTTCAAGAACATCTTGTCCATGCCTTTGAGAGCTTCAGTCAGGTAGTTTTGGAGGGCTGTGAGGGCAGCGCAGATGGCTGGAGCCCCAAAGCCATGGGTGATGAGGCTGAAGTGAGTCAAGCAGCTCTGAATGCCTGGTTCCAAAATAGGGGTGGGCCTGCTGTTACCAATGGGCGTCCTGTCCTGGGCCAAGAGATCTGTGAATTCTTTACAAAGTTGCCTGCAGGGGGGAGAGAAGAAGGAGAGAGAAAGCCCAGCCTGGTCACAATCACTTCTCAAAGCTCTTGCACTCCCTATAGGGGGCATTGCTTGGTTGAGCCTCTGCTCCTAGTCCCCTTGATTGGACTGGCTCAGACCAGGCGCCCTCCAGGAATGCCATTTTACAGAGCAATAAACTGAGGTGCAGGGCAAGCCTGTTGGGGCTGATGGACTAGGTGACCCGGGGCAGGCTTTCCATGCCCCAGGGCAGGGTGTCATTTGGATCAGAAACACAAGCCCGGGTGTGTGTGCGCGATGGGGGGTGTGACCAGCAGGGAGAAGTGCACCTCGTTCCCTCAATGCCAGTCTCTCCTAGAGAGAAACCTCTCTCTGGACCAGAAAGATGCTTCTGAAAATGCACTTAGCAGCAGGGTTTAAAAAAAACAAATCATACTTTTAGAAGCTACCTATTACCTACATGGCACTGGGGATGGCTAGAGGTGCAGACAGCCATTGGATCCTGGCCCATTGACCTCAGGGTTTACTTTCCCCCCTGCCTGTCCGGGGAGGGCACTTGGACGGGCATTACCCCCCTCTCCCAGGGACTCTTTTTGCTGACTGTGACAGGAGTTCAAGGCTGCTGAGCTCCTCCTAAAGGCTGTGAGCAGCAAGGGGTGCGGGGGCCACACATCGTGCTGCAAACCAAGGAGGGCTGGTGCTGGATGATTTGACCTGCCTCGCTTTTCAGGGAGCCCTGCACACCCTCTCGCCCCTTTCTGGTGCCCAAGGGGTGAAGCCCACCCCCTCTGCCATCTCCTCCCCAGGCTCCACTCCTGGCAGGCATGTCTCCAGGCAGGGCAGAGATTGCCTGTGTCCTTCCCCTTTCCCCACCCAAGGAGAGATGCAAGAAAACAAGGAGCAGCTGCCATCCACATCCCTCACGGAGCTGTGGCAGCTCGCCTGCTACCCTCATCCTACCAGCTGCTTTATCAAAAGCCAATGGCTACCTGTGCCAGTCAACAGGCACCTCATCACGCCCCGCAGGCAAAGAGGAAGAGCTTCTCAGCAGAGCTGTGGCAGGGGGTGCCACCATGAACCCTTGGTGTGGGAGAAGGCGAGCCAAGGAGGCACCCCCTTTCTAGCAGGAGGCACCTCACTGCCAGCAGTGGCTCAGCTATTTAGATCCTGTTTTTAAGCCTTTCTTTTGGCCACCCCGGGGAAGAACTGGACCCTCCCCGTCGCCGGTTTGCCTCGCTGAAGCCGGCCGCTCATCGGGGGTGCTCGGTGTCCCCTGGCCCTGTGCAGCCGGGGAGGCGAGGCGAGAGCCCGTCTCGCCCACGAGGCCGTGCCAGGGCGGAGCAACCCGGGCTTCAGCGAGCCAAGCCGGGTCTGGGAGCAATTACAGAGCTGGGCCCGTCACCCCCCCTTGACCCCGAGGAAGGGGGCAATCCAATCCCAGGCACGGCTGAGAAAACAGCTGGACAAATTTGAGCAAATGGTTTTCCAGCCCTCCGCCTCTGGGCTCCGCGGGGCCGGGCCGGCGGCGGGGGCACCCGGCCCCGGGCTCGTGTCGTGCCCGCCTCCCGTCCCGAGAAGCGCTGGGCTGAGCTGGGCGCGGGGTAGAGAGGCAGAGGGACATAGGTAGGGAGGTGGAAGGATAGGTGGGTAGGTAGGTAGCAGGCAGGCGGATGGGTGGGTAGGTAGATGGGAAGGTGAGTAGGTGGATGGATGGATGGGTGCATGGATGAGTAGCCAGGTAGGTGGGTGGGTGTGTGTGGGGGGGGTAAGTACGTAGATAGGTAGATGGACGGGTGGGTGGGTAGGTAGGTGGATAGCTGGATGGGTGCATAGGTAGGTAGGTGACTAGGTGGGTGTGTAGATGTAGGTAGATGGATGGATGGATGGATGTGTGGGTAGGTCGGTCGGTCGGTAGATAAGTAGATGGATGGATGGATGTGTGGGTGGGTAAGTCGATGGGTGGTGGTTGGGTGCGTGGATTGGTATACAGGTAGGTGAATGGATAGAAGGATGGGTGGGCAGGTAGGCAAGTGGGCGGGGAGTAGGTAGGTAGGTGGATGGATGGATTTGAAGGTAGGTAGGTAGGTAGGTGGGTGGATGGATGGGTGGGTGGGTAGGTAAGTAGATAGGTAGATGGACAGGTGTGTGGGTAGCTAGGTAGGTGGATAGCTGGATGGGTGCAGAGGTAGGCAGGTAGGTGGGTGGGTTCATAGGTAAGTAGGTGAGTAGGTGGGTGTGTAGATAGGTAGATGGATAGATGTGTGGGTAGGTAGGTCGGTCTGTCGGTAGATAGGTAGATGAATGGATGGGTGGGTGGATGGATGTGTGGGTGGGTGGGTAAGTCGATGGGTGGGTGGGTGGATTGGTATACAGGTAGGTGAATGGATGGAAGGATAGGTGGGCGGGTGGGTAGGTAGGTAGGTGGATGGATAGATGCATGGGTTTGTAGGTAGGCAGGAAGGTGCGTGGGTGGGTGTGCGGGTTTGGTCGTAGGTGGATGGATGGGCAGGCAGGTGAGTGACTCGGCGGATGTGTGGGTAGGTGGCTAGGTAGGTGCAGCGCTGGCCGCAGGCTGGTCTGAATTCCCGCAGGGGTTCAGAGGCCCCGGCCAGCGGCCCTAGCCAGGGACCCCGCGGACGCCCACGGCGAAGCCCCGCAAGGAGCCGAGGGCCAGGGACGGGGCGGCCCCGCCAGAGGGACCGCGGAAAGGCCGGGCC
>NW_017728918.1:4578833-4579785 GCF_001723895.1 Crocodylus porosus | reverse complement strand
GCCCGCTGCCCTGCGGCCTCCCAGCCGCACCCTGCGCTCTCGCCCTCCACTCACTTCGTAGCAAGCAGCATGTTTTTCCTGGAGTGGAGATCGCTGGGGTCCGTGTGCTGTCTGTTCAGGTACTCGGACACCGCTTTGGCCGGGAACTCCGTTTCGCAGATGTACCCGAAGTCCCGAGCTAAATGAACCGCTTCACCTGGGGAGAGAGCAGAAAGCCCTGCGATCAGCAGGGGCGGCGGGTGCCCGAGTGAGCCAGGCGGCGGGGAAGTGAAGCCAGCTCGCCCCAGAGCCCGGGGAAACCTGCTCCGGGTTATGTCCTCCAGCTCAGCCAGTCGCGCTTGCTGGACACCAGCTCCTCTGGGCTGATGGCAAGGAGGGAGAGCTGTTCAAGGCAAGCAGGATCCGAGACCGCATTTCTTGCTCCTGTCTCCCCACTCCGCTGCAAGGGAAGCGGCCCTGTACGGGCCCGGCCGTCCGCTGGTGTAAATGGCCCTGGTTTTCCTGACTTCGGTGAAGCTGCAGCGATTAACACTTGCTGAGGATCTGGCTCTGGGCAAAGGGGTGCGAGCGGGCTGTGCAGAGGCTCACACAGGCTTTCGAGGCTGCGGGGGAAGAGCGAGAGGAGCACTGCCAGCTACAGGACCCCGTTTTAGTGAAGTAGAGAACTCAAATATACTTCAACATACCAGGAAATGAGCCCAAAAGTTAGCTTATATATATAATTCTGCCCAGGTAGACGTATGCATGTATGTCTCGTTGTATATGCCGCCTACATATACGCATTGTATATGCGTACACACACACGTTCTCATGTCTATACATTTGCCTTATATATAATTACATCGCTATAATAATTCTATCTGTATATAGATGCAGATTTAGATATAGATCTACAATAGGTATATATATACCTGTGGACACACATCTATGTACACTTTACATAGGTAGGGGT
>NW_017728918.1:4567239-4578733 GCF_001723895.1 Crocodylus porosus | reverse complement strand
AAAAAAAAAAAATCCTGACTGTAGTCTGGAGCAGGGGTGAGCAGGGGAAGCCGGCAAGGTAAATTGTCGATGTGTAAGTCAATCAGAAGAGGGGGTTTGCAAGGCAGCGAGGCATTTGCACGTGCCTCTGTGTGCGGTGGGCCAGGTCCTAGCGTCTCGTGACTCGTGGAGGTGGGTCCCCCACTGCACAACGCGGCCTGCAACACTGCTCAGGGTGGAGACAGGCATTTCCCACCGTGTTGGACCCCCCCCCCCCCAGACGCTGCACGGAGCCGCTAGTGCTCGCTTCTCTGGCAGGAAACCTAGCTGTGCTTTGGGCTGCACGTGTGAACCCGTGGGTACCCCCAACCGCAACTATATCAGCTGCGTTTCCAAGGGACTCCATCGCACACCTGTTTGTGTGCTTGCACACGTAGAAAGGATGCTACACATGGAGTGGTTTTATTTTTCAAAGAGTCCACGTACCCCGAGAGGTGGCGGATTTCCATGCTTGGAGGTGTTGAAGACCCAGCCGGACAAAGCCCTGGCTGGGATGATGTACCTGGGGCTGGCCCTGCTCTGAGCAGGGGGGTGGACTGCATGTGACCTCCTGAGGTCCCCTCCACCCCTAAATGTCCACGATTTTATTAGTCTCTTTACTCTCCTCCCTGTGTGTAGGTTCAACACAGATAAACTGGACTCATAATTAGACCCACTGTATTCACGAGGGCTTCTGGAGAGAAAAAAGCCCCCCCAAAACAACAACCCCAGAATAAATGCACACGCATCTTAACCAAACGAGAATCGGAAAAAGCCACCATCCAGCAAGACAGCAGCGCATCGAAGTACCCGAATGACGCTGATTCATTTGAATAGGTGACATTCAGATAGTTGTCTCCTCTCTCTCGCTTTCCTTTGAGAAAGGAGGGCTTATCCCTTTGCTTGGGCACCCGAAAGTTAACTGCTGGTTTGCAAGGACTTCTTTCCTTGGAGGAAACAACCAGGGGTTGTATAGCCAGCCTGTTCAATGGATGCATTGTCAGGGGGGCAACGGATCTGTCATAAACGAGCTTGGAAGCGGTGACCCGGAGCTCGAGACCCGGCCCAGGGCAGGCCCCGACTTCAAGGAGGGGGCTACGGGCGTCTGCAGGAAACAGCTGAAGTCCCAGCTTCCAGGTGGGTCAGCGGATTGCTGGGGCGTCAGACGAGGCCTTGCATCTGGCCCAGCATCGTGCGCGCTATGAACAGCCCTGACTGCCACGTCTGCAACGATTTCCACCGAGTTCATCCATGCACCTTTGCAAAATGCCAGCCCCTGACCCCACGAGGCAGAGCTGAGCAGCCAGGAGCGGGGTGCTCCGCTTACCTTCCACCAGGGACGTGAGTAAAGTGACATTCGCCGCCTTGCGCCTGCCGGCTGGTAAATTCAAACCGATTTTTTCTAGCCTTTCTCTCAACGATCTCCCCCCATTTTTCGATTTGGCTCTGGAATTGCAAAGAAATGAACATGCTGATTAACCTGGAGTGGTCCCTGGAACAAACTTGGAGGCTGTGCAATCTAAAGACCACTGGAGCTTGAAGGGGTTTTAACTTGAGGTTAGCACATTTTGCATGAGTATGGAGGAGGGAGGTGGGGGGAGGAAGGGGGGCGTGTGGTTTTTTTTTTCTCTCTCTAACAGGGTTTGCTGAGGTTTGCTTAATTTCTCACCCCACACACACACATACACAGAAGGGGATAGCCCTCCCCTTTCATCTAAGGAAAACAAATTAGGCCAGATGGAAATAATTTCTCAGTGTCTGGTATTGGAGAAGGCAATTTGATTCCTAACTGTATAAGGCTAAGATACATTAAGATTATATATACGAGTGTGTGTGTGTGTGTGTGTGTGTGTGTGTATGTATATGTGTATGGATGGATGGATGTGTATGTATATGTGTGTGTATGTATGTATGTATGCATGTATACACACACACATGTGCATGCATGGAAGGAGAGAGGAAAACAGAAGGGGTATAACCTGGAGGAGAAGAATCAAACAGGTAAAAAGGGTTGGGGCGGGAAACAGGGAAGGACACTGAGAAATATCTAGGAGTATAGATATAATAATAGAGGATATATCTAGAGAAAAAATAGGGGCGAGAGAAAGAATGAGGTGCTTAAGACCATCTAAATGAAGATATGTACATATACATGTACACACATACACATAGATATATAGAAAATGTTGAACTAGCTATAGGGACATCTAGAGAAACACTACTGCATATAGGAAAGTAAAAATTATTGCTTGAGGCATCTAAAGGAAAAAAAAGTGTGGGGGTGTGTGGGGGTGTTGAGATGTTTGGTGGGGATGAGGAAGTAAAGAGAGGAATATATATATCTAGATAGATAGATAGAGCATGTCTATAGATAACTCTATATAAATCTATCTATCCATCTATATCTACCTATCTATGTGTGTGTGTGTGTGTGTGTGTGTGTGTGGATATATATAACTGAAAATTTCCCATATACATGGGAAACATAGAGTTATTGATAGGACCTATATAGTTGTGTGCTTATGGTTTAAACGCCAATGAAGAAATCCAGGCCTCAAATTAAATCAATGGGAGCCTGGCTGCAGATGTCAAAACAGGCAGGATTTTACCCCTTATCTCATGACTAACACGTTTTGGAACTGGTCAAGAATGAACAGTTACAGACAGAAAGTCACCCTCACAAGGACTCTGATTTTCCAGTATTTTGTACCGAGGTAGAGAGAATCAATGATGGAGCTGTAAGAGAATATCCATCTCCATTTCATATGCTGGACATCCAAAGCTTATAAAAAATGTAGTTGCAAGCTAGAAAACAAATTCAGCAGTGGCCACTGCTTACGACCACTTCAGCCCCCTCCAGAAATCCACAGAAGCTCACTAGTGATGGCTCTTCACCTTCCTAATTATATTTCCTATTGTCAACATCTTAATCACCTGTTTGCTATGTTCCACTTTGGATTACACAGAACTGGAAGCAAGTTAGCATGTTTGAGTAAAAACCCCTGCTTCTTTTCCTGCCAGAGATCACAGCTGAAGTTTCACTAGAGGAACTCAGAGGAAAGATTTTTTATTCGAACAAAAAAAGACAGGAAATTCTCCCAAAAGAAGCTTTTGGGCTGGGTGGAAGAATGTACATTGGGGGGAAGGGAGGTGTATATGTCAGAGAGCACAGAAGAAGGTAGACCTGGAAGGGATCTCCCACATTATCAATGTGAGTCCCCAGGTGTTGCAGGTAACCATTTCATTGAAGCTCTTTCATAAATGCAACCAGCTCCATTTTAAAATGGATTTGTGTCTTTACCCCCACCGCTCCTACTGGCAAGCTGTTCCAGCAGCTCACTGGTTAGAAACCTTCTTATAATTTTCAGTCACACTTTTTTAATGGACAGGTTATACCCATTTGTCCTCTTGCCAACTTTACCCCTTAGTTTACATAGCTCTGCTTCCCTGGTTTGTACTATTCTGGTGGGTTTATAAGCATTTACCTCAGCTTTCATTTTGCTGGGATAAATAAGCCAAGCTCTTTGCATTCTCCTCTTGTAAAACAAGCTTTTCATCCTCTATCTTTTAGCACATCTTTGCCACTCTTCCATTTTGAATTAATCTTTCTTGAATAGGAGTGGCCAAAACTGTGCACACCCCAAAGCTTCAGCAGGGCCTTGTATAATGGCATGAATTACTTCCTATCTCTACTGGAAAAACCTCCACAAGTATGTCCCGGGATCACAGCGACCTGTTTCTCAGACATACCAACTCATTGTCCTGGAACTGATGGTATACCCCAGCCTTTCTCTTCCTGTCTTGTTCCCAACTGATGAATGGTTAGCTTATAGCAGGAACTCTAGTTATTATTCCTTAAATCTCTGACTTTCCATTTTGTCCTACTGTGTTGCATCCCATTTATGTTGCTCTAGCCTTCAAGATCATCCAATTCTTCTTCAGTGATATCACAGTCCTCCTCTGATACCCCAATCCAGTATTGACAATGCCTCCAGAGTTAGTGTCACCAGCAAATTTCATCAACTCCGTCCTACTTTTTGTACCATGGTCATTAATGAAAATATCAAAATTCAGTCCCAAGAGTCATCTATGAAGAACTCCACCAGCAACCTCTCTCCAGCCCAATTCTCTTTCAACACAACCCTTTGTCAAGCCTCCTTCATCAGGTTTCATAGGTGGTAGGGTTGGAAGGGTCCTGAGCAGATCATCAAGTCCACCCCCTAAACACCTTTCAGGTCTTTGACCAATCTCCAGCTTCACAAATCATTTCCCATGCAGGACCTTATTTAATTATATATTCAAGTCCAGAGAGATTGGATCTACTGCATTTCCCTTCTCTAGACAACTAGCCCTCAAAGAAAGAAAACAAATTATTCAGCTGCAGTAAAAACATGCTGCCTCTTATCCCACTTTCCAATGAGAAAAAAAGAGAGAGAGAAATGGGAAGTTGGGAAGAAAAAGTGTGTGCTAACCTGTCTAGGCTTGAGAGACTATGATCCCATTGGACATAAACCATCTCAGGTGCCTTAGCAGACCAACCTTTCTCTAACCATGATACCTCCTTCATTTCTATGCTTGCGTGCCAGGTCTAACTTTTACTTTACCTGAGTGCTATATACACACCACTCAAAAATACCGTTTCCCACATTTGCAAATGTATTCACTGCAGACAGTATTGTGCAATGCATATATAAAAACACAGGTGCGCATGCACACTTATGTCAAGCCCTTACCTTCTAAGCACTCCTCCTAGCAGGGAAGCATTCAGACATTCTGGAGGAGAGAGGCGTCTTTGAACTTCTCCCACTGTTACTTTATACTTTGAAGTTGAACTGAGCAAGGACAAGCGGCCAGGTACTGAGCAAAACACCTCTCCAGTATTGACTGAAATGCCACCCAGGAAGCCATCTTTATTCATCATCAAAGAAGTGACAGATTTTGGAGGAACCGGAACTGGAGAGAGAAAGAGAACGTGGGGGGAATATAACATGAGGACACATAAGACTAGACATCCTAACCAGATAGGCTCTGCCATCAATAGCTTAGCAAAAGAAAAATGAATGCTTGGGCCCTGAATCTCCTACATCAGGGCTTCTCTAGGCCTGTGTAACATTAACCAGCAAATGAGTAGGTAGAGGTTCAGTGGAAGAGAGCTGATGGGCATTGACTTGCTCATTAAAAAAAGCACTAATGGACCTATATAAATGTGGTATGTGTTTTCAGCATGTCTCATCCCCTGTTTTTTTTTCCCCTAAACCCCCCTGATGCAGAAGCTATGCGTCCCTGTACAATGGACAGCGCCTGGCACATTGTGGATTCTCCGAATATTATCAATTTCCCTGAATAATACTTCTACTGATGACAATCAAATGCCAGGACTAAATCTATTGAAGTCAAGGAAGCTACTGGATCAAGTGAGTATGTGAGGGGGGGGGGATAGCAATCAGAAAAGTCTTTTCTTATCAGCATGGGTTTTATTAAGATTATTTTATTTCAAACCCAAACAGTTTGATTTTCCCCAGGAAAGAAGCACTGTAAAACAATTGGGTGTCACCATGGCATTATCCTTCTTTGTCATATTATCATTTTTTTTAAAAAAAAAAAAGATGGAAACCTTCAACTTCTTAATAAATCTGATCTGATTACAGTGACATGAATATGTAAGGCATTTGTTTCAACTTTCCTTCTATGATTAGACAAAATAGCTCATTTCTCTGAGAGGCAAATAAAGTGATTGTTAAGAGAGGGGTCATAATGCACTTATTCCTCTAATAGCAAACAGGCACACTTAGGGAAGAGAAGCAAAACTAAACCAAACTGAAAAAAAAGAAGAAAAAAAAAAAGAAAAAGCAAAGCTAAAAATGAGAGCCAGTCCCCGGTGACATGAATTTTGTTTACAAATGAACTTAAATAGCTCGTTCATAATTGCGTGTAACTGTTATGATTTACAGCAGGTGCTCTAATCAATCAGCCAATCGCTTTAATTTATAGAGAGCCTCGCTGCATTTTCCCAGTTGTTTCATTTCTGCGAGTAATTGATAACAAACCATACTTAAGGTATGTTTTATGCAGGAGTTAATAAGAGCTGACAGCTGCTACTGCTGCTTCCTTTGGAATCGCTGCAGCCGGGGTTTCCTCGTAGAAAGTGGGCTCCTAAATTCGAGGGGGTGGTGGTCTAGAGGGCATGTTTTACGGAGAAGACGGCTAATTGATTACCGCCCCCCCCCCATGTGCAGCAGATCCTGCTTTGCACGAGCCCACTGCCACCCCCATGCACTGCAAAACGAGTTCTGCAAATCACAGGGTCCTCCCAGGCCCGGATGCCAGCTACTGAGGGCCTTCCAGCACATGTCAGTTCAATCAGAAAGCCCTGTTTATTTGCAACGTATCTGGAGAATCAAACCATTGGCGTTGGGGGAATATTTAAGGCGGCTGGGTCTCCTAAACAATAAGATCGGGTATCCTAACATATTACCAAGTGCTAAATACTGGGCACCTGCCAATTTTATAACCTCAATGTATGAAAGAGACACCACCGTATTCCACTGTTTTTATGAGAGATTATTTCCTCCCGCCAGGCCAGACCCCCACAATAAAAGCTGTGTAACAGCTAAAAAACCCAAAGGCATGTAGATTTGCAGGAATTACATATGTCCTCATATGGATTGCATGTAGGCTCCAGTAGAAACAACTGGTGATGAGTGGCTTCACTTAGGGGAATCAAAAACTTGCAATGGATTCCTTTTGCTCCATCCTTTTTAGTAAGGCTCATCAAAGGGCATTTCATCGAGCTGGAAACCAGCACCCGACCAGGTAAAAATGAATCGGATTGTGCTTTCATGGCTATTCGTATGAATTTTGCTATTGAGTTTTTTGGTCTGCCTTATGGGGACGTATTAAAAGCGGGGGGGGGGGGGGAACCCACCCTCTCCACCTCCCCCCACCCTTGCAACGTATTGTACATTTGCTGTTCTGCAGAGTCACTCAAGTGCACCATCAAGACAAAATCCACTTATTATAAAGCATCACAACCACTGAGATCAGTTCAGGACTGGCATGTTTCTTCAAACACACCAGCATAAAGGCTTGGCTGCACCTTTTACGGTCCCTATATTTCGTGACCGGTTTATCAGGTCACTGCTCAGTGAACTGAAAAATTAAAGAAGAAACAACAGTTTTAAGGAAATTTTCGGGCTCGTCTAGGCTCACGGAAGGGAGCTGGGCACATGGGGAGTGTAAATAGATTTCACTCCCCTTCCTCTGCCCTTTTAGAGCATTGCTGACATTGGTTAACCTTTGAAATATGGATTGAACAGGTTCAATATTTCTTTCTTTTTTTTTTCCCCATGTAAATTTTCTTCGAGTAAGCGAGTCACTTTGCTTTCCCCTGCTCTGCTTTGCAAACTTCAGGCAGGGGTCTTGACAAATGACTCCAAGAAGGACTAAGCAAACCTAGGGAGCACTTGGGTCTAGTAATCCTAAACACATTGAGAGGCCTTGCCAGTGTGTACAACCATATCCATTGCGATTTCATAGCTGCCGAGATATGTATGGTAATCTAAACTCTATCTTTGATAAATCACCTAATACTCCTAAAAAAATAAAATAAAATAAAATAAAAGAGTGTTCCCCACGGAATGAATTACCTATATCAGGAGCATATCTGTATCTATAGCTCTACCGTTGGAGAGACATTATAGCTCTTTACCAGAGATCCTATCATTTCGAGGTTTTGGTGGCTGAACAAATATAGATAGCAGTGTGTGTGTGTGTAAAACCTCTGGGAATGTATTTATTTAAGCAATTAGACACTGCCATGGCATATTTTCCCCCCGATATCGAGTTCTTTTCCAAAGGTGTTGGTGAATACCTATCCCTTGCCCCTAAAAGACCACACGTACGTGTGCACCCCATGCACCCTGCTGCTGTGAATAGCTCTAACTGATGCCTCCTCCTCTACAAACTGTCTGGAGTCCCAAATCCTTTTGTGTGCCTCTCCGAAAAAAAGAAAGAAAGAAAGGGAAAAAAAAGAAAAGAAATCAGCCTCCCTTCCATCTCTCTCTCCTCCTCCTGGTTGGTTTGTATTTTGTTTTAACATTATTCTCCTTTTCCTTTGAGTCTTTTTGTCATTTCCCCCTTCCATTTCTCTTCAGCTTATCAATAAACCGAGAGAGCAACAGTAGCCGCTTGGTTTGTTAGTAATTATGAGCATACTGTTCCTGCAAACGCAATGGCTAGATGAGTGAGATCGCTTTAAAACGACAGCAGGAAATGGTAAGGAAATGGAGCATGGCAAAACTCAGCGTGAAGCTTTCAGTTCTTTACATGTTTACAATTTTCTGTGCATACATTAAGGCTGGGGGTTGCTCCCCCCCCCCTTCGGTTTTCTGTTGTATTGCTTTAGACCAGGGCAGGAAAAATGCAAAAAAGTCACGTTGAGCACGCATCAAATAAAATACAGACATACATGCATACATAAGGCATGACATGGATCCAGCAGCCTGGCTCCATTAACAATATCGTGTGAGTGTGTGTATGAGTGTGAGTGTGTGTGTGTATGTATATATGTGTGTGTGTATTGCTCGTTAACAAAGGAGAAACTTATCAAGTATCAGACTCCTGTCTCCAGATCTCTGCATGGCTTTATTGGCCTTGAAATTACCCCTTCGTTTGATGCGAAGGTCCATGCCCATCATAACAGTCCAAGTTTGGTTGCAGGTGGTTTGGTTTGGCTTTGTAGGGAAATCTAGAAAGCCAGGACAATATGAGTGTTACCCACTGCCCCTAAGACTCCATCCTGATTTTTAACATCAATACACAAATACATCCTGTATTCATGAGCTGCTAGCAAGGGACCCTTCCCCCCACTCCCCTCCACCCACCCGGCAAGCCCTCGCGTCGGAATTCATTTAAAAGGAGAAAAAGAAAAAAAAAAGGTGCTCCCCCGAAATTGCTTCGCATTACATTAAACGTGATAATAAAAGACACGTCGTGGTGCAGGGAAAGACCCAAGCCAAAACAGCAACCACCGCCGCCACGACCAGCAGCACCTTACACCCAGCACATCCTGCGAGTTACATTTCACCCAAATGCACGAAGAGATCACCTGAAAAGCAGTAACCAGATGCCCTGGCTTTTAGTTAATCATTAATTGCTGGCCATCTCAGGAAGCAGGAAGCGGGGGGGGGGGCTTACCCTGATCGACTGAGGAAGCGACTTGTTTTAAGTGTTAAGAGTGCCTTTTGGACGAGTCTTATGTTTAAAAAAGTATTTGCACTAAGAGGGTGCACTGAAACACAAGGGATAAAAAAGCCTTGAGTGGTAATGTGTGTGCAGACAATTTGCAGAAAGCGTTTAAAGGAAATAATAATAATAATAATAAAAGTCAGGTTACTTTTAAGGTCACTGCCTATGCCCCAGAGCCACAAAAAAAAAAATGAACTTTGAATTCTTGCCACGCAAGGGTTTTGAAAGAGGCCGGTTTATTTTACCGCGCATCATGCCAAGCAAATGACAGATGAGCGGCTGACAAGGGGCCCCGATCCTGGCTTCCTGCCCTAGCAGGGGAACAAAAAGGAAAAAAAAAAAGAGAGAGAGAAAAGGAAAGAAAATCTCCCCTGGATTTCCAAAGGCACCTGCATCCCCAAGGAAAGGCAGGGGAAGACCCGCCGGGTTTGAAGCTGGGAGCTCCCCCGAGCTAAGTCTCGTCTGAATCCCCTGCACCCGCCTGTTCCTCATGTCTCCGAGCCGCCCTCCCCAGCACCCTAACCTTAATGGGCCTAAGAGTTAAGAATGATTTTTTAATGTCTCGTTGGATTTTTAGGCTGTTAATGTACCGCATCCTTCTCATTATTACTTTATTGATTGCTCATTGACCAGCCCCTTTCAAATCGTATTAACCACCCTCTGCCAGTTTAGATTAGGCGGGTTTAAAAAGCACCTTTCATTATTTCACCACCACCACCACCACCACCGTCGAGTTCAGCTTTGGCAGCTTAATACTCTCTCTAATGGGGCAGCTAAGAGACGAGGGGCCACGGTCCCTGCCTATTGCATTAATAGCTCAAAGGGGGCTAATACAGAAAATTAGCCTTAAACGAGCTCTGGAGATCTCCAAATGAAAGAGCCATTTATCACGCTGGCTACCTTCACTCCACTCGTTTGCTCTCTCTACTGGGAACAACTCATTTCCTCTTAACTAAATTACTTTCGAAATGTCAAGCAAGCTCAGATAGCAAACATAACAGGAGAGTGTGTGTATGTAATCTGTTGTGGGGGATCAGCCCCCGATGAGGAATTGAAAACATTTAAAAGATTTGGGGGGGGGGGTTTCTCTCTCTTTCTCTCTCTCCCTTTTCAAATTTTAGGCATTCATTTCTATTTTTTTGCCCCCCGCAGCTAGAGATAGATCATCATTACCTCCGCAGGCCTCCAAGATGATCCCAGGTAGGCTCTTTTTAGGATGGATGACATATTTGTGTTAATAATTTAGCTCTAGATCATCTCTTTGCCACTGCGTTTTTATTAGGGCATTTTAAGCAGTAAACCCGGCTCTTGTGAACCAGACAAATCTCTCCAATCCCGCTTTTCTCTTGGCCCATTTATCATCCGGGGCATTCCCCCCTCCCCTGCTAATAGTCAAGAAGAATATCTCTCTCTCCACCTATCAATCTATCAGTCGGCAATAGGGACTTCTGGGTCTTAAATCATCTGCTTTTGGTTCAGTGCGTATCCTTCCCGCTGTCAGGTAGGGATGCAAAGCAAAAATCCTCCTGAACCCTCTCGGTTCTGCACCTCAATATTGCCAGCCACAGATGTGACCTGCCCGCTGCGTGACACATTTCTCTTCCACTCAACTCCTCAAAGACAGCGTGCACAGAGAAACTAAGCTCACAAGCCTCCCATAGGTGTAAAAGTCCCATAAACCACGACCTTAATAGCAAAGGGGAACGGAGTAAACATCGTAACTGGAACTTTTAAAATAGATCGACCAAGAATTGCTGGTCCCTTGTTAGTCACCTGGTTTTTAAAGTGCCTGTATGCCCTGCTCATTGCACACAATAAAACTGTAGGTGTCTGCTACTAGAGACTCCTTAGGCAGATACACAGTTGCACGTCTGTGCGCTGCAGAGCTGACTAGCCGTGCCTTTGAGTCTTCAGGGTCTGTCTAAAGGTTGAAAAAGTCTGTCTATCGCCACATGCTTCACACAGTCCTAAATATCACTTGGCGGGCTTCATTCTCCCCGCCCTGCCTGTAGCAGCCCTAGCCGGGCCGGCCCACGGCCTGGGCTCTCTATCCCTTGCCCTGGCACGAAAAGACTCGCTGGCCACACGCTGCTCTGGCCCAAATGTGCAAACCCGACAAGGAAAGCACGGCCTCGGATCCACATGGCAAACAATAAACCTCTTCACTACACATCAGCCACCAAGTCATCATGGAGACCCAAGAGAAACCATCGTGCAGGAGATTGCAGGA
>NW_017728918.1:4558419-4566834 GCF_001723895.1 Crocodylus porosus | reverse complement strand
GTCGAGACAACTCTGCCTACTCCAGATCTGCAGGTTTCACGAGCATGTGGCAAGTCCCAAACTCCTGGAGATAAGTGCTGTCGATACCAAGCACAACGACCAGCATGTCTAAGCGTCATCTCCCTAGTACTTAGAACTGAATCTAGAAACAGAAAGTCCTTAGATAATTCAAGATAGCTCTCCCTGCATTGGTGTGATCTGTTTAATGTCTATCAGCATAACACACACTAATCGCCTGCATCTTCAAGTGACTGGCAGAGAAACGTAAAAAAATTAAGCAGCTGCAATCCGCCCAAAATGAGTTATTGTAATTACATTTAATTAGTTTAATTAGTTAATTATTTTGCTTACAGCTGTACAAGAGACTGCAAACATTTGTTAATATCACATTCTCTTTAACAGTATGGGGTGATTCTGCAGTTACACTAAATCATGTATGCGTATGTAGAAAGATTTTTTTTAAAAAGGGCGTGAGGAGGGGGCTGCATTTCCATAGGCATGTGTTTCTTTCCCCAACACATTTGGCAGGACCGGAAAACACATCGAAAGCCACAAATGGAATCGAACCATTCGTAAAAGTCATTCAATACAGATCAAGAGCCACTAGAGGTGCAAAGGAAGTCTGTGGAAACCGGTTTATAATACGTGATGCCTTCTTTTTTTTTTTTTTAACAGCAATAACAAACTGAGAGCTGCCAGCAAAGGCACGACTTGAGTGCTCGCTTATTTGAATTGCATGTGGCACCGCTGACAATAATATTCAAGACAACATGCACTCAGTCCAACAGAAAAGAAAGAAAACTTTTCTTTTTGCTCCTTATTCTTTTCTCCCTCCTCTTTCTCATTTCACTCTCTCCATCTGCCCAGCTAGCTAGCCATTCATCTCTCTGCCATGTGTCTGCTTTCCATAGGAACTAATTGCCCCACAGTAAGAAATATATACACACACACACATACACACACGTATATATGCACACACACACATATATATATACATATACACACGCATATATATATACATATACACACGCATATATATATATATATACACACATGCACACGCATATATATATATATATATATACACACACACATACACACGCATATATATATATATATATATTAAGAAGGTATTGCTACACCGTAAAAGTTTGTCTAGCTTGTTGGAATAATCCATACCTTTTTTAATGACAGACTGGTCCAATAGATTCATACCGCTGTTATTGGCATCTTCAACTGACTGTGAATATAAAAAACATCACTATTCAAATTGACTGGATATTAAAGAACCGCGAACATAAATCATGTCATTGCAAACTGGAGTGTCTGTTATTTCCATTTATATTAATTCACCAGGGGAGGAAAGATTTTTATTTTTATTATTATTATTTCCCCCAAATCGACGTGGAAATGAAATTATTCTGGATGATATAGTCTTCTAATAATATTGAAAAAAAATGTCTGAAGCATATGGGGTGCAATAGGGGGTTTGTTATCTTATAAAACATAGCTATTACATAGACTTTTCAAGGGAGCTTTATATTTCCGTGAAAATCTGGCCATTTGGCAACATCTGCAAAACCTAGTGAATGATACAGATGAACCCCTTAATTTTCCCCTCCCCGCCCCCACCCAACACTTATGGTTTGTTTGCTTATCCATGCCCTTTCTTACTAATTCAAGTGACAGTTCCTTTTTATATATAGGACTTCACATTTAATTGAAGGCTGAACAATTCGGAGGGGAGAGCAACACCCACGTTGGAAAGGAAACAAAGTAGGGAGAGATTAACTACTCCCACGATTTGCTGCCCCATGGTAGGAGTTTTCTGAGGGCCGGAGGGAGCTTGTGTGTGTGTGTGTGTGTGTGTGTGTGTGCGTGTGTGTGCGCGCGCGCGTGTGCGTGTGTGTGTGCAGGTGGGGACGGAGGAAGGAGGGGGAAAAAAAGGAATTACACACTGACAAAAAGAAGTCGGAGCTATTAAACTGATTGCCTGGAAAAGTCACTCTGTGGCTCTCTCCAACCTTTCTCCTCTCGCCCTGGCTAGGAGCACACCTGTCATTATGGCATTAACTTCTTGAGTCTCAAAGCAAACAAAGAGGGTTGCAGTGTGCGGGGCAGGCTTGAGGTTTTCTCTCTTAATACAGGTAGTGCAGGGACCCCCTCCTAAGCGTGCGACAAAAAGCAGCACAAAGAACAGAGGTGTCTTAAAAACCATCTCTAATAGGCTGCAGTCCTGTTGTCTGTCCTGAATTGCAGAGATGGAGCCTGGTAGATGGATTTTGTTTTCCTTGCACATAAATACAATCATTCCCTTTAATAAAGGGAAAAAACTCGCTGAATTTTCCTTCCTATTTTATCTTCGCATCACTGCGTGCCTTGAGTTTATCCTGAGCAAGTCCCTATCTCAACCCCTTCCTATTCTCAGCAGAGACCATGCAAGATGGGAAATGGTTTAGGGGGCATTACAAACCCCATCCGAAATATAATGGAGCAATAAGCAACCTTTTTTTTTCCTGGGCTCCTTTCCCTCTTCGCCCTTTCTTTCCACTCTTCCTCTGCGCTCCTGCACCCTGGTTTCTTGGGTCTTTTCGTCTCCTTCAATTAATAGACTACATACCCAAGGGGCATCAGAGGATGTGATCAAAGAATATTATAAGTTTTGCCGCCCACCCTTGTCTGCAGAGAGGTGGACAGACTGTAGACCCTGGAGAGACCAATTTGGGAAGCTCAAATGGAAATAAATGGGAAGCGCCATCTTTTCACCTATCTCTGGAGTGCATGTGCATGTGTGTGTACATATCTGTGCGTGCACTCCACTCGCTTCATCAGCAACGTGGGTTAGTTGTTGTAGTTAATGAGAAGACTCTTGTCTGATTTTCTATCTAATTACGCCCTCCTGCTGGGTTTTTGTACAGGATATTCGCGCAGCATGCTGGCAGTTAATAGTCACAGAGAGGATCGTAAAGATTTAATTAGGACTGCATGCGGAAACGCGGAAAAACAACTCAGACTTTTAATTACTAGACTTCTTTAGTTAAAAGTGATACCAGGGGTTACTTTATAAGAGACTTGGGTGTTTTGCTGGGACTTAACTTTCCATCTCCCTGCCTGGCGTGCAGAGGCAGTGGTGGCAGGGTGTGTGTGTGTGTGTGTGTGTGTGTGTGTAGTGGCAGGAGTAGATGATCTAGCAGGAGACTTGGTAACATTAATATACAATGCTGGAATTATCTGGTTTGCTTGGGGGGTTTTTTAGTGGGGGAGGGTGGAAAGAAACCTGATAACCCCGACACTTTCTATATCGCATCTCCTTGCTCCACGGCTAAACAGAAGTGACGTCCAAATAAAGGCATAAATAATCAAAGCTGGATGTATCATTGAATGTGTAAATCGTGTAGATGTGAGATAATTGGTTGGCTTTGGGGGCTTGGGGGTTTGGGGTTTGTTTTTTTTTGGTGGACTGTGCTCTATGGATCGATGCCTTCCCCTCGGATCTACACAATGCTGGTCGCCTGGTCAGTCAGGAAAGAAGAGAAAGTTGCATTGGCCTCTTTAAAATTGCCCTATTAGGTAATCGAGATGTGTTTTCGATAGATGGATACTTTCTTTCTCTCCCTGTGCACTGCTACCGGCTGTAAATTGCCCACGGAAAACTTAGCTCACAGGGCAGCAGCAAGAATAAAAGTACTTTCTGTTTACAATCCCGGGACATTATCGTGTCACGATCACCTAATGATATCCCTGGACAATAGATTACATATGGCCTGGATGTGGGTTTATATAACATGCACCCATTTCTCCTCTCTCTCTTTCACAAGCTCTTCTTTGTCAGCCAGACCTGTGCCCCTCAATCTATTTAAGCAATAGCACTAAGGAAGGGGGGGGGTATCCGAAAAGTAAGTTGTCGAGTCAAAAGACATACTTTAAGGAAAATGTATCTTCGTGCAAGGGAAGCAGGCGTGTTAATGGGCTAATAAGATCCTTTTTTTTTTTTTTTTTTGCTTGAGCCAGTTTTCGAATAATAAAAAATGGCAGTTGAAAATTGCTAGCTTTTCATTGTCTTCCTTGCTTTAAAAACAACCACACACACACACACAGAAAAATTAAAATAAACCAAACTTGCCAGCCCGGGTGAAGAGTACTGTAACACCAAATGCCTGGCAGGACAGAAAACGCTTATCACCCCTTCTGGTTCAATCTGTAGTCCCTGGCAAGCAAACACGTTCATCTTCATAACTCAGTCCTTCCCCTCCTAATTTGTAACATATCCTTGAAAAGTAACCATTTGTCTCCTTCTCCTCTCTGGATATCCGGCACACAACACCAGTCCAGCAAAAATACCTCCTTTCTAGCGCTTTCCCCAAGTCCCTTTAGCTGTTGGGCTGAGCAATATAAACTAGGCGACCTTCCCTTTAGCCTGGGCGACGGATATATTATTTTGTCTCGAAAACGATCGGGCAACGTGCCCCTTAGATGTATGCAGTACCTTGCGCCTCCCTGACTCAGAAGGGATATTTAGTAACAAGAAGTGTTTCCCATTAAATATCCGGGCAATGAGTAACTGCACCCTTCCTCTGTCTAGAAGGGAAGCAGAAGCTCCTGGAGGAAAGGAGGAGACCAAATAATTGCCTAATTCCTTTTAGCGGCTGTAAAAGTCAAGAGGGTGCTGTTACTTATAGCTTTGGCTACTAGTTATCTCTGGATAGACAGCTCGGTGGAGACAGGGGATGGCTGGATGGGGGGATAAAAAGTCCTGATCTGCATTTCTCGCTCAGGCACAACTCCCATTGACCTCGGTGCGAGGGTTGCCTGCAGGAGGAATGCAAAACCCATAAACCCCGTTGGCAGAGGTCAGGGAGCCCGCGTGGGGCTGGGCAATAATCTCCAGGCCGAGGAATGCAAGCCCCCGATGGCCACCGAGAGCAGTAAACACGTATCAGGGAAGCCTGCCTCCGAGCCCGGGCCGCTGTGCCTGTCCGGGGGTCTTTCAAGTGACAGCCAAGCACGTACCCATAACCTGTGCTCTGCTATTCACTTCCGCGGGTTTTATTTTCAAGAGCTTTGCTCTGTTTGTTTTCCAGGCTGGACGCTGTTTTCTTCTCCTTCGGTATTTTGATGTGGGATTCAGGTCAGTGAGTCATGCCGTCCAGCTGCTCGCTGGCTCGGGCTGTGCGCAGCTCTTCCTTGGCGTTTGGTTATTATTATTTTTGAAATCTGATAAAGACTGGTTTTCCATCTCCAAAATATGGGGGGGGGGCGGGGGGACACAATAACGAAAACCTCCCTCGTGCAGGTCGGGGGCCGAAAACCAGGTACCCCCGGACTGGAGCCCTGCTTCGGGGAGTGGGGGCTGCAGGGCCGAGTCCCACCGGACAGACAGACGTCCTCCTGGGGCCTTTGTTTGAGGGAGCAGCCATGTCCTGACTTTAAGGGGAGGGTGAGAAAGGTGGGACATAGCGTGCCACAAACCCATGGGCATTCATTGTTTCCAAAGGGTGGCAAAGAATAATGTCTTCGAAATAGCTGTGCAATGTCTTCTTCGAAAAGGTCTCTGTCTGTCTATCTATCTATCTATCTATCTATCTATCTATCTATCTATCTATCTATCATATTAGAACTAGCTGTCTTTCACTATAATAGATATATATCAATTAAGATCCTTGAATAAACTGTAAAAACAAAGCAGCTTTGTCAGTGAAGACAGTATACTAAGGAGCAGAGCAATATATATACACATACGTATTATATATAGATAGATATTATATCTATCTATCTATCTATCATTTTCGATCCATCTGTCTTTCACTATAATAGATGTATATCAATCTATATGTGTGTGTGTGTATACACACACACACATATAGAAAGATATTATATAGACAGATATTCTATCTATCTATCTATCTATCATAGAAAACATATTCTCGAAAAAAAGACACACGGGCTTGGCTTATTTCTCCCCTTTTCCTTCTTCCGTGGTAAGATCTGTTTAAATGTGCCCTTTTGAGGGGTCTCCCTGAAAGCTGGGGGTGGATATGGCTTAGTATTTCCAAGAAGACAAAAACAAGGAAGAACCCCTCTCCCTTAACTTGACCTTTCCCCGAACCATCCCAGTTTATTCTATTTTATTTTATTATTATTATTATTTTTTAAATCTCTCCTTCCCTTCTCTGCTTGGTAGATCCGTGTCTCAGCTCTCACCTTTCTGTCTGGATGAGCTCAAGGAGCAGGGCTGGTTTGAGGCAGAGAGAGAAAGCGAACTCCCTCTCTCCAGCTCCTTCTTTTTTCCCTTTCTTTTGGTTTTTGAAAAGCCAAGGACTCCAGCTATAACTCTGGGGAGCCGTGCTGCAGGGGCAGGGGTGTGCGAGGACCCCCTTCCAGCTCTCTCCGCTTGCTAATTGCTATAATTCATAATTGATCACTGTTGACTGTCTCTCCCCACGTGCCCTGGCAGTCCGGGCGAGGAGGCGCTGGCGTCCTTACCTGCACTTCTTCCATGCCGGGGTGTCCGATGCCATGCAGGGAGAGGCTGTCCCCCATGCCGGAGTCCAGGCCATGGTGAGCCGAGTGGAGGAGCACGTCTGGCCGCCGCACTGAGTGGTAGTCCCGCCTGGGGTCCAGTCCCGAGAGCTGAGGCAGGGCTGCCCGAGGCTGTGGCAGCAGTGAACCGGCTTCTGATCCCACCTCTTGCCTCTGCCTTTGTCCCCAAGGGTGCTGCTGGGGTTGATGCAAAGGGTTTAGGGAGTAAGGGTCATTGACATGGGAGTAAGGGTCCTGGCTTTGGTGGTAAGGAAGAGGCTGGTAGGGGGGTGGGAAGTAAGGCGGCTGGAAATCCGAGGACGGGGTGTGAGACAGCGGAGGGGCGCTGGAGTAGGGTCCCTGGGAGACAGATCCCAGCTGGGACAGCCTGGAGCTGTGGCTGGGGACTCCATCGTGCCGGTCCTACAACGACAGGGGGCAAAGGAGAGAGAAAAAGCGGAATTAAAAGGAGAAAATTGAAGCCACTCGGAGCTCCCACGCCCTGGGCCCCCCACCTCCAAGTCCCTGGGACTCCGTGGCACGCCAGCACGCATCCTTATCCTAGAAGCGTCCCATCAAAAACAGGCCGGGGGGGGGGCATAGTAAATGCCATCATTAAAAATGTCGGAGAGGTGCATGCACAGTATGGGGGAGGGGGGCTTTGATCCAGCACCCCTTCCCCTCCCCCCCCAAACCGGACACAAGTGAAGTGTCCAAAGATCCAGCACCCGCAAGCCCACACACACTCCTGTTAGAAATCACCCACACCTCTCCACGTGCAGCTGCAGGAGGGAAGTAGCCATCATGGGCTGACACTGAAAAGTGGGTCGTGAAAGCACTTTAAAAGGTGGGATTGATTATTATTTTTTTTCTATAAAGGGATCCCTGCTTATTACAATATATATGTAAATATATGCAAATAATCATGTATTAAATCGATAGTAATATATATGGTAATATACACAGTCATGTATAGTAACATTTATATAGTAATATATATACACATTAATATATAGTAGTATTTATATAGTAATATATAGTAATATATATACACATTAATATATAGTAGTATTTATATAGTAATATATAGTAATATATATAGTGTTATATATATTATTTATATATATATATATATAGTTGGATATTAATTATATATCTATATATATGAAACTTCACACCGAAAAAAATCAGCTCCTGCCCTTTCTGTAGCCACGTTTTCTCCCTTTTGAATAGGAGACGAGTCCAGAGAAAGGGGAGATGAAATGGTCACAGAAAGTCTTGGAGGTGAGGGGTCCGGTGTGAAAGCCGTCAGAGGAAAGGGGGCAGAGTTTTGTCCAACTCCATCCAAGTTGTGGCTCCGAGGCTGAAGCAAACAAGAAAATCTCTACTGCACAAAGTCTAGTCCAAATCCCCACCAGCTATTGGGAAAAAAAAAAGTTTTCCCCTCTTCCCCCCACCCTTCCACCCCCCTAGCTCAAACCCAGAACACACAATGCAAAAAGGAGAAGCAGCTGCAAGCCTCCTCCAATTATTGTGCTAAATTACCAAGCCAAAGGCGTTCAGGAGAGAGAGGGGGAGAGGGAGAGAAAGAGAGAGAGAAAGAGAGAGAGAGAACATGCAATTCTGGTACAACATGGATCCAAAACTCACCATGGCGGAATAGGTGTGGACTAACATCTGGAAATAAAAAAAGTCTTGTAACAGCTAAAAATAAAATAGTGGTGATAGTAATAATAATAATGCTAGGAGGAAAAAAAAATCAAGATCTGGACATGGACGTGCTGGACACAGGAGAACAGCTTGAGGTATTTCCAAGTCTATCCATCCAAAAAAGAAAAAGAAAAAGAAAAAAAACCCCAAAAGCAAAAAGCCAACGTCCCCCAAAAAACAGACTGG
>NW_017728918.1:4551813-4558319 GCF_001723895.1 Crocodylus porosus | reverse complement strand
TGTGTGTGTGTGTGTGTGTGTGGTTTTTTTTCTCCCTTTGAGCTTCCAAATGCAATCCTCTTCAACCCAAGGCTAGGCTCAGACTGCTCGGATGCCCCCTTCCTCCCTTTCCTTCTCTACACCGCCTCATCATAATTGATATTCATGACTATTAATATTACACGACTACTTTAAAGGGAGAATGCAGGACCAAATGGAGCGTGAAGCCTGCAGCCAGCTCGAGAGCTCCCCTACTATTGTAAATGACGTTCATTCAGTGGAGAATTACTAGATGTAATCAGACGAGGGGGGCTGGCAGAGCCAGAGATGGGGGAGAGGGAGAGAGAGAGTGGGGGAAAAAAGTTTAGCAAGGAAGAGGCACAACTTCAATTAAATCAAGCAGAGGAAGATGTGTAAACTAGACCCTGCTGATCTGGAGCAAGGAAGTGAGATGGAGCAAATGCTAGAGGCGAAGAGGGAAGGTGGGGGGGAGGGAAAAAAAATCATATTTCCTTCTTTTATATGTAATTATATATCCCAAGGACCAGCAATGGATTGCTCTTGGTGCTTTTGTTCCTCTAATTTTTAAAACAAATAATGGAGGGGGAGAAGAGGCTTTTTTTCTCTCTCCCTAATCCTGTCTTTAAAAAAAGAAAGAAAGAAAAGTGTGCGGGCAGCCACTGTAATTTGTCTGTTTACAGCTGCAATTAAGCACTTTTACTGAATGCTACAGCTCGCATTTATTTGGAAAAGCAACATAACTAAAGAAGGGGGTGCTGGCGGCACCCATGTCCCTCGCCCTCCCCCCTCCAGTTATGCAAAAAAAAAAAAGCGCCCGATTTTCACCCAAATGTAAAATGTATGCAATGCATTTTAAAGGATGCTAAATTTATCGTTTGTAGGCAAAGCCAGGGGCGAGAGAAAACCTTTTTGATGTTTCACGAACCCGCTCAACTGGACTGCCTGCCATTTCTGTTAAAGTTCAACTTCCGTGCCTTCCCAAATGGACTCACACTTCCCAAAGCCATGCCCCCCCCCCTTTTGAGCACACGGTTAATTGAAGCAGATCGGATTTTTTTTGTTCTCCCTCTGATCCTACTGTTAATGATATACATCGGAGAGGGGGAGAGAGAGAGAAGGAGATACAAAGAAAACTACCTTAAAAAAAATCACATCAGCTAGAAGGACCCCACCACTTCCAACAAAGAAGACAAAAAAGTCCATTGTGATAGTGTTGAGAAAGTGACTTTGTCGTGCCTAGAGTTTAATAAATAAATACATAAATATAAAGATATAAAATGCATACATATAATATATATATACACACACACATCTCTATCTATCTATCTATCTCCACAGTTTATATAGAGAAAGTTTAATTTCTCTCTCTCTCTTTCTCTCTCTAGTTCAGAAAGGGACTTTGGCATACCTAGAGTTTATAGCTAATAATTTACATAACATACAATATTTACTATATACATACATACATACATACATACATACATACGTGTATATATATATATAACTCTAGGCATGCCAAAGTCACTTTCTCAACAGCAGATATCTCTGTCTCTATCTCTATCTAGATCTACATAGAGATATATAACAATATATAATGTTGAGACAGTGACTTCGTATGTATCTATGTGAGCTCTAGGCACGCCGAAGTCACTTTCTCAACAACAGCTGTGTAGATTTAGATCTAGGTATACACAGGATTATCTAACTTTATGTATAACTATATAACTATAATTATGTGGATTATATATATATATATATTAAACGATAGTTACATATTGTTGCGACAGTGACTTCGTACATCTCCGTGTGAACTCCAGGCACGACAAAGTCACTTTCTCTGCCCCACGAAGCGAGGGGGGATGCTGTTTCCAGACAAAACCCGGACCACAGCGATCCCCCCTCTCTCCCACCTCCGCCCTAGGTGCCTCGAGTCGGAGGCAAAGGAACAACGCAAATGCAAAGCAAACCCTCAAGCAGCCGCGAGAGCTTCAAAAGTACCCTTAGCCTCAAAACCCCCCGCAAAAGATCTCTCTGGATGGCCAGGAGCAGCAGCGGGGCGCTGCCAGGGACGTGTGTGGGCAGGGCAGACAATGGCTGGGTCGGGCAGGGGATCCCGGGATCACCCGGGCGGGGAAGCGGGGGGACGGGCGGGCTGGTTGCGGGGCACCGGCCGGGGCTGAGTCTGCCTCTGCTGGGGGGTTTCGCCAGCTTGTAGTTGATCATTAGCCTGACGGGAGAGTGGAGACTTTCCTTCGGCTGCCAGCCCGGAGCCCAGGGCTGCCCGCCCGCGACTCTCCGGCGGAAAAAAAAGCAAGAAAAAAGCACCTTTCGGGGCGGGAGTAACCTTTGCACATTTTCTCTTCATTTTAGGAAAGACTTGTCCCGCGTGCAACCTTCCTGCCTTTCTCTCTCTCTCTCCCTCGCTTTCAGTTCTCTGCTTTAAATATTCAGCCTCTTCCAGAATTAAGCCCTGACTTTTGATCCAGCCGGACATCCCTTCCCGAGAGCAGAGCAAGCCCCCTACACGCCCGGGCTTGCCGTGCGCCGCTGCCAGGATCAATGGGATTCCCCGGCTTTGGAGCTACTTGACAACAAATTTCCCTTGGGTTGAACTAAGGCTCTCGTGCCCTTTTAAATCTCTTTAAATTGCGGCTCCCGGGTGGAAAGCACCCCCACGGAAAAAAAAAAAAAAGACCATAGAAATGCCTTTTCGTTACCCCTCTTTTTCATGGCGGGGCCAATTTAGTATCGGCTTATTTTAGAAGAAGCAAATGGATGTGATCGCGTTTTGTAAAGATCCGCTTCATGGACCCGCCACGGATTAGGAAATGGGTCTCATTTTTGGTCTTGATCCTGAAGGAAAAACAAAACCCCAAAGCGCTCTGAAAAAAGGCAAGCAACTTTCCCTGTTCCTTGATTATATCGCTATGCATCTCTCTCTCAACAGATGTATGCGTGCGTGAGAGGTTAGATATACTGGGCATATATATATCCCACTCTTATAACAGTAGGCTATATATGTCTATGTGTATCCCACTCTTATACAGAGAGACATATATAGCCTACTGTTATAGAGATACTGTGCAGATATAGATATATCTGCACAGAATATAAGAGTAGGATACACATATGTATCCGTGTGTGTATATATATATCTCTATATAGCTCTAGATCTAGATATCTATAGATCTATATAGAGATATATATACACAGACCCCCATGTATTTTTTTTAAAGCTTATTCATATGTACCCCAGAAATAAGGCACAAGAGGAGAAAGAGAGAGAGAAAAAAACAACCCACCTCATTTTGCTTTTAGATTGGGATTGAAACTAGACAGACAGAAATGCAGCCACGTATACCCGATCTCGGCTCCCCTTTCCTTTCTCTTTTAAGCCTTTTTACATAATAATAAAAAAAAGTCCCAAACCCTGACATTTGTCCGCATTTAATCGAATTATATTTAATTCGAGATCTAAAGAATCGAACTCCTGCGTTTCAGTCGCCTCCTTCCCACCTCTCGATCGGGGCTTTGATGTTTTAAATCGCATCAAACAGCTTTCTCCCCCCCCTCCAAAAAAAAAAAAAAAGTTCAAAACTTGGCATGCTGAAGAGAAATCTGCAAATAAAAAAGCATTTAAGTCTTTACTCTGACTTTGCTCAGTCCGTGTGTGTGTCTCGACATGTGCCTCGATGTATGCGCAGATCTCTATATGCATTATATATACCTACATCTCTCCCTGTAGATGTATATTTTATATACCTATAGTCTCTCTCTCGCATGCATCTTATATACTCACCTCGTAGATATCTTCATACTTGACATTTTCAACCAGTTTCCAGAGCATGATGGCAGCCTGTTCTCTAGGAGGTGAGTGCATTCATGTGAAGAGCAGATGTCTGGATTCTCAGTACTTCTCTGTCTGTAATGATCCATCTATAATTGGAAATGGGGGACAGACACCAAATCCGACGTTCCTCTTCCATCGCAACTTATATCTGTTGTCTGAAACAATAGGCTGCAGAAGTAAACCTCAATCGGATAGTAAAACATTATCTGTTACATAGTTACATACAGCTACCGACATAGATGTGACTTTATATATATATTTATATAAATATACGCATATCCTTATAGACTTACTTATACTCCCATATAGACAGCAAAAGGCATATACACGCATGCACATGGACATATACCAACGAATATATGGGAAGATCTATAAAATCTCACCTAGAGCCACATATAGACAAACCTATATCTTAGCGTCTATATAATCGCCCAGCACTGCATATACCTATATAGTCTCATGTATATGCAAACACATATATACCAAGCGACATAGATATGCATGTACATATACTAATGTGATAAATTACAATACACATATGCATATACATGAGTGTTTATCTATATATACACAATCACATATTGCGACCCACAAATAGAGAGGTTTGATGATGCCCGTTATTCTCCCAGCTGTATATGGATAGATAGAGCGCAGATATTTTGGGGACCCCCTTTTTTTTATGAAAAGGAAAGAATATTCGGCTTTTTCAATGACATTGTTCAACATTTATAGGGAGATATTATGCACACAGCCCCCACCCCCCTTCTTCCACTGTGCTTTTCGTTACATGCCCAGAAATTGCCCCCCGCTCCGCAGCAGGACCCGCCAGCTGGGCATTAAGGGGGCAGTGGCGAATTAAAGGGAGCTCCTTTCATTTGCGACCCTTCTGCTCGGGACCTGAGCCGCATGTGGTGCAACTTGGGACACTTTCCCTTCGAGGCACTTCCTTAAGACATTGTCCCAGCAAAGTTCCCTATATGCTTCCACCCTGGCCCCTTTGATTTTTTTTTTTGGGGGGGGGGGGATCAGAAACCTTCCTAACCTCCTACCCACCCCCCTGTTTGTCCAGTCCAGCATTGGCTTGCCTTCTCCATTTGTCTCAGCATCCGCTATGGCAAAGGGGAGGCAAGTGGAGCCCTTCTCCCGTTTTGGAAGCGGACAACTGCGCTTGGCAGTGGGCTCCTGCGTAAGAAAAGAAGGTGTTCCTCGTCCCCGGGTCCTAGCCCTGGGACTGCCAGCTCTGCCTGTGCATATCTTTTGTCGAGCCGCGTGTGACCACGTAGGAGCTAAGCTAGTCCTTTAGACTTGAAGCAACGGAGCCTTTGCAAGCCAACCGGGGGATGGGGTGGGGGGCGGGCTTGAAGGAAAGCAAGGCACGAAGCTCCCGAGTAAATAAGTAAATCTTCATTAGAAAAGAAAGAAACGCCCCCCCCCCCTCTTTTGAATCAGAAAGTGGGAATTCGTCTGCCACCCCACCTCGAAGTGTGCATCTCCACCAAGCTCAACCCACCACGGGGAAGAAACAAACAGCAGAGAGGTATTATATGAGGAGCCGGGCAGGGTCCCCCCTCCCCGGGGTTGGGAGTTATTAAAGCAGATAGGCAGGATTCGCTGCCGGGGCTGCCGCTGCCGCGGCGCGGGGAGGAGACAGCGGAGCCGGAGCGGGTCGGGGCGACCCCTTCCACCCAGGCAATAGTGATCGGAAAATAGCTATTGAAAAAAGGCCGGGTAACCGGAGGTGGGGGGGAGCTGCATGTTTGCAAGCTAGAAGCCAGACAGAAAAATGCCAGGCTGATCCCTCCCCCCCGCGCCCTTCTCCTTTTTACCTCCAGTGTTGCTGAAGTCTTTGAAGCCTATTCGAAAAGGCTAGTTCTGCAGTGTGAGGGGTTTTTTTTTTTTAATGTATTTATTTTTTAGGATACCTGGTGCTCTACCACTGCTTAGCATCTCGTGCTCTACTGTAAAAGATACATGTGCCACGTCTCCGATGGGAGGGGGAGAAGATCAAATCGATGCACCCATCGAGCACGGCTGCCCAACTAAAACAAATGTGCGTGGCTGTAAATTCGGATTCCCGAGCCCCGTGTATTTATTAGCACTCAGATTTACAGCCTCCCTGCTGATCATTGGGATTGGGGGGGATTGAATTTAACGAGAACTTATTTTCTCCCCGATCCAATGATTGTGGAGTCATTTTAAAGAGAAACCCGGGTCCTGCTTCGTTTAAATGCATAACGAGATCTACCTGAAGGAGATTAGATGCGTCCTAAAAAGCAGCCGGCAAAAACGTCATCCTTCAGAAAGGATGTCCAGCTGTGGGTTGTTGGTTTTGTTTGCAAAACGCATCACACACACACACACACACACACACACACACACTTTTTGTAAATGAATGCAAACCAACTTGCAAAGGGCAACGTGTTCAGAGTCAGAGCAACTGCCTAGGGGATGTCATTTCAAGGTAATACTTCAAACCTCATCCTTGAAGGAGGGTATCCCGTTTTAAAAGTGCGATGGCAACATGGGATTCAAAAAAAAAAAAAAAAAAATCCCCAAACTCTCCTTCCCCAACTTTGAAAGAATTAAAAAAATCCAAGGAAATTGCTCCAAACTGACCACGGCGGAGCCGGCCACGTATTTTCAGAGGAAGCTTTAC
>NW_017728918.1:4540239-4550671 GCF_001723895.1 Crocodylus porosus | reverse complement strand
TCTATCTATCTATCTATCTATCTATCTATCTGTCCCATTCTCTCCCTCTCTCTCTATCCGTTTATCTTAAAGCGACTGTCTCATAAACACGCTTTCTCCCATCCTCCCCCCCTGTATTTCGGACCGCAAGGGCTCTCGATAATCACAGACACCTTCCTCTTGCCCCCCGCAGGGCCGTGCTGGCGGCGGCGCCGGGGGGTGGGGGGGTGCTTGCCCCCTGCTGGTCGCCGGAGCCCGCGCGCCCGCGGAGACGCAGACACCCGTTTCAAGCTGAACTGGCTCCGGTTTGAATCCTCTCCCGGTTCCTCCGCCCCTTCCCTCCTCCTCACGCCCACACCGGGCAATATCAGTCCCGGCGCGCTTTGCATTTGCCTTCCTTGGTGGGGAAGGGGTTAACACCATTACACACGCTGGCTGCAATTCCGGATTGAATCGCATCAGCCCCTTACTGGAGAGACGTCTCTTTTTTTCAGACTCATCCATATGGTAGCTCTGAGGTTCAAGAAGAAGTAATTAGGGCCCCCCCACCCCCCCTTGAACCTAGATAACAATCCAGCTTCCGATTTTATTTCCCTGTAAAGAAAATCTGACTTCTTTGCCTCTTTTCCAACCTGTAGAAATCATCAATGCACGTTGCCCATTCAAAACAACCTCGAGGCCGACTGGTTGCATTGCAGGGCAGGGAGGCTTTGGATCAAACCGACACACCCAAACCACAGCAGAATAAACCCGCTTTGCATTTTGGGACCGTGTTCAAGTGACCGGTGCCTGCTCGGTTTCTCACCATGGTCTGTGCTAGTAAGACGGATCCTACTTTCACTTGTCGGTATCTCCACTTATTTACTGCCCAGTTCTCCTTTCTAGTAATCCTCCTTGTTTTAGTAGCCCCTTGCAGAATACCTTAAAAAAAGGCAGTAGATCCATTACCAAGAGAGTGGCACTTCTGGCTTCATTGCCCTGTATGCAAAACTGGCTCCAATCTGAAAGCACAGACAGTTTCTTAATTCAGGTGCTTATATGATTGCAGTCACATTTCTGCAGTCCTTTGCAATGGCAAAAGGAAGGAGGAAGACCTGGCGTGGTCAATTTGGTGGCATCTATCGCTTATATTTTTATGCTAAGTAGCAGAGGTGACTTGAAACTCTGTAATGACTTCGTTATTATTATTGATCTTGCTTGCAGGGTGCTTAAATATTATGCAGTATAAAACCTCCAGTCAGCTACATATTAGTAATTGATATACTGTTTTGTTGAGGCTAGTTAAAGGACAGTAAATTGTTCATAGAGTCATAGAAAATGAGGGTTGGAAGGGACCTCTGGAGGGCTGCTCAAAGCAGCAGCATCCCAACCATATGAAAATTATAATGACTAGATTTTTCTAGCGATCCATCCAGTTATTCATCTGCCTCTCTCCCTGCTTAGCAAAGCAGTGTTCCTGGAGGTGGTCATGATTTAGAAGCATGTAGCAAAATCAGTGAACATTTTGCAGGCTTGTTCACAAGTAGGACAAGAATCCTTATTAAATAAATAATTTGCTATGTGTTTTAAGGGGCTCAGATGTTTCTCCATGCACTCTTCGTCTGCCGTCTTTGTGAGACAGCTTTCTTTATTCTTTTTTCTTCTCTGAAGTCGGGGAGAGGGCTGGGGGGCGATAAGAGGTACAGGTGGTGTGGGAGAAAGCTCAGAAACAGCCCTCTCCATGTGAGCTGGGCTCCAGTTCTTACCACTGGGAGGCACTGGTGGTCTCCTGGGTGCACTTTTCCAGTGGAGAGGGGGGATGAACAATACAGGTCATTTTAGGAAACAAATATTATAACAGCTGCCGATGTGTAATAATGGAAACCTGCAGAAAGGAAGGAGTCCGAGAGTGAGAGAAAAAACTCAGACAGACAAATAGATCATTTCACAACTAAATATAATATCCACAGTAAAAAAAAAAAGAAGCTTGTTTTAATGCTTGCAGTGATCTGAGATGAAGAGTAGAAGACACACACAATTTAAACAATAAAATAAGTGACCATCTGGCCCCGAAAGAACTGTATTAAATACCCGCTCCGAACTAGTCCTCCTCCAACTTGCATATCCTGACAAGAGATGGAGCATGCCAGGCTGATAGAGGCTATTAATTGTGAGGCTATTTCTATGCTCTTTTACCTGAAGGAAGCCCTTTTTAAAATTAATTTCCTCCCCCCGAAATTGTAGAGCGAAAATGATGTGAGTTGAATAGCTCAAGTTAATCCACTTACAATGATTACGTTCTTGGTTCTGGTATGCCCCCCTCACTGCAAGGTCTGAGTGCCCCACAGTCTTAGCATTTTCATCCTGGCATTAGTTCAGTTGGGTAGAGCAGAGTGCTAATAGCACCAAGACAACAGCTTTGATCCCACCGTAGGACACGGGGACATTTCCTGCCTCAGGCTGGGAGGTAGACTATATAACCTGAGGTCTCTCCCAGCCCTACTTCTCTATGGATCTATTAGCATCCCTGTAAAGAAGCGCCATGCGGTTATCTGTATGCTTTGGGCTGGAAACTGAGGCACAGAGGGACTAAGGACCTGCTACTCAGAGACACTTAAGAAAAGGGTCCAGGGCTATGAATCTGGAGTGGGATTAGGTGCCCATTTTCCTCAGAGGAGTTGGGACCTGTTTCTGTGCCTGGCACTTGGGTAGCTCCCGTTAGAGATCTGAGGGTCATGTTCCCAGCCACCTAATTCTCCCCATGCATTGTCTAGGGGAGGGGTCAGCAACCTTTGGTCTGGGGGCTGGATCCTTTCTGTGAAGAGGTCCTATCCAGCATGGGGACAAGTGGTCACAAGCTCCAGCCCATGCCAGCAAAAGGCCGCTGACCTCTGGTCTAGGGAGTTTGGGCAGCTAGTTTGGGGCTGAAAACTTCAGTAGATGGCAGGTGCCTAGAGCTCAATATTGCAATGCTGAGCCTTGGTCAATGAACTTTAAGGGAAGTATAAAACCAGCCTGGCTTGAGGAAACTTTCTCTTTTCAGGGACTTATTTGATTTCTGGTTTCTCTGTTAGTCAGTGAAATGTTGATGTTTTTGACTCAATGGCTCCCCTGGTACAATTCTGGGGGCACCAGTACAAGCACCTGTTTATATGCACAGACGGATTGGAAAGGCAAAGGTAGTTCTTCGCTCTTATTCACCTGCAAGTGGTGAATGAGAACTAAAGCTGAACAAAAATTGACACTTCTCTCCTTTGGTTAACTTGGACAGTTCAGACCCTGTTTTTGTTCCCAAATGAGATGAGGCATTGCCATTTCAAAATGGCTCTTAGAAGGGAAATGCCCAAAAAATATTTATTAGGAAATATCAACCTGTATAGTTCCAACAGCTTGGATTGAAATGAAAATTCAAAGTTCCCCACATTGAGATTGAATGAACTCAGACCAGTTCTGCTGAGTTAACTCAGATCAGTAATAAGCCTCTTGCCTTAGGTGAGCTCCATTTCAGGCTTTGTCATCTCTTATGGGCTGAAATACCTGGAAGTTCCCATAATTTAAGGTGGACCCAGATGTTTGAGCTTCATGAGGTTTAGGGGAGTCAGACAACTCTGGGGTTCTTTAAAGGAAATCTTATCCAGCCAAAGATCTGGCAGACAGGGGAGAAGGGAATCATCAGGCTCATTTGGTGGACTACTGCTCCCATAATGCACCAGACTCGAGTCATTCTCCTCCTGCATTGCACAGCAAACGCAACTGGGGCTACATTTCAGTGCGGGTGACGCAATCATCTAGGGTGGCTGGCCTGTTAGAGTTAGGAAAGTGCAGTTTAAACATTTTTACTTGATTTAAAAAAACCCCCATTTCCATCAGTTCAATGAAACAAGATGTTCCTGCCTGTTGCCAATAGCTTTGGGTTGAGACCTAGGAAGTAGAATACCAGGATTGTTGACACTCTTCAGGGGTTTAAACCCATACTTTCACTTCATAAGAAAGTGTCTTAACCATCGGGGTATGGGCTGGATAAAGCTGAGGGCCACTGGTGAAGCTGGAACCACTGCTGGGAAATAACACAGTCGCTAGAGCAAGGAAGAGCGCACGCAAGATGTTTCCTGACTTGGCAATTGGATGAGGAAGGCGTCCCCCTGGGATAGAGGGGTTGTTGGGCTCTGGTTTTTGTTCCCAGCTCTGTTTAGTCATTTTGTGGTTTTTTCAAATGACTTCTGGCTGGGGAGGACCTAGTGTCCAGGTTTTGCACTTCCCAGAGAAGTGGCCCAGCCAATAGACCACTGGGCAAAAGATGGGCCTTCCCGTCTCCTATCCCTTTGCTTGGCACTTAAAGGCATGGGTTCAGATAGCTGTGCCACCTCTGCCAGGCTGTATGCTGACATTATAGGAATGCATGAGGCTGTCCATTAAGAGACCTGGAGATTTTTCTTCTCACTGGGGGAAACAGAGTCTCTCTTTTGGGTCCCATACTTTGTGCGCTAGTGGTAGCAAAAACTTCCTACAGATGGAATAGGATTTGGGCCTTTTCTTCTGCCTTAACATTGAGCACAATTAGATGATGCACTACATAAAATTCTGGCACTCCCAGTACTTTTGCTGGATTTAGCAGTGGTAGGAAAGCTCGGTGGCAACGTCTCCCTTAGGATGCGGGGCACAGAAAACCGTGGAATCGGCAATGAGAGTAGGAGCTTGTTAAACCTCCAGAGCAGTGAAACTTCACAAGAGACTCTGAGGGGAAAGGAAAAGTAATGACTGTTCAGGCTGGTTGGCGGGTTCAAAGAAATATTCAGTGTGATTTCTGGATTGCCTTCAACAGTTGGGAAATGTCTGGCTGCATATTTGAATGGGAAGTGTTGAGGTGGGGCTAAGCAGTTTGAGAGCATAGCTCCATACCTTCATGGGGGTAGGAAAGAGGATGGGAAAATCTAAGGTAAAAGTGAAATCCGGGGAAGCTGAACCTAGAAAGGATGGAGACATTTTGGTTACAGGGACAAAACGAGAGACAAGACTAAAGTCACGCTACGTTAGAGAGAACCCAGTACTCTGGTTTTCTTCTCATTTGTACTATTCAGCATCCAAATGACCCTTCTGATTTATCTAGAGGAACTCCTGATTCATACTTCTGATACACATGAATGAGACAGGACAATAGGGCCCCAGGCAGATTAAAAGATAGATACCTTGACTGACTATCCATGATATCCCCTAGAAATGGTATAAGAGGAGAGGTCTTGTGGTTAAGACAGTAGACTTGGACTCTACATACAGTTTGAATTTCTGCCTCTGCTGTGGACTCCTTATGTGACTTTGAGCAACCAGTTTCATCCCCTTGCCTCAGTTCTCCTACTGTAAAATGCTGATGAGGTTTTTTTCAGTGCTTCACCCATCCTATCTACTGAGACGGTAAACTTGTAAATTCATGAACCATCTCTTTGCACAGCATATAACACATTGAGAGGTATAAACTCTACTGTAAAACCAATAATAGTAATACAGGTATAATTTCTTTGCTTATTTTCTGTGAAATAATGATGGTGAGTATTAAGACACTGACAATTTACAGTTGGTCAATTTTCTGTTTTATCCCTGGATTTGGTTTAACAGACTCGAATTATTTTAGAAAGGATTATGACATTTCTAAATATTAAAATGGAGAATTATTACACATTTTACCTTAAAAAATACTTTATAATCAAAACCAGAGCCAGTGACCTTCCAAAATAATCTGCTTTTCATCCAAGTTTCTGTTAGTGTGAAACGTAACCATGAAGCATGGTTCTTCGACAAATATAACAATAATTAGAGTTCAGTCCTTTCATGTCCCTTTGTTGTGCTCTTTTGCAAAGGGATTTAGAAATCTCAGAACGGTGCTGGAGTTTCTGTTTAAAAACAGTCATGATTTGTCAAGTCCACCGATAGTGTTGTTCAAGGGTGACTCACAGCATGCTAAGTAAGAATCTGGATCAAAGCACATATATGAAAAATATCTATCTATCTATCTATGTACATAGATAGAGGTAGAGATAGATGTAGCGATAGATATAGATTTCAGGATCAAACTATCTCTGGACACAGCTACACATGCACATTTGCTGCATAGTAACTGAAATTACTGTGCAGTGCAGGTATGCTCATACTGCACAGTAAATATGGCAACTTACATTGATGTGAGCGTAAATTATGCCGGTATAAAATTTAGGCCTGATTTGTTACTGTACAGTAACGCATGTGTAGACACCTTACTGTGGGAATAACTTTAGTCCCAAGTCAGTCCACATACAGCGTTAATGTGCATTAACACCTGCACATGTAGACACCAGCCTATTCCTGCTTACTGCGCAGTAACTTACTGCACAGTTAATTTAAAGCAGCGTACATGCGTGTGTAAACATGTCTCTCTCTCTCTTTTCCTCTCTCTTTCTCTTTCTCTCTCACTCTTGCTAACAAACCTCTCTGTATCTCTATATCATTCTTAAAGTATGGGTACCAGAAGAGGGGACAGTATTCTAGTATGTCTGTGTGTGTTTATAGATAGTATATATGGAGTATTACAGACACACATATATATATGCACACTATATATACTTATATCTAAAATATATTTTGTGTGCCTAGAAGGAACTGAGTCAAGGGGAAGATAGAAGAGGTTTGATTTTGCAGCACCTACAATAGCATCCAGTAAGTTACAGTATTGTGGACATACATTTGCCCCAAACATGTCCTGCACAGCACATGCATGTTGCACAATTAGAGGGTGTTGACTACTTGACCAGCTCTACTTAGACCCCTGGTATCCTGTTATCACCATTTCTCAGATGAAGCCAGTACAATGTATGCAAGCCAACCTAGTCGATCTAAGGAGAATATGTACAGGTACATCAAGAAGGTGGATAGTAACAAATTCAGTGAGTATGATGCCAGACAAAAACACTGTGTGTATCTCTTTTAAAGAAATATCCAATCTTGATTTAAGAAATCCCATCGGTAGAGGATCAAACCGAGGTAAGTTGTTCCTGTGTTTAAATACTCTTACAACAAAATGTTTGCACCCTGTTATTAGCTTGAATTTGAGCAACTTCTAATTCATACCTTTGAATCTGGCTATTCAACGATCTTCTAGTTTGAGGAACTTTCTCTCATCACATTTCTCAACTCCGTGAATGTACTTACAGATTGTGATTTTTTTCAAGCACAGTGGACTTTTCATTGTAAGGCAAGTTTTTTAATTCTTCAGTCATTCTTGTGATTCTTCTCTGAGCCTTCCTTAAGTTATCAATAACCTCCTTGAAGCGTGGGCACCGGAAGAGGGTGCAGTATTATAGTAGCATCCTCCCCAGTACTAATAACAGATATAATACAACCTCTTTGTACTTCTTGGTATTTCCTTAGTTACCCATTTAAAGATCACGTTAGCCCTTTTGACTGCACTGTCCCATTGGAAGATCACACTCAACTGATGATCCACCGTGACCACCGAGTGCTTTTCAGTGTCTATAATCCTATTTTATATGGCTTACAACCTTTGTTCTTGTAAACATGACTTTACCTTTAACCATACTGAAACATTTATTATTCACTTGCCCCTCTCTTAATAAGCAACGTAAGCCACTCTGTACCTGGCCTCTTATTTATTTACCACTTCTGCAATTTTTTTTGTTCAATAATGGTTTTTGATTGCATTTTGCTCTTCTTGGCTCATTAGTTGAAATGGAAAATGACAATGCTACAAACTGAAACCTGTGCAATTCTATTGGAAACTCACCTACTCAGTGATGGTTCATTTACCATACAATTTGAAACCAGCTAGCAAGCCAATTTTTATTCCACTTAATGCCTTACATTTAAATTCTGTATTGTTTTAATTTTATAATCAAAGAGTTATGTTGTACCAATTGACATGCGTTATAGTTGTTTAACTGCATTGTATTAACAGTGGGCAAAGCTACTTGTTCATTAGTGCGCCTTAGATACTGCACATCTAGTTTAGTACTTCTTCAATTAAGTGCCAACTAAATGGGCAGAACCTAGAGTAACTGCACAGTAGCACTGGTGCACGGTTATTTAGTGATGCTTACTGCACATTAGCCTAATAATACTGCGCAGTAGGCTATTAGCATGATTTGTGCTGTGACACGCTACTGCATGGTGTTATTAAGCTAAGCATCTTGTGTAGACGTGCCAAGTAAAACCTTGGTCAAATGAATTTGTAATGTCATTGGAGGTATCTAATTAGTCTCACAGGATCTATTTTCCATAAATCTGTGTTGAGTGGTATTCATTATATTACTCTCCTTTAATTCTTCATTAGGTCCTGTATAAATCATTAGGTTATCTTGCCTAGGATTTATTTCAGGGTGACAAGCCGATAATTACATATGTCATCCCATTTACCTTTTTTAATGACTACCATTACATTAGCTTTCCCCTCCCCCAGTCTTCTAGAGCTTCCCCAGTGCTCCAAGACTTATTGAAAATCAATATTATTGAACCAGAGAGTTCCTAAGCTAGCTCTTTTAAAACTCTTAACTTTCAACTTTTAAAACTTTCAAGTTTCAGGTACCAACCACTGATGAGGTTAGAAGAAAACATCTATTAGAGACAGATTATTTTATAATTGTTTTCAAGTATCTACAATTAGCCACCATCAGAGGCAGGCTTTGGTGATCTGGTTTGATGGCAATTCTTCTGTGCCTCGTTGTTTGCACTGTGTTTTCTCTCCATGCATCTATGTGCTCAGCACACAATGTAAACCTAGCTTTTGGTGAGAATTTCACTCAGCAAACAGGCTGGCTCTCCTACTCTTTCTGTGTTTTCAAATGCAACATGGACAGGCCCGCTAATAAAGTCAAGGGGCCTGTAAGCTTAATGACCCATTGGAGTCACATGGCTAGTGCACCCCAGTTTCTGTAGACAGCAGCCACAAGTAAATGATGCAGCTTTCACCCAGTTATCGCTGTATCAATTACTAACGTTTGACTAGTGCATAACATAAGTTTGGCTGGCCCATGTCTTGCAGAAAGGCATCCAATATTTAAAGACATCAAGAGCTGGACATTACAGTGCTAAATCCTTCCGATTGTTAACCCTCCCCCACCCCACAAACCAGTGTCCTGTCTCCAATTGTACTTACCTGGTTTAGCTTCCAGTCACTGGGCTTTCCTTTTCATGATTCCTCTTTTAAATTAATACCTCCTTAATACCCAGGATTTACTCTCTGAGGAGGTACTCAAACACTGTAACCATCTTGTTGATAACCTAAACAGACTTTGCTCCTGATGTCTTGCACAAAAAGGTATACTATTTTCTTTAGTCCTTAAATCATCCTCATGGCTCTTTTCTGCACCAGGTTCAGTCTCTCACCCTCCATTTAAAAATGTACAGAGGCTAACAAAATAAGATCTGTGTCCACGTGTATGGCCTCTAAGTACTATGATCATGGTGGTGATAACAATACTGGTAACAACAACAACGTGGACACCGGAACTGCATATAGTAATCTAGTACGTGTCTCACCAGTGCCATATACAGAAGCAAAGTTGCTTTTCTACTCTTATAACCATGTTTATATATCTAAAGATTGTATTAATTTTTTTTTTGCAACATTTATTAGGAACTCATGCTGAGGTGGTTGTCTACTATACCTCCTAGATCATTTTCATAGTCATCTCATACTGGGGTACATTCTCCCTTTCCATTTGTCTGATTGTCATGCCTTGCTTTTAGATTCATAACTTTGCCTTTTCTTTGAAACACACTTTGTTTGCATAGGACAAGTATATCAATGTATCCAGGCTGCTCTGGATCAGCCTTGGATCGGACCAGTGCTACTTTTTTTTGAGTCTGATTTTATTCAAGTTTATCCTGCTCTCATCATTATTTATTACTGTGGCATTCTTTGCAAATCTGGTCAACAGTGGGTCTGTCTACACGAGATGGTAAATGTGCAGTAGACTAATTCTACTTTGTATTAAAGCGTCACAGTGAAAGCCATGCTACTGTGCTAATGCGCAGTAGAATCAGTCTACTGTGGATTAGCATCACTTAAAAGGCATGTGACAATGCTACCGCTCAGTAGCACCAGTTACTGCACATGCATTTATTACCTGCTATTCCAGGTACTAAACTTAATGCTCAGTAACCACAGTACATTAATGCATGTGCAGATGGGCCCAGTGAATTCATATTTAAGTCCAGATCACTGAATAGGCTCCATCTTGCAAACCCACATACATGACAAAAATGTAATTCCACATGAGTAATTCTAGTGAATTCACATTTTCAAGTTCCATTCAAAAGCCAGTTCCTACTAGTGAAGTACAGTTGAAAAGAAAAATTCCAGTAAAATCATTTAACCTGGGAGGCTCAGGAGACATAGGTTCAGTTCTACCAGAAACGTACTGTGTAATCTTGAAAAATTCACTTAATTGTTCTATTCCTCAATTTCCCATATGTAAAATGAAGAAAGTAG
>NW_017728918.1:4517258-4539599 GCF_001723895.1 Crocodylus porosus | reverse complement strand
GAGCAAGTGTGTTTCTAGTGCAGTCCCAAATTGAGATATTCTTGGTTCTTTACTATAAAAGAATTTTATCAAGGACCCAGAAAAAACATAAATATCAGTAAAGTCTGCATGTGATTGGAAGATGGGAGGAGTGATAAATATGAAGAGAACAGGTTCTGGTCACAGTTATCTCAATATAGCCAAATGTAAGGCCATATATTTATGCATAAAGCATATGATCCATTCTTACAGGACAGGGGACTTCATAAGAAACCATGATGGGCTCAGTGTCATGGTACTATGTCAGCAAAACCTGTGCTCCCAGTGTGACAGTGGCCAAAAGGACTCATGCAAACTTTGGGTCTATAAATAGAAGACTATCGTGCAAGAGTTATGAACATTGTTGTCTTTAGAAACCCCTCATCATTAAAGGTGATGGTGCTAGGTGAGGGTGGTTGAGTCAAGGTGTGTGTGCGGATGACTGTACACATACCTTTTGTTACAAAACCTGAAACACCCCTTCCTGTGTGAATTCCTCTGCTGCTGCTGCCTCATCTTTCACTTTCCCTCCTTTTCGCACAAGTGCATGCTGCTGCTGTTCAAAAGTTTATGTAAATCAGCAAAGCCCCAGGATGGTGGTAGCCCCAAATACGGTTTTCTACATCAGCCAGGGTTCTGGCCCAGAATCAGTACGGATGAAAGTGGTTGACACTGTGAGTGCGTCTACCCATTGCCTTACAGTAACATAGCAGCACGCTATGTTGCCGTGCAGCACACTATAGTAACGTAGCAATCACGCAGGTCTACATGTGATCACTAGCTATGGTATAGTGTACCGCTATGGCAGCATAGTGGCAAAATCTAACCATGTGCTGCAGTATGGTGTACATACTGCACCGTGCTTTAATATTTCCAAAAGGAAGTAGTAAAGCACTGAGCCATAGCAATATTACAGTACAGTGATGTGTAGACATGCCCTGTAAGTGGGAGCTTAGGTTCCTACAGATGTTCAAGCCCATGTGGAAATAGGCAGGCATTTTAACAATCACATCCTTGGACTTAGCAGGTTGATTTAGCTAGCTTTAAAATAGCTAGCTTGGGTATTAGAAGCAGTGATAGCCACAGCACAGGTGATCTGAATATTAACCCTGTTCCTTGGGTGGGTTTTAAAATCTGCCTTGAACTCCTTGCTGTCCCATGTAAATTGATATCAGTAGCTGAGCTAGTAGTTAAAGTGCACCTACGCTAGACATACCCTTAGCTCCTAATGGCCAGATTTCAAAGGGATTTAGGTGCCTAAGGATGCTATTAAGTTCCTAATGGGATTTTCAATAGATGCTTTGAAATCAATGGGTTTTAGGTACATGGGGACATTTGAGAATCTCAATAGTTGACTAAGTGTTTGCCCCTAAGTCACTTTGGAAAATGGAATTTAGGATCCTCAGTCAGGTAGGTGTTTTTAAAACACCTATCCTCTTCTGATGAGAAAACAGGCTTGGTTGATAAAGGAAACTGTGTTGACACAACGTAGATTTCTATAACGCATTTTATTTACTACCCCATGAGATTCTGAGGAAAAATCAGCACTATACAATAACAGTGCAGACTCTTTTATTAAAAACAAGCTGATTATTTAAAAAATAATTCTCAGTGGGGAACCATCTCCTCATTAGGAGTCTTCAGTGAGAGAATCTGTTTCCATTCTTAACTGTGTAATTCAGCATTTGTGTCCGTGATCTGGGGGAACAAATCTTTTAAAGTTGGCAGCTTATGCAGAAATCGATGAAATGTAAATGACAACAGGTCAGGTCCATGCAGTGACTTGCTCTGCAAGGTAATTGGGATGTCACTTGATCTACGTGCATTTAATATAGCTATTAAGGAACAATGACTGTAGGTCATATTTAGAGATGGGGGACAATCTTTAGGAAAGCAGTGCCTCAGAAAAGAACTTAGATGTTGGGTAAGAAACCGTCGCGAGCTCATTGTATTATGTGGAGGCTAAGAGAATCAATGTGATCCTTGGGGGTATAAGGGGGAATATAATATAGAAACCACTGTTTGCAGTATTAGAGAGACCATACTTTGAAAGGACATTGATAAATGGGAACGGGCTAATGAAAGAGCTTCAGGAATGAATAAGCGCTTGTATTATAGCAAGGTCTGGTCTAGCTGCCTTGCAGTGATAGACAAAAGAAGCTCAATCTATTTAGCTTAGTAAAGAGGTTAGGAGGTGACTTAATTACAGTATCTAAGTACTAACATGGGAAAGACATTTTTAACAGTAAAGGGCTCTTTAAACTAGCAAGTACAAACTCCCAGAGATCCAATTGCTGGAAGCTCAGGCTAGACAAATGCACAGTAGAAGAGATGGGAGAGTATTTTACAAGCATAATTAACCACTGGAACAATTTAGTGAAGGATGCAGTGAATCCTCCATCACTAGATACAAGCATGTCAAGTTTAGATGTTTCTCAGAAGATAAATTATGCTCAACCCAAAGTTATGGCCGTGTTTTAGGAAGGAACCAAACCATTTGTTGACATGTTATAGCTTGTGTTCTGCTCAGAGTCATACTAGGTGATCATCATGGTCCCTCTAGGTTGAAAATCTGTAGATCTCAGAGCTCTCACCTCAGCATATTCCTTCATAAAAGAATTCAGGCTGAGTTAGATTTCTGTAACAGGGGTTACCACTGCTGCACAGTCCTTTTGCACGCTCCCCCTGGAGCCTGCAGCTTGATACATTACAGCTTCAAACAACTGCAATTGTTTTTTAGAATGATTTGTTCTTTTTACTCCTGTTCCTCCTGTACCTCCAATTGTCTTTTTGTAAAATGAAGTTTGGGTTCTTTATTTTTCAAGGAGAATTGCTCTATGCCCTTTCGGAAAAGCCTCATCCTGCAATGTAAAAAACAGCCTGCTGTTCTGTTGTGCATAAGAGGCCTTTTATGTTTGAATTCATATTAGAAGACATATTGAAAATTGGCCAGCATTTGTTGTGATAGAAAATGCTGAAGTTAGTGTACCTGAGGCATGTCTACACATGCATTAATGCACTTTAGTTAATGCACATTAGAGCTAGTACCTCCATTGTGAGGTACTAGGAAAATTTGCAATAGCCTGTCTTAATGCACATTAATTAAAGAGCATGCTTTTTTAGGGCTCCTATACACATGCAGGAAGCTGGCTCTGATGGCTAGAAATCCAGCGTGTTGGAGCAGGCATGATTAATTGAGTCTGGGCATACACATGCTCCAGCAGACTCTGGTGTCACGTGCATTAGCGTCCCTGCACCAAGAAATGGTGGTGGGGCACTTTGAACTAAAGCTCATTCATCTGGCCCCAGCTGTCTATCCTGCCCAGCTGCAGGGAGGCTGGACCTGATGAGCTCATGAGGTCCCTTCCAACCCCTAACAACTATGAATGTATGATGAGGTTTAGTTCAAAGCACCCCACTGCCTTTTTCAGCATGGGGGTTGCTGCTACATGTGATGCTTGGTTGATTTTAATTAAAAGACTCCCTAATTAAAGCAACCACAGAGCATGTGTAAAAATAACTTCATGACACTTCATGCACATTAGCTTATTTTAATGTGCATTAACTAAATAGCATTTTTTTAGTGATGCTTTAATGTGCATTAAAATAAGCTAATGAAGATTAAAGACTATGTGTAGATGCATCCATTGAGCCCTATCAGACAGCAAAGGTACAAAATTGTACCCTTTTAAATGGCAAAGTTACTAGCACTGTTGTGTTTCATACTGTTATACTGCTCCACATTCAGTTGTGTCAGAACTGGACAAGAGAATGGGCTGATTGAGCTATTTAATTCATTGCTGCCAATATTAGTTGCCTGGGAATACACTATGTAAGGGAAAGATAGATTGCTGTGTAAGGAGGAGCTATCCCTGGGTAATGCAGCACATGGTTTATTTTTAACCGACAATGTTTTAAGCTGCTGCTTGTATACAGAGACAGTGAGCTGTCATATTTTGGGGCAGTTGGAAAAGAAATATTATCCTCAATATGGGTGTTGTGGACTGAAGCAGTAAAGAGGCAAGAAATAATAGTACAAACAAATGGATTGATTGTGGTGTTCTCAGTTACAGGAAGCTATGTAAAGGAGAGCACTGGGACCCAGTAGTGATATTCCAGTGGGGTTTTTTTGTAATCTATAATGATGTGCTTCTGTACATTTTATCATGTCAGCCAAGTATGTGCATTCACACAGAGCTTGCTCATCTGCTAACATCCTGTCCTATCATGTACTGGGCTCAGGGTATAATCTCGAGTGGACTTTTGTTGGTTGTTCCAGAGGCCTGTTCAAGATGTTGAACCCTGTTCAACATCACCAGCTGAAATGTAGTTACAGGGCAGGATCCAGGGGGGTGTACTGGTGCTCTTGCACCAGCCTTTGATTCCTGCTCCACCCAAAGTTAAAAGCAGCATTTCTAGTCAGGCGATGTTGAGAGATTTAATTGACTTCATGGTTCAGTACAGTCTATCTGATTCCTTCTAAACTCTTTATTCCACAGGCGTTAGTGGAATAAACACTTCTTTATAATGGTCTTGATGCTCCACCAATCAAGCTAGCCTTTGTTCTGCAATCCTAGTGTCTGTTCCCTACTCCTGGTAAGGAAGCTCCTAATTCACAGCCCTGCAGATTGTTTTCTTAACTCATTCCAGTGAAGTTATATTTGTTTTTACTTCAATCTTAATAATACAGCCCTAGGCCTCTAGCATATTAGTAAAGCTTCTAGTTTATTTTTAACTGGAGAAAAAATATTTGGGTTTTTTTTATATGTGATGATTCACCTCACCATATGCACCCACTTTTTCAAAATTCTGGATCTGATCATGGTTACATGACAAAGCCGCAGGCCTTGGGCCTTGCTAGTTACTTCATGAGGATGTTTTTAATGATAAACTGGAGGATATGTTTACACATGGTAGGTGAAATTCTGGTTTTATTTAAGTCAATAGTAGTTTTGTTTGCTTGGAGTGCTATCAGAAGGGTTGAGGGAATTTACCATTCCACAGGATCAGATCCTCTGGGCTCAGAGGTCTGATTTAGCCTCACGGCAGGGAATCAGGGAAAGGGAATAAGCACCATTTACACCAACCCTGGCTCAGTGCCCTGTGCCAAGCTGGCTCTAGTAGGCCAATCCTTTGAGGCCACAGGCAAGAGGTCCCACCGACCCCAGCTTTTAGAGGCTAGACCCAGCCTGCAGTACTCTGTTGGGGCAAAGACTTGAGGTACTTGTCCCTGATCCTTATGCGCTTCCTTGTTTCATTTATCAGATCTCCAGTTTTGACTCTTGACTTCTGGCACATCCTGACCCTGGCTTTGGCTCCTAATTCTGACACATCCAGATTCTGCCTTTGGCTCTTGGCTCTGATTTCTGGCAATCCTGACCCTGGTCCTGGCATATCCTGATTTTAGCCTTGACTTCTGATTCCGGTTCCATCTTCTGGCATATCCTGACTCTGGCTTAGACTCCTGATTCCTGGTTGCTGGCATCTCCGAACTCCTTGCTCCCTGAGAATGAAACCCCAGACTTTGCTCATGTGTCAGGCGACCATCCCTGACCACTCATGCCCCAATCCCTGACCGAACTTGCATGTATCGCATCTCAGAACAATGTAGGCCATCACCTAAAGGACCTTCCAGCCTTCCTCTGCTCACTGGGTAGTCAAGAGGCCAGGAGGGGAGCAAGCCAGAGGGCATATGACTAAGTGAGATAGACATTGTCTTAGAAGAGAAGGGCCCTGGGTTCTGGTAACTGCCCTTGAGCCAACTCAAACAAAAGTTATCATACAATTGTCTGGTTTATCCAATGACTATTAAGTGCAAGATGCCAAAAAGCCATGAACCAAATACATGGCTACATGTGGATGTGTACATAACACTTTGATGCATAAAGATAAAATAGGAATTGGCCCTTTCTCTCTCATTCTTTTCTACAGCTATAATATGGGAATAATAGTGCTTTTGTTCTCTCATCTGTGCATTGTCTGTTTTTCATTTATCTCAAACATATGCTCTTTGTGTGAGGGGCAGTTGCTTGCTATGTGTTCACACGATGTCTTGAACAATGGGCCTTGTTTTCAGTTGACGGTCCTATGTATCCCTTTAAAAAATATATGTTAATGATAGTTACTACTCCATGGTGAGGTCTTCTTGAGTTTTCCAGACACAAAAATTATTTCCAAAAACCAGACATCACATTAAATCAACATAGATTTTATTGCCGTGAAATGTTCAATCAAATGTGGTCATTATCTTCATAGACTCATGTAAAACAGACAGGTCATATAGGAAATAGAAATATAAAAGATTATGTTTCTTCACCACTGAATTATAAATTAAATTAAATTAAGTGGAAGGGAAAAGAAAAATCCCCAAACCAATAAATAGGACATTGTTTGTTTGTGACCAAGTGCGCACTCACATTTAAATACAATCACAACAGCTGCTGTACAGAACAGAATTCATCATACAAAATAAATAAAATAAAATAATAATAAAAAAGCATAGCATTAAAAAAGGTCAGATCTCTCAAAATGACCTTGGCCTTGTAAAGGAAAAAGGAATCATCTTCCTCTTCCCCCCCATTCCCTAATCAGCTATATTTTGAGTCTCCACGAATCTGTAATGGGGGCAGAAGGGAAGATAGGGTTATAATTACAGTTCCTGTATAATTATTGTCATTGATTTTTTTTCCCTTGGGTTGCAAGGTTGTATCTTCCATGAAACTTGGTTTTTCCTTGCCCTTTAAAGTAAACAAGCGGAGCAGCAGAGTTACTTCTCTGAAGGGTAAAAGAAAGTCAAATTCTTTTGGAATTCATCACCAGCCCTTTGATTCCTGATTTCTAAGACCAAAAAGAGTCTAATAGGTTAGAAGAAGCTTTCAGGGATGCTGGGCTGTCAGGAAATGGGAAAGCCACCTCCTTAGCTTTTCTACAACAAGTTGAGTCTCAGCTCTGCTAGTGAGTCAATCTGCAAAGGGAGACATGAGCAGGGGGTAGTATATACACCCAGGCCTATGGTTTGAGAGGGCTGTGCATTGTGTCTGCTTGTAGTTAGCAAAAGTTTGAAGGGAGACTTCAGAGAATGAAAGCCTTGTCAACTTGGCGGACTGATCACCACCGCCCAGTGGTAATCAAGAGTTTATCTTGGGGAAGGGGTGCAAAACACCTGATAGGCCAAATTCATCATTCAGGGAATAATGGAGTGACAGCAAGAAGAAGTTACATTCTGATGCTGCTTCTAACTGCTTGCTAGGATGAAGATCAGGTCTCTTACGGTGCTGAATTGTTAGCTGGGGTACAGGTTGTAGCCATGTTGGTTGGTCTAAGGACATAGCCGACAAAGTTCTTTGGGTAAATATGATATTGGATATCATTTATTTTATTAGATAATTTATTTGAGTTGGTCTAATAAAAGATATCAGAATTACCCAAACAATGTTAGCTGGTGAGGTCACAGCCTTTCACGTGCTGGGCTCACCTGACATGATGCGGACCTCTAGGAGCTCTACTAGAGCAGCTTATTTCTTTCCCCCCTTTCTATATCAAAGGTGCATGACACACTCTCCTCTGTGGGCACAATAGCACAAATGGGCTCTGCAGGAGAGCAGTGAGATCTAGAGCAGAGGCTAGAAATGAGGATCGTGGGATCTCATTCCCAGCTCTGCCAAGGATTTACCATTTGACTTTGGGGAAGTTATTTATGGCCAAATTCTGATTCCCTTCCTTCACCATGAATAATAAAGTTAGGACTCCATAAGGGCATGGCTATACATGGAGCGAGCTGTTACTAGACCAGAGCAAGTGTAGCAGTATTTGACCTTTATCGCTCTGTGTCTATGGGATAATTGTATTAATTTACTTAGCACTTTAGGGGGTTTTCAATCCTCATGAAATACAGGATTGTAAATTGATTTGAAATCCTTTGATGGAAGGTACTGTAGAAGGGCCAAAGCTAAGAGTCTTGCTGAAATGTAAAGAAGTCAGTTCAATTACAAGCTCAATTGATCAAAATAGTCACTCCACACTTGAAACACAGGTCTGTTTTTGAGGTTAAATAATATTGGTTCAGTTCTTTTCAGGTTTTTTTCTTTCTTTTTCAAAACTTTCCTGCAGTTTGAGGTGTTTTTCATGGTAGCAAACATGAAATTAGACTGGTGCCCCTCAAAGTGTTTTAACTTTAGCTGAATTGATGGACAACATTAATGGATTAAAATGTCTCTATCATAGGCATCTGCTGTGTTGTGATTAGACTGATTTTCAATGTCATTTTTTCCTATAGGCCCAAAGAAAAGAAAAAGAGGGGGGAATATTTTGAATGTGTATGGAGGGTTGATGAGATTTTGGGCTTGGACTTTCAAAGGAGCCCTAGAAAGATTAGATATGTCTGTCCTAGAGGCAAGCATTTTTCGAGTGATAGCCTTTTTATTAGGCCAACTGTAAGGCTGGGGTAAAATCAGACGTGCTATCACCTGTAAGGCATTCATCATCAGGGTGAAGACCTGATGCCTTGCCATTCAAAAGCTTGTCTAACTTTATGTCAGTCATGCAGCCAGTACAGTAAGAGATATCACCCTAAAAATCCTTGCCCCTGGACCATCACAGCTCCAACATCACTCTAATCCTATCATATGTCTACGCTGACATTTTTTTATTGATCCTGAGGGCACACTTCAATCAGCTTGAACCATATGAACCATCTCTCTCGATCTTTAATTTTCCTTCCTGCCTGCACCACAGCCCTCCACATTGCGCTTCCTGTCCCTCAAACAGAGCCCTTCTAGGAGTTAGTCTGAGAATGACTTGTCTCTCCTTCTGTACTTGGTTGTAATGAAAGGCAAGAGAGATATAGGGGTAGTGGCAGAGAAGATCCGGAAATCAGGAGCAGGAAGCTGTGGGATGGCTACAGGCTGACTTCGTGCACTTGCAGCCTGCGGTGTCCGGGTGGATTTCAAATGCACTGCCAGCACGGCCAGGCCAGCTGGCATGTTTCACCATGTACCATGAAGGTCTACAGAGCTTCAAGGTTGTGTTGGAGTCCTACTGAGTGTTGAACATTGAGGTCTCCCCTGTTGGTGGTCAGTGGGGATGGGCTTTAGAGCAACCTCAAAGTCAATTCAAATAGTAGTATAGGCATAACCTTAGGGGATCAAATCCCAGTGAAATCCAAAGGAATCTTGGAGCCTAATTCTTTTAACTTCCTTGAAAATGCCAATTACCTTAAAATAACTTAAAAATACTTCCCCTCCAAAATTAGTATACAAATTTCAGCTGCCCTCCTTGGCAGCATTTGCAAGTGTTTCGTGTTCAAATGTATCATGGGAGTAGGGAAAAGAAGCAAAAGTGTGATTTCAGATATAAGGGCCCAGTCCAAAAACAATCAGGGGAAGGAATCCTATTGACTTCAGTAGCTTTGGATCAGGCTTTCTGTAATTTCCTCCTATTAATTTGTAGAGCACATAGGCATAAACTCCAAGTGCTGAGACTTAAGAAACACCCATTTTCTATGAATGCTAAATAGGTGGAAGTGGAGCTCAAGATAAAAAAAAGAAACATGCTGCATGAATAGCAGGGCCTTGAAGTGGCTGATTTCCAACAGAAAATATTGAATAGTAAACAAAAATGAAGCATTGCAAAGGCTGTGGGATGCATAATGAATACCTTAATAATATTTCAAGCAATGCTGCAGAAGGGCAATTTCCTGGTTAAGGTATTTGCTCCATCATAACCAAATGCTAAAAACTTGATAGAATCCATTAACACAGTTCAAGCCTTTGGCCTACGTGACTGATATATTTCAAAAGCGGGAATGTCAATTTAAAACATGGAGAAGCATTGAGAAAAATATCTGTGGAGTTCCCCGCTTCCATTTTACCAAACCAGCTATACAACCAGTCCAGATTTTTCAGAATATGAAATTCTATATCTATAATCTAAATTTTGTATTTTGAAAAATGTTGACGGTTGTGTAGCTGGTTTCATAAAATGGAAGAGATATATATCCAAAAGACTTTTTAGAACATGGTCTTCTTTTACAGTTTTTCTCCTCTTGGTTCTGATTTTGGCCCACTCAGGTTCTTGAACTGAAGGAATTTAAATGGACTTTCATTATACTTTCATAATATGGTTGATCTGGAGACATTTTAAAAGGAAATTAGTATTAATGAGAACAATTCATCTTAGACCCATGGTGGGTCTAAACCTGAGAAATGCTGTGAACTACTAACACCCAGCAGTCTTTGGGAGTTGGATTGTACTCAGGGTATTCAGCAGTTCTCAAGATTTTGGGTTTTTTTTTCTTATTTCCCCTGGACTGGCCAATGAAAATAGGTGAATGAGTTCCTCTTTTCGTTATGGTGAGTGGCTAGTCCCTTTCAAGTTCAAATCTCTGCAGAATGGTGGAGTATTCAAGTTGCCAGGGCTACCGTCATCATTTGCAATTGTTCCCACTTGAAAAAAAAAAATTATGGCCATTTTTATCTGATCTTGAATTTTCTTAAAAGAAACCTTATTCCAATGAGAACTAAATATAGGGCTAGACTGGCCTTGGTAGTTTCCCTTTAACAAGCAGGTAAGTTTTGTAAACCTCAGTCAAATCTCTCAATCAATATATATACACGGTGCTGGAACCTGTCTCTAGTGAAGTCAATGGCATAGCTCCTGATGACTTCAGGGGGAGGGGGAGCAAATCAGGCGACAATGCCCAGCCGTGCTTTTTGAAAACCAATCTGATCTCTTTTGTGCTGCCTATTTGCAGCCAATATGCTAGTGCCACAGTATTCTGCCCTTCCGAATGAAGAGACACAAGGGAAACAGCCAAAGAAACGGTGAGCTAATAAAGTAAAAATCCTGGGGCAGAAAGATGGAATTAACTGCAAGCAGTGGAATTGGACTGGACAAACCTTGTTTTGAAGCAAGCAGAACATGTCGAATGTTTGATGCTGTGTGTAGCTGGGGGTCAATTAATACCTTCGAAATAGGGGAGAAGGGCCATTAACCCCCCGGCTGCCTTGGACTGGACCAGTCTATCCTAGGTGTCATATCAATTTTGAATTTTTTTTCTTAAGACCCTTTTTTGGAACCTCTGCATCCCAGCATTATTGCAAGCGGGAAGTCAGCTGTAGCAGTGAGCCATAGAAAGAAAGAAAGCATCGTGAAATAAAGGCAAACCAAAAGGCCTCTCTGCCCGCCTGCAGGCCCAGATTGGATTCAGCTGTCAGGAGGAGGGGCTAAAAAGATGCAAGCCCCTCCTATTGTTGAATCTAACCTCTCGTTCTTAGTGTGGAGGATGTTCCTGGAACCCTCAAGACCTTTTCATTTCCATCTGTGATCTCCTTCCCTTGAGAGACACTTCTTGAATGGTGGGGACAGGGCCCTGATGGGCTTCGGCATTATTTCAACACTAGTTTACCAATACATGCCCAAACTGGGAGAGGCTGCCCCAGCACTGAATGGTTCATCATTTCCAGGACACAGAGGTTCATCTCTTTCCAAGTTCCAGCATTGTCCCCTGATGCTCAGTCTGGGGGGTCGAAGTAGGCACTCCTTCCAGTTTTCTCCATCACATGGGCGAAGTCATCGTGACAGATCTGTGTACCCCATGGCTGGTGTGCTTTCCAGATCCCTACCTATGTTGCCAGATAAGAAAGTGCTTTGAGTTAGCCTGTGACAAACCACACGCACGCCGCCTCAGCCAGGTCCAGAAGTGCTTATAGAAAATGGTGCTAGTGTATCATTCGGAGCGATCAAATACTACGTGCACAAAAAAAACAAAAAAAGGAGTTTAGAGCAACATCAATAAAAAAAGTGACAATTTCATCACACAATTACTGTACACTGCTGTTCTAAGAGTTGAGTATTTCTCTCTCTCTCTCTCTCTTTCACTCTTGTGTTTAATCTTTTTTTTCCCCTCTTTTGGATTTGGTCCACTGGAGATAAATCACCCTCAATGATATATATATTTAAAAAAAATATCAGCAGCAAGACTCTCTTGAAATAGATTCTGTTTGATGTAGCTAGTCTGTCTTTTCTGTTTTGCCCTCTTTCACAGCAGCCTCTGAAGTTTTCCGCAGGGGGGCTTTCTCCGCGTTGGCATGTCCTTGGCCAGATTCAGCAGCTCCGCCGTTTTTGTGCGCTGTGTGTTTTTCCAAGTAGTTCAGCATTTCACTGAGAACAGTTTGGAAAGTGCTGAGGGCAGCACATATTGCAGGCGTTCCAAAACCGTGAGTGATCAAGCTAGAAATGGGAGAGAGATACAGAAAGAGACAAATATTGAAGAGTTTACACAGATTATGGTACAGTGAAATTCAAGACTTTTTAAAATATTTATTGCCTTGGAGGAAAAAGAAAAAACAGCTTAGATGCAATTTCAAAGGCTAGTTTGGCAGTAGGAATACCAGGTTTGAAACACCCAGGGCGTATCACCATTGACTGTAATGGAGCCATGGCCACTTACACCACCTCAGAATCTGTCCTGTTACTGTATTTGAATCCCAACTACATTGATTTTATCCTGCTTAGGTAGATTAAATGCATTCCGCACAGTTTATTGAACCTTTCATATGAAACTTAAAAAAACCAGGGGTCTGGTTACCGAGCACAGATGTTATAGGCAATGTTCACCGATGCAAATGTGTGTCTTACTGTTGTAAGACAGAAGGTTTTGTGTTCCTGCTCTGTGGCTGCATTTAGATAGTGCTGCATAAATATAAAGTGTTTGGAGACTGAGGGGGATGTATACCTCTAGGGTCAGAGTCTGTTCCACGTATTCAATGAGGAAGGGATCTAAGCCCTTAGGGGCCCAAGTGTGATTCTAGTCCAGCACAAGTCTCTAAAAAATGTTAATACAAAAGGTAGATTAGCAGACCATCCTCCTTTTCTCTTCTCTTTTTGTGTCTCAACTTCAAGGTCAAGATGACGTGCCAAGAGTAGATGGACTAATAATGGATTTTCAAGGACTCAAGCTGAGTAGACTAGAATTGCACCTAAATCCACTACGTGTTAACACCTGCAGTGGAATCTGGCACTGTCTGCATCATGCCCAATGGCAGACACGCACAAGCCAGTGATTACATTTGTAGGAAGCGAATACTAGAGCTGGTCAGGAATTTTTTGACTAAAAATACTTTTGTTGGAAAATTCTGATTTGTGAAAGCCATATCTGTTTGCAGGAAAAGATCAGTTCCAACAAATGTCCTGTCTGAGGGGTGAGGGGGGGAAGGAATCCTTAATCAAAAAAGAAAAAGCGTGTGTGGGGGGTAGTGCTCATGTTGGATTTGTCAAAACCTTTCCTTTTGACATTTTCAACATCAAAAAGTTCTATATTTCAGCTGGCAATGGTTTTTTTTTGTTTTTTTTTAAACCCAAACAAAAGATCAAATAATAATTGAAAAGGTCAACATTGACATGAATTATTTTGAAATGACACAAGGAAAATGTTTCAGTTGACCCCAGTCACACTGAGATTCAGAAGCCATGTTTGAAAGCTTTAAACTTTCCATCTTGATTCGGAACGGGGGACGGCGGGGGGATGAAATCTCAAACTGGGCAGTACAAAGAAAACCATTTCTATTCAGCTTGAATAGTGCCTCCTGCTCAGCAGTGACCTCTCTGGTTGTCTCGGGATCTGCATAGAGAACCTTCCCAGCAGATATCATTAGTTTAACCTAGCCCTGGCAGACAATTTTTATGACAAAGAGTTTTTGCAATGCTCATGTGAGATCTATGTTTTTATCCCCGCTTATCCAGTGATGTAAAGAGAGCATAAGTATTTATGTCCCTTACTTCTTATCAGTAGCTTTTCCCCCCCTTAATTCTGGTGAATATTTTTTGCAAGTTCTTTATATTTCAAAGCTCTGGAAAGTTTAGATCTCCCTTTCTTGTTCTGATGAGAAGAGAAAGGATGATTTTACAATGGAAGCAAAAGCCTAAGAGACAGACTTAGGGTGAACACTTCATGCGCGATTCCATAAAAACCAAACGTAGCAGCTGATTTTCAGAGCTGCTTAAGTCCTGCTGAGTTCAACATAATCTCAGGACACTCTCCACCTGTGAATCAAATCAGTTTTTAGTTAGCCACCTAAATATGGATACAACACTTGAATTTATACTACCTGAATTTGAATCTTTTGGCCTTGGATATTCTCAACTACCCTAGAGACTTCCTCGAGCAACTTTATACAAGTCATTTCACTGGGTAATACTACCTCCCTGGGTATGGCAAAGCTAAATGAATTGATTTTTGCGCTGTGTGTTGGGAAATTCAGAGGAAAGGAGATACCCATCAACACTTTACCATCATTATGCTTTAGCATGCCCACTGCACCTTCCTGCCTGCAATCATGCCGTGTGCTATGATGCAAGTGTGTCTGTTCATGTTTTAATGATGTCCTTACTTAAAAGCAAAAAGATCCAAGTGTGCCTGAAGGCTTGGACTCTGGTTTGGCAGCTACCTCAAGGACTTTTGCATACCTCAGGCTGGTGGAGCTCTGTCACATTGCCACAGAAACATACTTAGGCTCCACAGGGGAGGAGGCTACCATCTGCAGCAATTTTTTAACACCCTAATTTAAAAAAAAAAAAAAAAAAAGCATGTGCCCCATTACCTGACTTCTGGGAATGTTAAGATCTCTAAAACCCAGAAGGCTCTGCCCAGACTTCACAACATGCTGCGGATGCCTGACAGCAACCAAAGACAAGTCCCAACAATGACAGAGAGAAGTAACACAGAGCTTGCTCTTCTTATTTATGAGTAGAATGGATGGTTTCATTTATTGCAGGGGTAACCTCTTCGTATTTTTATTTTGCAGTCAACTAGAAGATTGTTCATGGATATCAGATTCTGGTGCCTTTCCTCATGCTGAGTATAACAAAGAAGCTGTTGTGTGGCATGATGTCACTGTGTAGAAGTACAGGTATTAGAATCCAGCCCTTCCATGCTAGAAGGATAGAGCTTATAAAGGAATAGACACAGGACACATACAAACTTTAGATTTTACTCCAAAGTAAAATTAGACCAGTGTGTGGACATGGCAGCAGTTTTCAAAGGTTGGAAAGGGTCTCATAAACCAGAAAGGGAGGCGGGGAGGGAAATACTAGGGAAAAGTAGGACAATGAAACAGGCTTCTCAGGCAACTTTTGGAATCTCATGCACTGAGGGTGTCCAAAAGGAGGTTAGACAGGTATTTTTTAGGTTGTTTTAGGAAAAATACATCCTGCATTTGTGCAGGGAGTTGGACTAGGTGAACCATGAAGTCCCTTTCAATCCTATGATTTTATGAAAACAGGCTCAATGTGGATAGGCTAGTTGATCCCCCACCTGGGCAGGTGAATTTGCAGTCACAAGTCAGGAAATCTATAAGTATGGGTATAATAGGGCAGTGAGAAATGTGTTGAGTTTCAAAACATACCTCACTGATTTATTCTAACCTCCAAGAGAAGGAAGTCACTTTCACCCTGCTCCAAATCTCTGTGCCTCTGGTTTCTGGGATGTCACTTTCACATCCTCTTGTCAATATCATGCCAAGCATCAACGGGAAACCGACAACCTCAATCACTGAAGTTTTCAAGTGAGAAAAAGGCCTGCTAAAAACATGCCAGTACCTTGTGTCCTCTGGATTGTTAGGCAGAAACAATATCCTTCTCATTTTGCCAATTATTTCTATTAAAAGGGTATACGGCTTGGAAACGATAACTGCATTTATGATATTATTTAATTTTTTTCTTTCTGCTGTTGTCTGTTCCAACTTTTGCCACAAATGTCACTTGCAAGAAAGTAATGTTTTCTTGCCACCCTGCCTTATTTTGTGGCCAAGTGGCTGTTTTAGAAGTGGCTTTCTGATTGGTGGCCCCGATTTAAGTATTTTCATTAAAAATGTTTTTATGTAAATTTAATGGAAATTTAACATTGCAGATGAAGGCAGATACAATAAATCCATTTTCCATTATCCCCATAATTTAAGGGCATTGGTTTTCTATGTATGATGAGTCATGGCACTGAAATAGCTGAGCATCTTATAGATATTAACAAATTCATCCCTACAAAACTGTATAAAACTCTTCATCAGATGAAGAGTTTAACATGGCAGATGAAGGCAGGTACAAAACCAGTGCCTGTTCCCAGGGCTACTTAGGCTTTGTTCATTGGACAGACATTGACTAAAATGCCAGAATAATTATGAAAGTGCAGTTCAGAACACAATACTACTCCCTGGCAGGCTGATGAAGTTAACCCCAATTTACAAAGAGGGAAACTGAAGCACAGAGGTTAAATGCTGGGCCCAGGGTGCATATCCTGACAAGTGTGCATATGCAGTCTGAGGTGCTGCAAACTGCACGTGACACATGCACCCCTGTTTGCCACGCTGCTGATTTGCAGAGCAGGAGTTTTTTCACATGGGGAGATCCCAGTGTCAAAAAAACCCCACAGCTAAAAAAAAGTGGTGCAGCACAGACGGCAGCAGCATGTGCCACCAGAAATAGAGCCTGGCTAGCCAGAACGGCACTCTAGCAGCTGGCTAGGCTCTGTGTGACCGACTTGGTACCGCTACTGTGCTGGAAGACCCCTCAGGATCCCAGGTAAGGCTGCAGAGGCCAGCACAGGTGCTGGCCCCAGACTCCCCTCCCTAACCCAGGTCTATTTGTCATGCACCAGAGCACACGTGCAGCAGTGTGCCTGGGGACAAAAAGTAATTTGTCCCACTAGAAATTAGCACCCCTGCATGTACACACTCAACAGGATGCACCCCGGGGAGTCTGTGGCTGTGCCCCAATCTCCTGGGTACAGGCTCAGCGAATCTACTCCCAGGTATTCATATATGTTCTGAAATGTACCTCCTGGTTTTACAGTATGGCTAAGTAACTCATTGTGGGTGCTTGCAGATGTAAACCCCATCCTGCCAAAAAAAATGGTGTTTTGTTTTAAACTCGGTGCATTTCTGCACTGAACCCCAGGCATGCCGAGAAGAGATAGCATGTCACTTCAATCTGGCTCTGTAGCATCTGTAAAGGTTGGGTGCTTCAATGAGGCTTTTTTGGCACTTTTATCTAATAGCCAGTTGAATCAGCTTTAGCTAAAACCACCAGAAAGCCTTGGTGAAGCACCTGATCTTTACAGGTGCTTTAGAGCTGGGATGAAGTAATATGCTGCTTCTTTCTGTAAAGTGGGAGGAGGGCGGGGGGGAGGGAACATTGTTTTTTTTAAATGTCTGAAAGCAGCCTTCCTTTTATTTTATTTTATTTTATTGCAGTTCCAAAAAATATTTAAAAATTAAATTATTTGCGTCAACCTGAAACTTTCTAAACAATTTTGGTGGATCAAAACATCAAAGAACTTTCTATTTCTAACGAAACAATTTTCTCTTTCTTCACCCCATTCAAACATTTTAAAGTTTCTAAAAAACTATTTTTACTCAAAATGAAGGAAAATTCAAAACAAATAGCAATTAAGATTAGAACACCGCCCCCCCCGCCCACATAACCCAAATAACAGGCAAGATGAATCCAGACTTCATCCTGCCAGGGAGCATTATTATATTCTGAACTGTGCTTTCATGATTACTTTGACATTTTAGCCCAATTAACAAAGACTAAGTAGCCCAGGGAACAGGCACTGTAACCAAAGGCTCCCACTGACAGTATGTACAGACGTGCTCCATGCACATTGTTTACAGTGCTGCAATTTAGAGCACTTTTTTTTATAGCACTATAAAGTTACAGAGCTCTTATACATGACAGAAGTTCAGTGTTTGGTGGGGCAGGATTTTGGGGGGGGAGCGGAGGGGGTGGAAAGGTCCTCTGAGCCCCCCGCACTTTCCAGGCTAGAAGACAGGGGGCACTCCACAGCCTCCTGGGACTTCTTCACTGCTCAGAAATGTGGCCAGTGTACAGAAGTTATTTAAAGCGCTGTAGGTGGCTAAAGTGCTGTAAAACACAGAGCTTCAAATTTCATACCTCACTTAACAGGGTTTAATTTAAAGGACCGTACCCTTTTTTAAGTGCTATAAAGCTGTGCACTTCTGTTAAGTCACAGCAATAAAGTGTTTTAAATGGTGAAAAAAAGCATCTTCTGTAAACTTCCTGAATGCTTTAACCCCTGGGCTACCAAGTCATGTTCCCTTTAAGCTGTTCTCCTGAGCCCATAAACCTTGCACTCTTGCCTGCTAAGTGGTCCAGCAAGAGGAGTAGGGGGTGCTTCTTCCTTTCCCCTCCTTCTCCTATGGCTTCTGCCTATTCTACATGCTGGTTAGGGATATCTATGAGGAAGTGAGAGATGTGGGTTTGCATCCTCTTAGGCTGAGTTGGGTTAAGAAAGCATTGGGTTAAATGCTCTACTTACATAGCTATCGAGCAAAAGGTATGCAGCAGCACCCCCTCCAGTAGTCAGCTAAGTGCTCACTCTCAGAAGAAACACTTGGCTGCTTGGATCTCAAGTGAATGGAGGTGCTTACCATGCAGCCTGGGGCTATTTCTACAAGCCTGCACGTTCTCTGAAACACACTTTGGAGGTGTCCAACTCTCCCCATTCCCTGTAAAGGTTCTCCAGTGATTGTGGAGAGGCACTGAAGTGCCTAATTGTGTTACTGGAGTTGTCATCCTGGTGACAGAGGCCTAATTCTGATATATTCCAATACTTAAGTACAGGCATCTAGGTGCCCAACCTAGGTCTGGACCTAAGTGACTTCTTCAAGGTTTCAGATGCTACGGTGGAATTCAAGTGTCCAGAAATTAGGCAGCGCACCACTCAATGGATCCTTGTTGGAAATCTCTGGATTTATCCTGCAAAGATGTGTAGGTTTTTGCATACCTACCAGTGCGAATATTAAATGGCACCTCAAGGTAACCCTACAAGGTATCCCTAAAAGGATCTTATAATGCCCTGGTTGAAAATCACTGACATGGACTAACCAACAGAAGGAACGGTCTAGGTGACATATTTATGGCCTCACAATGTACCAAAAAAGTGAATTAGGGGTTTAATCTTAGATCCACTAAAGTCAATGGGAGCGTTCTCATTGACTTCAGTGAAGCAGGGTTTTCCTTTATTTAGATGAAAAAAAAATCCTTCAGTTAAAATATATTAAAGGACCACTCTTGCATTTCTCTCTCTTTCTGCATCTGTCTGTCTGTCTCTCACGCACAGAGCTCCCACTGAGTTCAATAGGTATTTTGAGTCATCAAGGAATGTAAGACAAATCTATTTTTAAAAATATACTGCATGATTTTTATCTTGCCAGTGCCTGCCTGTCTGCCTGCTTTCCTGTCTTTCCTCATGCGAACAGTATTTTGAAAGCTGCTGTCACTATGTTATCTGGGCTCTAAATTACAAATTGGAAATGCTGAAAGTTTGCTAGGCTGCTATTACCCCATATATTTCTTTAATCTGAGATAAAACATTGGCTTTCACTTTGCTTTCTTTCCTTATGTGCAAAACCAGAATGTGCAGTAGAATGCTCACCTACTGGCTGACATTGTGGAAACCTTTTAGGAACATTTCCTTTCTGCTAATATAATGCTGTTCTTTCTTCTAATTATTTCCATTTTAGTGAAAATGCACATAGTTATGTTGGACTAACAGAGGGCACCTGCAGCAGGTCCAATGGGATAAATCCTGGGCAAGTGTAATTAGGATACATTCTCAGCAGAGCTTGAACATAGGACCTTTGGGTCCTAAGTCTCTACTGCTGCAGCTAAATGGCATGCTCTTTATTACACTGGCAAAGAACAGGAGTGTCAAACAAATCACTGGCCCATTGAGTCATGCAGGAATGAAATCAGGAAGGCCAAAGTGCAATTGGAGTTGCAGCTAGCAAGGGATGTGCAAGGTAAGAAGAAGGGTTTCTGCAAGTATGTGAGCAACAAGAGGAAGATCAGAGAAAGTGTGAGCCCCTTACTGAATAGGGGAGGCAACCTAGTGACAGATGATGTGCAAAAGGCTGAAGTGCTCAATGGCCTTTTTTTACATTGGTCTTTACAGGCAAAGTCAGCTCCCAGACTACTGCACTGAGCAGCACGGTTTTGGGAGGTGAGCAGCCAACAGTGGTGAACAAATGGGTTAGGGACTATTCAGAAAATTTGGATGTGTACAAGTCCATGGGGACAGATGAGATGCACCCAAGTGTACTGAGGGAGTTGACCAATGTGTTTGTAAAGGCACAGGAAAGTATCTTTGCAAACTCATGGCGATTGGGAAAGGTCATGGATGATTGGAAAAGGGCAAATAAAGTGCCCACTTTTAAGAGAGGGAAGAAGAAGGATCCAGGAAACTACAGACTAGTCACCCTCACCTCAATCCCTGGAAAAATCATGGATCAGGTCCTCAAGTAATCCATTTCTAAGCACTTGGAGGAGGAGAAGGTGATTAGGAACAGTCATCATGGATTCACTAGGGGCAAGACATGTCTGACCAACCTGATTGCCTTCTACAATGAATTGACTGGCTCTGTGGATGTGGGGAGACCAGTGGATGAGATATACCTTGACTTTGGCAAGGCTTTTGGTATGGTCTCCCACAGCATTCTGGCAAGCAAGCTAAGGGAGTCTGGATTGGATGAATGGACTGTAAAGTGGATAGAAAAATGGCTGGATTGTCAGGCTTAAAGGGTAGTAATCAATGGCTTCATGTCTAGTTGGCAGCCAGGATCAAGTGGAGTGCCCCAGGGGTCGGCCCTGGGGCTGGTTTTGTTCAATGTCTTCATCAACAACCTGGAAGATGGCACAGAGTGCACTCTCAGCAAGTTTGCAGATGACACTAAGCTGGGGGAGTGGTTGATAGTCTGAAGGGGAGGGCTGGGATTCAGAGAGGTATACACAAATTGGAGGATTGGACCAAAAGAAATCTCATGGGGCGTGCCCAAATGTGCACTCACATACCTTTTCCTGGGGACAAATAGCAATGGCACATATTTGTGCTGCTGCTTGTTGCCCTCAGGGAATGCCCCTGAATGTGTGCTCTGGTACGGGGCAAATTGCCCTGGGTGGGGTAGGTGAGGCTGGACCTAGCAGCCCTACCTGGGGCCACTGGGGCCTCCTGGGTCTGCAGCAGTGATGATCCAGGTGTGGAGAGCCTGGTCAGTAGTCAGAGTGTGGATCTGGCCAGCCAGGTTCTGGTTTCAGGCAGTGCATGCGGCTGCCATATGTGCCATGCAGCTATTTTTCTGTACACAGTTTTTTGATATTGGGCTTTCCCGGTATCTAAATTTGGCTCCGTGAAGCAAATATGCAGTGTAGAGAACCAAATAGCATGCACAGAGTGCATTTTTGGTGCTTGAAAAGCCTTTGAGGCACTGCAAAGTGCACATGAGCACTCATGTGGACATGCCCATGAGGTTCAATAAGGACAAGTGCAAAGTCCTTCAATTAGGATGGAATAATCCCATGAGCTGATACAGGCTGCAGACTGACAGGCTAAGCAGCAGCTCTGCAGAAAAGGACCTGGGGGTTACAATGGACAATACGCTGAATATGAGCCAATGATGTGCCCTTGTTGCCAAGAAGGATAACAGCATACTGGGCTGCATTGGTAAGAGTGTTGCTAGCAAACTGAGGGAAGTGATTCTTCCCTGCTATTTAAACTCGAAAGCTTGCTTAAAAATTTTTTTCCAACTATTTAAGTTGGCCTAATAAAAGATATCAGAGTCACCCAAAGAACCTTGTATTTCTATTCCCCTCTATTCTGAAGTAGTGAGCCCACATCTGGAGTACTGTGTTCAGTTTTCAGCCCCCCCCCCACACACACACACACGCTACAGAAAGGATGTGGACCAACTGGTGAGAGTCCAGCAGAGGGCAATGAAAATGGTTTGGGGACTGGGACACATGGCTTCAGAGGAAAGGCTGAGGGAACTAGGCTTATTTAGTCTGGAGAAGAGAAAACTCAGGGGGGGATTTAATAGCAACCTTCAACTACTGGAAGGGTGTTTTACAAGGAAGATGAAGATAGACTATTCTCAGAGGTGTCAGATGACAGAACAAGGATTAATGGTTTCATGTTGCAGCAAGAGAGGTTTAGATCAGTTATTAGGGAAAACTTTCTCACTAGGAGGGTAGTAAAGCACTAGAATAGATGACCGAGAGAGGTTGTGGAATTGCCATTCTTGGAGGGTTTTATGACCCAGCTAGACAAAGCCTTGGCTGGGATGATCTCACTGGGGATGGTCCTGCTTTGAGCAGGGGGTTGGACTAGATGTGCCCTCCTGAGGTCTCTTCTAACTCTAATTTTCTATGATTGTAGTTTGGCTTGTGGGCCCCTAAAAGGGCTAAAAATTCAAGGGTTGGGTAAGCTGGGATGGGGTCCACCGTCAGCATTTGGAGCATGGAGCCTCGCTGGGGTTG
>NW_017728918.1:4508030-4517111 GCF_001723895.1 Crocodylus porosus | reverse complement strand
TCATTGCTGATGCCCATTGGGACCTTCTGATGTTTCAGGAAACACTTCGAGTACTGTGTGTGTAGGCGGAGGGATTCCTCCTCACTTCATCTCAAGAGGTGAAGGAGGAAGGGCAGGATAGGGCCTGGCTGGCAGAAAGCATGTCCCAAGTACATGGGCTGGGGCTTGTAGCATGCCTGTCCTTGCAGGAAGATGCATGTTCCACTGCCTCCCTCCAGCCTTCTACATGGAGAAGTTCACATTAGCACCAAGGAGGGGAGGATCAGGCTATTTACTGCTGTAAGAGATACGTAGTCAATGCTTCTGGGATTTTTTTGTAATCCCTGACTTCTTGTAGGGGAGGGGATTAAAGTGCTCCTGTGTCTAAGACCTATACAAATAATGTGCATTTTTATACTTTGCACTCCCTTCGCATTATGTACATTCTGGTACTAATACCAGTTGTTTGTAAAAAAAAGTTTGTAGATTGTCAGTAGTAAAAAAAAAAAAATCTGGACTGGCTGCTCCCCTGTCTCCACGTGCCAAGACACGGGCCTCTGCTGTGGTTCATGTGGTGCAGCCACTAGAGAGCCATAGAGGGCCACATCGGCTTATCTTCTGAGCGAATGTTGGATCCCATTTCCTTTCGGCTATGGACATGAATCCCAGGGACTTGTGTAAACCAAAGCCTCACCTCACTTTAAAAAACAGATTATGGAATGGTTAAATCCAAGTAGGATTCAAATCTATACACAGTGTAACGCATCCCTTAAACCATGGCCATGCCAGGTTTGTACCATGCCATGCCATGACCATGCCAAGTACCAACATTTGCTGGATGTCTAATCTCTCCCATAACTTATAGGGGTCTTTATTATTTTACTGTGTCTTCATAATTCATAATTCAACTCGCTCTCCTAACTGTCTTCATAAATTAGTCACAGTGTGGTCTTTTTAATGCGTATGGGAAAGCCTCACCAGGCCTTTGAACCTGCCTCCTAATTTTCTGGGACACAAGACAAATGCCAAAATACAAGGGGAGTCTTGAAAAACAGCCCTAACCACTGATCCATGCCAAGGCAAAAACAGCAGCCCATAGTTTCCCAGAATGCCTTGGGATGGGCATGGGTATGCTGCAGAGCAATGATGGATGAGCACAGAGAGTTAACACACCATCAGACATATACCTACAACTGCTGACATGGTGTTTTCTGTATTCAGGTCAGAGAGGAATGTCACAAGGCGGTTACACAAGCTTGGTCATGTCACTAGTGAGACTATAGTTGACGTCTATCTAGTACAACGGTCTGAAACTCAGCAGTTTCTTGACTCACTGCGGGTTTCTTTAAAGCTTTTTCTCCCTTTCAGACCGTGTAAGCCTGCAGTTCTGGGGTTGAGCAAGCCTAGCAACTCCAAGTCCTTTGGCGGGCCCTCACTTAAAATTAGACACATGCTTAAAAACCTTGATGAACTGCAGCCTCACAGAGCAACTCCACTGGCTCATCTCAAGTTTATGCATTAAAGCATAGGAACACAGAAAATAACATATGGTCCACCTAACATGTGGTACGTCTAATTCTGAATCAGCTTTCTGATGTTAGCCGATGAGAAATGCTTCATTAAAAGGCACAAAAACCGCTGTAGTTGTCGGCAACGGATAACATTATTTCCAGGGAATGATTTCCTCTAATTCCCTATAAAGAAAATGTGGATTCTATTATGTGCATAGCAGTTTATATCCATCCACAAATTCTTGTTTATATTCTAATATTTACAATTTTGGACATTTGAATTGACTATACTGGGTCTTTTTTGAATCTCACTAAAGCCTCGGTCTCACTGCCATTGCATAGCTATGAATCCCACACGCTATTTGTGCACTGTATGAAAAAGTTGTTTTTTTTCATAGCAGTTTTGAAGTTTCCATCTTTAAGTTTACTTCAGCATCCTCTCTTTGGCTTATGAGACAGAATAAAGAGAGGCTCCCAATCAACTTTCTGCATTCTAATTATACGTGAAGCTTGATGAGTTTTGCAAGATTTTCCCCTCAAATAAGAAATTGCTCAAAGTGGATGGATGGATGGATGGATGGATGGATCAGTCAAAGGATAAACACATATCTATATTTGCCCAAATGTTCACAAAATGTTCCCAATAACATTTTAACCTCAAATAATGACCTAATGGTCCCATCGCAGTGAAGGAAGCTGTGAAATCTAATATTCCTTATTATATAGGAGGGACAATTTATTACAGGAAATATTCTAAGAGTAGAATATAGGTGGGTCACCACAGTCAGTATCTTAATCTTGTCAAAAGAGTCATATTTTTTATGAATGCAAATAATTGTGATGGCAACTTTATGTCTCATCTTGAAAGCATCTGATGACATAGGCTGTAGCTTATAAAAGCTTATGCCTTTTTGAATGAGTTAAGTCCTGAAGGTGCTACCCTGCCCTGCCTTCTGTCTAGAAAATATTACGTTTGTAGAGTACCAAGCACACTGAGGATGCTCAGATTATAAATAATACTATCAGTTATCTTTAGAACCAGAAGAACTGCAAACTCATTTTTTTAATTAAAAAAATATACCAAGTCTATTTATTCGTCATTATATCACTTGACATTATTATTTTAACATATAGGTCATTTTCCCCCTGCCATAAGTGAAACCTTTGACTTCATTAGACTAGAGACCGCTTATATCAAGTAGACTGCTTGTATCAATGATTTTGCCCAAATAAATATAGAGATCTATATGTACAAAAAACCCCATAAAAGATGGACTAAGGCAATGTGCCATCAACAGCATACATTTTGGAAAAGAGGCACCTTATTTGACACAAACAGCTGAAGCATGTAGAAAGCCTTTCACAGACATTTGGTCCTTCTAAGAAAGGCCAAATGGACTGGAGTTATTGGCATTAGCATTTGGCCAGAGCATCTGACCTTAGATCTCTTGAGCACATTTTCATAAACTACTTCCTGTCCTTGTAATGGCAGGATGCTGGCAGGGCCCCTGTCCCTCTGCTTTACCTGTGGTAAGTTAAAGGGTGTTTTTGGTGTTTTGGCCATTATGCCTGGCATTTGTAGCAGAGGATTGTTGCCAAAGTTTTTAAGAATAAGTCAGGCAAACACTTGTCTAGGATGGTTTACTTAGACAAGTGCAGGGGGCCTGGACTAGACAACTTCATGAGGTCCCTTCCAGCCCTGCCATTCTATGAATCTATTATTCTATTTGAATAGACCCCTATTTTGAAAGCCATTATTATGAGATCATTAGTGGACAGTAGAAATCAGATCTTTGATTTTATATCTAATCCCATATGGGACTCCCCAGAAGCCCAAAGCCCATCAGCAGCAGGTAAGAACATGGGTGGACTCAGAGCAAGATCGCCCCCTACTGTAGGGAGCACAAAGAACACCTCGGCGTGCTCAGCACCACGCCTTACAACGCCCGATTTTAACCTTGGAGGTCTCCCATCTGAAAGAAGGTCTCCCACCTACACGTCCCATTGTGACATGTAGCAAGCTCACAGTCTGGGATGAATTCATTGCACACCATAGGAGCGATGAATAGCATTAATACAAAAATGAATATATTCATTTTAAAACAAGTGGAACAAATAAGGCTAGAACTCATTAGCCAACGTGTCTATTCATTATACATTAAGGGACTGAATCTCTCATTAATACAGAGAGTTTGGGCTATAATTGATGCATTGATCTGAATTCCTAATGTTGAGAGTTGGGTACCAGCAATACCTGTTTCCCATACTGATAGTGTCTTTCTGTAAGGATAAACAGCTACTTACCTGTGACCACTAGAGGGCACAGTCACACTCAAAATATCATTTTGGAAATAACCTGGGAACAAAACCTGGCCCATATTTCATGTAGATCTGTATCCAGATTCCATCCCAAATGTTCAGGGTGTCTGGATCCAGGAGTTGGTTTGGCCCTTTATAGAACCGGGGGCAAAATTCAAAATTACATCTTAGGTTCTGGTTTCCAACTCCAGAAGCTGGGAAGTGTATGGTAAAAACCCATAACTCCAGTAATTAAGAGGGACTTTCCTACTTCCTGGGCTGGATTGGATGTCCAAATAATATCCAAACAAGAAGGCCAAAGACAGTCGAGCATCAGTCAAGGTAGTCCTGCATTTAGGCCCTGATGCCCCACTTTAAGGTCATGTGTCATCTCACTGAAGATACTGTGTGACAGGAAGCACCTTTGTGAGGTCAGGGCCTCCTCTCATATAGGCCCAACCTCACTTCTGTGGAGTACAACATTGGTTGGATGAAACCCTTACAGCGAATGCCCTTCCTTGTTTAGTTCCCTGCAGAGAGCCCAGAGCTCTCAACCAGAGTTGGAATTGCAGTTCCCTTGGAGTAAGGCAGAGACAGAAAGGAGGGAAGCCAGATAAAATGGCTTTCCAAGGTGAGACCTTTGATATTTTATCCGTTTCTTCTATTTCTTGTCTTAAAAATTTCTTTAATGTGCAGAACATGGTGATTTGCTCTACAAGCTCTACCACAGGTCTTGGGCAAATGACTTAGTGGTGGATTTCCAAAGGCACTTAGCTGCCTAACAATGCCACTAAGTACCTAGTGGGACTTTTAAAAGCCCTGAACCAATGTTTATAACGATAGAGTCAGACACACAAGGCAAAGGTCCACCCAAACCTAAAAGGCCCATCGAGCCAGCATTGTTTGAAGTTCATTAGCCAAGGGAACACTGGGGAATGATGGGGTTAGCATCACATATGGTCCTTCACTCCCTAACCCCAATGACAAGGTGCCCATCTTAGAGCCTGGATGATTTAGGCAGGGATCAGCACAAGTCTAGATGAAGGCTCAAACTATGCCTCTCTGCTACAGCAATGAGCTAGAGGTGCTCTTCCACTGAATACGTCAGCAACTGGCTAATAAATAGTTCTGGAAATCTCACTAGTTACTGATTTGTCTCTTCATGTGGCTGACTACCTTTGAAAAGCTAGCCCTTAGTTTCTCTGTACCGCACGTAAAATGGAAATAATAGCTCACTTCTGCCACCTTTGGTCTATCTATAACCTTTGGTCTATCAAGTTTTGGGGGTGGACCCAGTGAGGCCCTGACCCAATGCCTTGGTGCTGTTCTCTGTAGGTGTTTTTGTAGATCCTAGGGCAGGGGTGGGCAAAATGCGGCCTGTGGGCTGGATGCGGCCTGCCAGGCCATTCTATCTGGCCCGCAGGGCCCCTAAAAATTTAGAAATTAATGTTTATCTGCCCCTGACTGCCTGTCATGTGGCCCTCGATGGCTTGCCAAAACTCAGCAAGCGGCCCTCCACCCAAAAAAATTGCCCGCCCCGTCCTAGGGCCTAGGCTCAGAAATAAGACGTCATTGTGTCTGAACACAGTGAGCCTAATTCTATTCCACCCATTAGGCGTGTAAGTGGACTTAAGTGCCTACGTGTTATGATATTCCATCCTGCGCAAGGCCCTGCAAAAAAAGTTAACCAAAAATGACTAGGTCCTCCTCCTTGCTGCTATTTATTATTTAATCTTCGGGCTTAGATGCTGGCATGCTCTTAAAACAGATGCATTCATGGTTTTCAGGTCTTGAAGGAATATAATTGCATAACCAATGCCTAAATCCACATGCACAATAAAATCTATTTAGAGCCTTTCCCTAGCATTGGAATTTTGCCTTCCATATATACCAATTCCTGTACCAGAAATTCAGTGCAAAGAGGCTCCCAACAAGCTCTCCAGAGTCTCTGCTATTCAGATAACCACAAATGCATCTTCCTTTAGGAAGTTGTTGCACACATCACTTCAATGATCATACCTGAAGTGTGTTAAATGTCTCTGGATATCAAGGTCTAATATTGGAGTTGGTCTGGAGGATCCAAGAGGCGATCTGTCTTGACTCAGCAGGTCCTGGAATTCTTTACATATTTGCCTAAAAGAAAAGGGAATCATTTAAAAAGGCTTGACAGCCTTCTCGTAACCATTACATTTTAAAACCTCTTTCACTCAAGCTCTAGACCAGACATATTTAACAAAGGGGAATGATAGAAGATAGTCTACCGCGGGAATATGACCAGAAACTGGTGCAGGATGTTGCCACTGGATCTTCACCCCAGTCTCTCTGAGGCCCTGTCTAAAGCAGGAAAATAGGTAATGTTTGAAACCAGGTTAGCTTCAATGCCATTAATGTGATTTTCCATCTAGTGTAAATGCAGGCTCATAAAGTGTCTGAGATGATGGAGCAATCAGTTGTAAAGGTGTAAACAGGGCCAATGCTACAAGCCGGGTTTGGTTTAAGGCCTGTTAAGTCAACACTTAACATAGCCTATGTCAATGAAGAATTTGGATGGATATTCTACTTGTGTGCAAGATGACAACCGCTGTGTAGACCGACTAATTGTTCATCTAAGGGCTAACCTGCTCTCTACTTATTTGACAGCACCGTGCCTCCATTTCCCCATCTCTCCAATGGAGACAGTAATAGTGTACATGCCTTGAAAAGTGCCACCATATTTTCTCACATAAAATATGCACCCCTCCACCCAGAAAAAATGCTGTTGGCAATTGGGGTATGTGTTATACCCAAGAAATTCTGGAAGAACAGGTTCTGCCATTTAGTGGTTGAAACTGAAAGTAAACTCTTCAGTGATCCACAGGCAGCAGAACAATGAGCAGGTTCAGCTCCCTAGCTGCCATTATTCAGATACATAGTACAAGGACTCATCTTATTTTCTTCATTCTGCCTTTAAAAAAAAAAGGCTTGTATTATATTCTGGCGTGTGTTGTATGCTAGAAAATATGGTGTATGAAAGCAGGGTGGTAGTATCACTGACCAGCCACTAAAGGGAGATGTACAAGTGTTAAAAAAAAATCTCATTCTAAGGCAATGATTGACTTCATGGGTCATCTACAATGTTTGCAGATGGGACCTTCAATGCCACAGCTACCTTAAGCTAAAGGGACAACTCCAGTAGCAGTTTGGATAGCAGTAGACTGCTATCCTCTCAGCTAGTGGTCTCACCTAGTCTAACTTGGGCAAATAGGTACTGGAAAGTGAACCCTTTTTTTTTTTTTTTTTTTAGGGTTGTAACTCCGAGAGACAGCCCTGGACATACAGTAACCCTCCAGAACTGGGAGCATTCAGCGTCACTTCCAGTTTTGGTTAGAGAATAACATTTTAGTGCATTGCTGTGGGTGGGCTAATGAGCTGCCTGGCCCGGGCACAATGCCACACCAACCAAGTGGGAAGGAACCAGAAGCAACCCCTTGGCCTGGAAACAGTATAGTTACAAGCTCACAGTAACCTGTCAGAACTGTACTGTGTCTTCTGATTCAAAAGGATGCTGCCTGACAACACGGGAATGTTACAGGGGTCAGACCATTTTTCCAAATTCAAGACAAAACTCTCATCGTGGGGACTCTTCAGGACACAAGGGCAGAGTCCTGAATTCCAGGACAGCCCTGGAAATCTCAAGATGTTCATTTGTTTTAGGGCAGGGAACCTGGAACTGTTAGATGACTTGTTCAAAGGATCGCATTGATGCCAACTCATAGCCAAGTCAGTTATCTATCCCTTTTCTTGGTAAAGTTATGCAGGCATTTATGTAAAGACAGCATATACTTTTAATGAATCTGCCTCATAGAGGGCAAACAAATCCTTTTCACACTAGCAATTAGTCAAACACAGTGGCTTACAAATGCTCTCCTGCATCCAGTAGGCCTGTCTGTGGTATTTTCCAGGCCCTTCTTCCAAATCCCATCTATTGGAAAGGCTCAGCTTAGATGTTGCATTTTAACTATGGAAAGTACCAGAATGGAACCAAGTGCTCAGCTAATCTCTCTTCCTTTCTGGCATGGTAAGAGTACATGAAGGAAAAGAAAGACACCCTCATGTTATAAATGAGAACTAAGAAAAAGCATCAGCTCACTTTGATGACTCTTTCCAAGGAGCTGAAAAAAAAATGACACTAGGGGTTCCCCAGGTACTTGCTCTGGGAGACTGCATCATCATATTACCATATTTTCCCATATATAACTATACCTTTTCCCCCTAAAGCTACCTGGTAAAAATGGGGGTGTACGTTATATGCCATACAAATGTATATCCACAAGTCTGGAAATTTGGGAGTGGGGAGTGGTGGCAACATTAATTGCCACAGCTCTGGGAACCAGGGCAATGAATACCGGCACAACTCCCCACAGCTAAACACCTGGATTCATGGGGGGCCCTCTGGCCAGATGGCATCGCCCTGTGCATTGACCTGATCTGTTGCTCATCATTCACAGGAAACCATTTTATTCAGTTAATTCAATCACTTTTGCCACATGTGGAAAAGTTGGGGATAGACTGTTGCTTCCTCAAATTTTCTCTTAGTTCAAGATGTGAATTCAGGTGATAAGCATTGTGTTCTTAGTAATTCTACTTGCCTTCATTGATACAAAAACAGGTAGGAAGGAAGGCAGCAAGGAAGACAGGAAAGACAGACGGACGGACGGACTCTCCAGGTAATGCATTCAAATGATGGCTGTGCGATGGAGTGGAGGATATAGAGATGATGGCCAAGCTTGCAGCTGTATACAGGGTGGTTGGCTGCTCTGAGGGACTCTACAGTGAGGTTGGCTGCTCTGAGGGTCTGACATTTTTAAAAAAAGGGAGCCTTTAAGGAGTGCAATCTGGTCATGTGCAAATAATTTAGGTTTCCACAAGGCCTTTGTGAAGCTCTGATGTTGTAATGGTTTTCATCAGTGTTTAGAGAGTTGAAAAAGCCCAGCAAGACTCTGATATGTTGATATCTTTTAAACTTGCTTTCATATCTACATCAGATACCATTACTATGTTAGGCTACTTCCTCCCCACTTTTAGATAGTTGTATGATTTTCAAGCTCTGTAGAGTCTGGTTTTCAAGCTCTGCAGTTATACTTCAACATGGTTCCCTCTTCAAGGAAATGGATGGCTTACAACTTTCACTAAGACCCTTCACCTGTAATGCAAATATAGTCACCTATGCCTTCCTGATTGTCGCTGGGTAGCACCTCACTGTGGTTATTAGGACAGGGGTGGCCTTTTGTTCTGTGTTTATGCTGGATGAAAC
>NW_017728918.1:4487867-4507430 GCF_001723895.1 Crocodylus porosus | reverse complement strand
TGTTAGCATAGCTATGGAGGCAACATTATATTACAGACCTGTATATGATACCTGACACTGTAGCATGTGGGCACCCAATAATATGAGAACTGGGATCTGCAGTTTACTAGTTCTAACTCCACCCAGCAGAGGGCAGCGATAGCATACACTCTCGCCAGCCCATTACACAACATTAGTCATTTTGTACAATTGTGCAATAAATGTTAGCTTTACTTTTTTAAAGATATTGTTAACTTGAGGCCACTAGTTAGTATTTTTTGCCCATGGAGGAGAAATATGATATATTATGTCTCTGCAAATTAGCAATTTATTTGTTAAACTTTAGGCCATCTTTACATTTAGAACTTCTATTTCCCTTCCCTTCTACCTATTTTTCCCTTGCGGATGTATACACGCAATGTGATACATGAGTTAGGTTATAACTGGGCCTATGCATTGGTGCAAGGGCATTCAATGGAAAAGATAGCCACTGAGAGCCTTCAGATAGCCTACCAAGGGTGAAGTGGGCACAAGAGGGGATGGGATGGTAGATGGGATGGGAGTAGACTGGACAGATACTTAAGTATTCCCTTGTGGGCCATCCAGCAGAGTTAATCCCATCTGGGGAGGATAGTAATTTGTTGCTGGCATAAGCCAGTGACAATTTACCATGTATTTTCCTAGAGAAAGGAGAGAGAAGGGGCAGGCCTGAGGAGTGGGGCCTCCTGAGGCTAGTCCTCCGGTGACACAGCTCACAGAGACCGCCCTTTGCCGGGGGCTGTGCCTGGAGGCACAATCTACCCATTAAATACTCCAAGGTGTACACAGCTGTCCATGAGCTGTCCATGAGCAGCTTGGCATTGAAGCAACATCTTCGCTATTTAATTATTCTGAAATTCATCGGGCTGTATCGGTGCCCGACATGGGAAGCACGCTGCTTATACTCTGCATTCATTTTGTCTCTTAACCTGCAGTTTCACCATGGGCTTACTAGCCTGAATGCACAAATGAGATCCATAGTGAGATCCATACCTATTCTTACCACCCATACGACCCCATGCAGAGCACTGTGCTTCATAGCCCCTTGTGAGCACTAGCACGTATCGTTCTAACATATCTCAGCTCTGCAAGGCAGCAGGGCTTAATAGCACTGGCTGCAGAAGGGATACGATGACATCTGATGGGTGCTCTAAAGGGCTGACAGATCTCCTGTCTAACAGTGCAAGAAAAATGATAACACGGGATGGGCATCAAACATAAGGTCCAACTAGTGTAAATCATATGTCTCCCTTCCAGTAGAACTGTGTTTTTTTTGGTTTTTTTTAACAGCATGGTCTCAGTAACAGCATGAGCAATAGACCTTGGTGACTAGAAAGCAGACTATATATGGTACATGCAGAAACGCTGAGAAAGTTAGGAGTATTAGGTCTTGGGCATCTCAGAAGGGCAACAGATGGATAACAGTGGATACTATGGGTACAAGCCACCAAATTAAATAATAGAAGGACTTAGAAAACAGGTTCCCTTATCTGACAGGGAGGTCTCAGGGTCTGGTGAGAACTGGATGTGAGTGATATCACCTACAGATGTTTAGTGTTTGATACAAACTAGGATGCATAGGCTGTGACATGAAGTGTTTTGCCAGGTCTATAAAGAGGGGCCTGGGACTCTGAATACTATGTACTGAGCTAGGGGCTGTGTTTTATGCTTGTGCCATGTAGCCAGATAACCTGGCTAGCACCTGGCTAGCACGCCTGAATGTGCTTGATGTTAATACTGGGGTTGTTTGTGGACCTGGAAGAGTCCTTGTTAATAAAAACCGGAGCCTGTGGTCTCTTTATTACAATGAATGAGGTTGTTAGGAGTAGCAATAGCATATCACAGATGGCATCCTGATATCATGCGGACCGCCTGACGTGACTCACACTACTTCACCCCGATGGCGCCTACCAGAGTCCGACACCTGCAAAGACTTATGCTCTTCTTTCATTTCAGACAACGTGTAAGCTTTTTTTCAGTTAAGGGCCGTCTCCGACTGCCTCTACTTTCTCAACCCTCTTAGGCTCAAGGCACCCCCCAGATAATGCCCACTCCTAGTTTTCACTTGTTTTTTGACTACCAAAAATAATCGAGCAGTTCTTCTATTGCAAAGAACATCAGGGCAGAATGGTTTCAAACACTATAGATTCCTATTTGAAACCTCTAGGATTATCTTGTGAATTGTGCTTGCACGCCTAACAGTGCCAACATTGTGTGGCACCCCATGGCACCCTTGAAAGGATCTTCAGGCACCCCAGGGTCATGTGGCTCCCTGGTTGAAAATCACTGGCTTAGCACAAAGGGGTCCTTATCTTATTTGCTGTCTTTGGGCACTATTGTAATACGAATCATAGTAAACTACCAGTGCTCAGTATGAAAAGTATCCAGGCAGATATACAGTGTGGAATACTTTTTTTTTCATGCTTACTTTGTTGCTAAGATCATCTTTTTCCTTGCTGTTTGCTCTTTCTGTTCCATGTGCTGTCTGGCGAGATGCTCTCCTACTGCCTTGGCTGGGAACTCTGTTTCGCAGGTGTAGCCAAAATCCCTGGCCAAATGTAATGCTTCCCCTGTGGGTAGATAAAGTGGGTCAGTCAGGTCATAGGAAACATTTTTTTTTTCCTAGTCATACCCCACTGGTGCCCCCCAGGAGGAACAACAGGTCTTTTCAGTGTAAGTACATTCCTGATCTCACTGGTGTGAGTGGGTTCACTTTCTGGCCCCTTAGGTCACTTGTGGTTTGCATTACAATGCCACTTGGAGGGGAAGAAGGACATTTTAATAGTGAGCATTTTAGGAGGAAGAACCAGGGTCAATTCCCTGCCCTGCCAGACTTGCTGTGTGACCACAGTCAAATCACTTAGCCCTAGATCATCAAGGGCAAAGATCAGCCTATAACCTGTGTGCTGGGTCCAGCCCACAGAGCGGTCTGATGCAGACCGCAAAGGTCCAATCCAGCATGGGGAACTGGTGGCACAGAGCTGTGCCATGATGCCCATCCCTTCACAGTGCTCCCCTTTACTGCGGAGCGTGACGATGCACTGTGTCTGCACTCATCCTTGCTGCAGGTGGGGTGGGGATCAGTAGTGAAAGTAAGCACAGGCTCCAGCAGTGGCCTGCAACAGGGGTGAGTGTAGACATACAGTAGCCATTTTGAAGATCTGAGCCTTCATTTCTCTGGGTCTCCATGGGGAGCACTTCCCTGCCTCACATGAGCATACTTAGGCTAAACATTATATGCAGTGAACTGCTTAGCTAACTAAGGGAAAGGAGTACCTAAGTACCTAAGGTAGAAGACGGTGATATATCCAGGACCCAAGTACGATGGCCATCATGCAAACACAACTAAGAGACAACCCCTACCGCAGAGATTGCTATCTAAACAGACAAGGCGAACCAAATGAGGAGAAAAAGGAAATATTCTTTTCCTATTTTACAAGTAAGGAGTTGAGGCAATGGGAGCATGTGATTTTCCTGTGATCATAAAGGCAGTCCCGGCAGAGACAGGAACTGAACATTGTGCTCCACCAGCCCAGCCCATCACCTCCACTGGAGATTGCCCCCCTTCATGCTTAATCAAGCCAGAGTGACTTCTTCTTCAGGCTGTATGGACAAGAGTGTCATTACCTCCATTCATGTGTTATGAAATGATTTGGGGGCAAGGGTGTGACTTTTTAGAACTGGTAGTGAAGTCTCTGGGAAGGAGCATGACCATGCAGCTCAGCAAGGTAGGAAAAGATGCTGAGTTTGGGACTGCGCTAAACTAAAGATGTTCACATTTTTTTATGCCAAGATTTCCATTCCCTGAATAATATTTAAGCATCTCAGCAAGCACCCAAACTTCCAGAGATGGTCCCAAGGATTTTTGCTCCATTGTAGAAGGCTGATGCAAGTCCTTCCATGACACTGTTAGCTCACAGAGGCTGTATAGAGACAACAGACACCTGGGTGGGCTGCTGAATCTCTCCGCCATAGAGCTTAGAGGAGGCAAGCAAGCTATCTAGGTCAAGGTAAGGGATATGCTGATCAAGTGTGTAAACCAGCTGAAGTGTATGGATAGGCTGGGCATAGTGGTGACCCTTCAAGCCCTAGAACTCAAATAACACCATGGAGGGGCTGCCACAAAGTCCTGCAATGTGCAGGAAGGTGAAATCCATCTCTCCAAACCCATGCAGGTCTCCTTCCCCAAGCCTGGGAGCCTGGGTGCAATTAGATGTCATCTTTTGTTGCCTTTGTGCCTCCATAAACATTTTTATGGCAGCAGAAAGTGAAAGCAAGTAGATGTTCAAACCCTTTGTCATACTGCACATGCCCAAATTCGTAGCTGCAACAAAAAGCTGCAATCATTTGTCCTGCCTGATTGCGGTGAACATGTATTTACTTTATGGGGGGAGACCACGGCCAGCCTGGAGCTGCCCATACTCTCCAGCCTCCCCAGAAATGCCTGCCCAGTTTTCCCCACTTCCAGAGATGAGCCCCCAGTGACTTCCAGGGCACATCTCTGGAAGTGGGGAAAGTTGGGCAGGTGCTGCTGCACAGATTGGTGGAGGTGCGTCCCTGGAAGCAGGGAACACATCACCCATTGTCCTACAAGATCAGCTGGTGGGACAACAGGTGAGACACGGTTCCCCCAGGTGCTGGGACACATCTCAACAGAGGTGATCTGCTTTATTTGGCGATGTCTAGTTCTAGTCTCTGATTACTGAGGCTTTGTGCAGGTGTGTGATGCTTTTCACTCCATCTGCATGTCCTTGAATGGTCCTTTTTTAAGTTTATTGACCCCTGCTTTTCCTCAGCTTAATTTGCCATGAAATTTCTCTTAAGTGAACAGTCAAAAGTCCAGCAAATTCCTTGCACCTGAAGGTATAAATCACTCTAATACATTTTCCCACACAGAGTCTGCCACCACATCCTTATTCTCCCTTAAGTTTGTCTGCTAGAGGAACATCTTCAGTATTAGTATGTAATCCCCCATTCTCCAGACATCAGTAAAGGCATATAACTCTTAAGTGCTTGTATCAGTTAAAGAAATGCAGGGTCAACAACTCTGGCAAGCACAATCACTTTTGCATGCAAAGATCAGTGCTTAAAATTAAATCTGACTTTATATGTTAAAAAAAAGTATTTGTTCTGGTTGTGAGATGCAGCGAGGATGCTGCTAAAATGAGCAAAGCAAAGGCCCAGCCACCTGCATGTGTCTTAGAGTTGGAGGAAGACACTGCTTTCTACTATTTATACAGTGTCCAGGATCAAGGAACCCTAATCTCAAACTGATTAGTTCACAACTTAAGTCAAACCATTTTGTCCTGAGGTTGTAGCTTACATGAAGGTTTAGGGGGAAGGTTTTTGAGGTTCATGGATCTCTGGTCACTTCTGACCAGAGAGAGGATACATAGAAAAGTTCTAGCTTTGGATTTGGGAAGTTATTAAAAGCATTCAAACATAATTCAAGTGCAACAGTAGCTATCCAAACAAGATAATTTTAGCAAGAGTGACATTATCGCTCACCCACCAAATTCAAACATAGCCCCTTTCTCTGCTTTGCAAAACCCCATGAGCCTGCTTTACGTTGACACCATGACACGGTTCTGCTTCATAGAAACATTTGTCATGTTTTATTTCCACTGCAGGGTAGAATAAAGACACATGTGAAAGCCTTGAGCATTCTTGCTAGATGAAATGATTATCTTCTGGACAGCAATCCCCTGGCCGTAACTGGATCTTTTAGGTTAGGGGTTATTACAATACATTTAACACCTTGATTCAGCAAGGTATGCAAGCATGTCTCGCAGTGTGATTCAAGTTAGGTATGCTCTGTTTCATTTTTCTGCTTGTATTCAAATTCTTAGGAGAATTTGAATACAAGCAGAAAAATGAATGAAAATACAGTAGCTTTTATAACTGCTATTTAGTCATTGAATACACACACCACTATAATTTTGATTTTGTGTCTTGAGTCAGGATTACAGTTGTGGTCGGGTCCTACTTCAATATAAAAAAGGTATAACAGGGCGTGTGCAAATCTCTCAGTGTGGCAGCATATTTTCTAGATAGATCCATCGATTTGTGTATCTGCTATCTAGCTGACTGATGAAATATGATAATACACATACATACACACAAATTATGCAGAGGTGTATATATGTCTGCATGCATGTATATATGCATACACACACCCGCACATCCGCAGTTTAAAAAATGGTTTAAGAATTGTATGTTGCTTGGCAAGAGAAAACTAATTTATGTCATAGGTTCTTTAATTGAGACATGACCTATGAAACAGACTCTTGAAGTAGAAATTTTAGCTTCCAAATATTATACTCTGTAGAGAATGTTTCTTCACACCCTCACTTTGACGATGTTCACATTACCCCCCAACCTCAGCATACCGCTTCTTACATGAAGATTTAATTATTTCTTGATAATAGTGCATGCTACTTTTCAGTCTTTACATGGATTTTTTTTTTATATATCTCTTGCTGCTTGCCGAGTTCTGCACCCCCTGTCTGAGAGTCTGGTAGATACCTGAGAAACAGACTGAATGAAGCTTCATTAAAACATTTTCCCTGTCCTCCCTCAGTGACACTTGCATAAAAAAAAATACATTAATAAGAAAATAACAGGAATCTGGAAAACATCAATAAGCTACACTGCTCCTATTGTGCGTTTCATCTAATCTCTCAGTTTCTTCTTTTTTTTACCACCTAATTTTATTTTATTTTATTTTTACCACCTGCTTATTTTAGTGGAGTGTTAAAAAGTGGGAACCCTTAAAAGCCCCCAATTTTGCAATTGATTTTGTGGTTCAAACACACACACACATGCACACGCACAATCACTCCACCCATAGGGTCCACTGCACTTCCCTGATCCAAAGACAAAAGACACGGGCGGGGATCATTCGTTGCCTCCTGTCAAATCTAGGCCATGGCTTTGTTTGCTGCTACAGACAGCACCAAATGAAAACACTTTCCTGTACCATTTGACAACTGACCAAGACGCTTTGCATGATTGAAAGGGACAGTCGCTGAAGGGGACCTGGCCCAGGCAGCCCTGGAAAGCCCTGCTTCAGGGACCAGACTGTGTACCTTGACAGGCTTCTGCCAGCAGGTTCAAGGAGCATGAAACTCTCCCGAGTCTAGCCAAGACTGAAGGATGCCTCTATCTGGAGTGAAGGCAGAGACAATGTCCCAGGAGGAGAAAGCTCTGAAGTTGAACTTCCTAGCATCTCTTCCTTGCCTTTACCTCCTCTGGCTTTGCCTCCCCAGTACAGCTGCGAGGTCAGATGTGCGTCTGTCCACTCCAAAATGGGAAAACTGGGAGGGGAAGGGTTGTGCAAACGAACGGAAGGGATAGGAAGAAAAGTCTAGCTTACAGCAAGCTAGAAGAAAGCTTTCCCTGCTGCCTTTGTTTGTTGGGAAGTGCAGTGCCATGCATCCCAAACAGAAGGATATGGCCAAGACAATTTTGTGTAAAATCCAATTGGGTCTGAGATGAGAGAAGAAAAATCCAGGATTTTTTCTGTCCCTTTTTTTTTAAATTGTGTTAAAAATTCTTACTGCGTTATAATTACTTAGATGATTTCCTGTATCAGAAATCAGGTTTTTTTTTTCTTTTCCTTGTTAGTACCTTAGTACCTTGTTGTTAGTACCTTGTACCGTTCTTTTCTCTGCTAGTACCTTAGTACCCCATCCCAGCAAAGGTGACATTTGCACTCCAGCACCCTTCTGACTCCTAGCTCTCTTGGACTAACAAGTTTTGAGTCTGGGAAGCTTCCTCAAAAAGTGACTCTGTCCTGTGTGAGAGAAAGCATCAATGCAGAGGGTCCCAGGGGATGTGAGAAGGGACTGCTGAAGGAATAGCTCATAAATCCTCTATTGTAACCAGCCGCAAGAGAGCACCAAAGAGCTACACTTACACTTACGTGCTGTGGTGGTGCTGCAAGCATGTCCTGCATCAATGAGGATGAAGGGCTGTTGCAGCTGTGATGGTCCAGGAAATAAGCAGGAAGTAAGGGTTTTTTGGTGATATCTTTTTATTGAATTAACTGCATTCCTGGAAGAAGTGTTAGAAAAGCACTTAGGTACAAAGTACCTGAACCAAAGGAGGGGTGCTTTGTGCCTGAAAGCTTGTCTCACGCATGTCTCAGTCAAGAAAAAATATCACAGTAAAAACCCTTGTTTCTTGACCTCGGGGGGAAGTTGTGCTTTTGCTAAAGTGGACCTAGAAATATTGAGCTTGCACCCTATTGAATCCATCACATTCAACCAACTTCATTTGTTCTGAACTCAGCCTAACCATGTGAAAAAAAGCCTAACCTGAGCTCCAGGTAGAGGAGGAAGAATAAAATCCTCATCGAACAAACAGACCTGAAGCCAGCCAGCAACTTTCCTCTGCTCTAGAGAAGCTAATCCACAAAACAATCAACATTTCTCCACTCCAGCTTCCACAAAATCCACATCTTCACCTGATCTCTTCCCACCCAAGATGCAAAGTCCTTCCCCAAATAGCAGTGTGATTTAGCAGCATGCCCAACAGCCTAGGGCCATTTCAGAATAAGAGGAGACTTAATTCAGTCCTTTGCTCTGGTACAGATTCCATCTGTAACCATGATCAAGTCATGTATGGCCAGATTCACAAAAGTGTGGGGGTCTCCAAATCCATAAGTGAGGCAACTAAATACCTCCATGAATTTAGGCCTATGTCTCTCTGTGCGTCTGTTTCCAGCCTGTAGAATAATGACAATAGCGTGCACCTACCTCCCGGGCTGCACTGAAGAGTGCAGTGTGCTCAGCTGTTACAGTAATAAGAAAAAAAAAATTCTGAGAGCCACATACATGTCTACACACAGAAGTGACCAAGCATGGATGACTGTTGCGAGGTCCATGCGAACATCTTAAAGCCTGTGGGAGTTTAACAAGAATTTGAATTTGGCTATAAAACCAGGGACTGACTTCACATGGGAGGAGCAAATATGCCCCTTCTGTACGAACGTAACGTAAGAGATGCCAAGGTCTCTGGCACCAGCGTCCTGTCTCTCATAGTGGTACAGAATGGAGGAACAGTATTAATGCAGGACATATGGACTGATTCATCCCCTGCCCTCCTCTCCTCTGCTGCTTCCAGCATTCAGAGGCCCAGGGAATCCTAATTTTGAGGTTGTTGTAACTCCCTCAATCTCCTCTGGATGCTGAAGTTGATGTGCTGTTCCCATGGAAGCTTCACCAGGAGAATAATCCTCACAGTGAGGGTAGTAAAAGGTGGACATGTAGTAATTGAGAGTAACTTGTGCTAATCCGATACTCCAGGGGGGCATAAGGTGAATATGATTTATATGCCAACAAGGCCAGGTAGATACCTCCAGATATCTATCAGGCAGCACTTGTTCAGCTAGGAGGTTGAAGTCTATTTGGCTTTGCTCCTACCCCGTTGGTGTTCGCTTTCTATGCATATTCTAGTGAACAAGCCCCATGGCAGCAATGCTCCTGCAAATAACTCCTTTTAAATGAATATTGGGCAGAACATGAACTTTGCATCATCAATATGAGTACACTGGGACTTGCTGCAGTCTAGAGGTTCACTCCCTCCTGCTCATCGATTGGGAAGAATCAGTACCGTGAACTTGTTAGTGGTGTTGGCAGTAGCCCAGGATAAAGCCTAGTGTGGGTCTCACCTTGCTAACCTCAAGTTCCTCCTAAATTTCCCCACTTACTCCAAGGGGTAAATAGTCTACCTGTTTACACCCACAATAAATTACTACATCCCATCATCCCCAAACCAGCCAGCAAATTCATGGGATGAGCTCTCTCTCCACACACCTTTTCTCTGTCTACCTGTTTCCGTGAGTCAGTAAGTGGGCATGTAGCTCTATTTTACTCTCATATGCCAAGATCATGGGTCGCCCCTTAAAGGTGCATAAAGGGAAGGATGGCTCTTACCCCAAAGGCTGGTGCATATAGAAAGGCTTCATCTACTTTACAGATCTGTCTGGATTACAACCAGCTACAGTGAGGGAAAATCCATAATGGGGACAAGGCCAGAGTCACAGCTGAGCCCTGTTTGCCCAGTGGACTCAATCACAAGAGAAATTGAGACCCTCCAAAGTGTGCTGCACTCCCATTGATTGATCCCTGCCTCCTACTTGCGGCAAACATCCCACATTCACAGTTAGGAGCTGGGAGCCACATTCACTAGCTCTGAAAGGACGTGATCCTGTGAGGAGGGAAGCACTTCTGCTTCAGTGGGAGCCAAGAGCTCATTTCTCAGGTCTACAGAGCTGCTTGTGATCAATCTGCAGGCCAACCACAACAGGTAGGGAGTGTCTGATAAATGATTTTGAAATGGCAAAGAACAGCTAGAAAATCCTAGACAGCTCTGAGTCAACTCAAGAGCTAATTAAAAGGAGTTTTTCTGTGATTTTTTTGTCAAAAACTATGCACTTTCATGAACATTTTCAAGATTTTGGACTGGTCCCTGAAAAGTCACAAAGCAAAATGAAAAAATTTGCTGATTAAATATCCCATCTGCCAAATGGGCATAGAATACCTACCTTGCAATGGGACCTTGAGCATCTTGGATTAAGTTGCAAGTTCCCTAGAGCAGATCACACAGAAATGTGAGGGGAAGTGGCAGGGAGCAGAAACCATTGGGCTTTGTTTTGACTTCTGTCTCTGCCAGCGACTTCCATTTATGGCCTCAGGCAAGTCACTTCACCTTTTTGTTTGAAATGCAGACAATGATACTTAATCAGAGGGCTGGACAGCATTGCATCAGTGTAAATTATCGCATGATGGCATTACTCCGTGACACTGTTATACTCTACCTTCTACCAAAGAAGTCAAGAGGGTGACATTGGCTGCTTTCCTTCTTCCAGCAGGCAAATTCAATCCCAGTCTGTCTAATTTTTCTCGCAAACAGCGTCCCCCATTCTTCGATTTTGCTCTGCCATGAGAAAAGTAAAATAAATTTTAAAAATCACCCTGAGTTTTATTCTCTTTACCCTTTTCTTTTTTTTTTTAAAGTGAAATGCCAGTCTACAAATGACAGTCACTACTTTTGCAAATGGAGAATTTGCTCCTGCTGATCTCACTGGAAACTCTCTCAGTGTCCGATCCTCATACTCTTCTTCACACAGGGAAGGTACTTAGGGCCCGATCCCCAGAAGGACTTAGGCATCACAATTCAGAGCAGCAGATAACTTTTCAGCATCCTGCTGCCTTGTAGACCCCTTAGCCCTGAGTTAGGCAGCGAGAGCAGAACTGAGAACTCTGAGTGTTTCCAGAGGACAATTCAGTTCCTGTAATGAGAGCACTTAGACACACAGGGAGTGTTGAATTGTTGGTACAGAAGTGTAAGAACAAATACTTCTCTTAGTCTGGTAGCTTGGAGTGAGTCACAAGCTGTACGTTGGTCACCCACTAGGTGAAAACAGAATTAGTCTCCCTGTATAATGCATGAAGGGATTTAGGCACCTGAGAATAGAATTCACAAAACCCTGTAGGAAGCCATCAATGGAAAGCAATAGGAAATGTTGAAGACACTTATGTGACTGAAGCCCCATCCTGGACTGTGAGGAAGTGTTTCTCTGATTGTAATTCACCCAGAACACTTTCCTGGATTTGGGCACCTGTCCTACCCCTTTCTCACACAATGAGTATTGTTAACTGACTGCTGCTCCCTCCACCCCCCTGCTTTTATCCAGCATTTTGGTGGTTAAAGGATTCACCCAGAGCACTGGCGGTCCCGGTTCAATTTCCTTTTCTGCCTGAAGGGATTTGAAGCTGCATCTTCCAGGAGAATGCTCTTACCCCCGGGCTATAGGGCATCCCAGGGTGGGGCTGTCTCAATCCCTCCTGTCAAAGATGTATCACTTTGCATGGAATAATTAAATATTCATTGGGCCAGAGAGAAGGAGAGTGAGTGAGCTTCACTCTTTCCAGTTAGAGCACTTGCCTGGGACAGGAGACCTGGGTTCCCATTTCTGCTCCAACTAATACTACATTTAAAATACTAATGCATTCGTTGAATCACGGCATGGAACGCACTTTTCCCTCCTCCCAGCTGAGCACCCTAAATGTTAGGCAACACAGTCATCCTCACGCTCTCTCACTCCCTTAGGCCCGCTGGACATTGAATTAGGTTGTGTAAAGTGGAACAACGTCAACAGGAGGGAAGGAAGGACCCTGCTCTCCAAAACTTGAATATCTTGGCAGCTAACTAGGAGATGCGAGCTCCTATTCCCTCAGACCAGGGAATCCATATCTCATGAGCAAGCGCTCACACCACTGTGCTACTGGCATTTCACACTCATGCTTTTGTCAGCACTGTGTCAGTGACCTTGCCCCAAAAGCACTCACTGGATCAGTGTCTACAGAGGAGGTAGAGTTTGTGGAGCTTGGGGCTGGGGGAAGGAGGTGGGGACAGGTTAGCGTCCTGGACACTTGGTGTCAGGACGCAAGCCATTCTAGGTAGATCTTTAGATACTTAGGGACCTTTCCTGGCCAAAAAGAAAAAGAGTTTGGTTCCAGCTGATTTTAGAGGCCTTCAAAATTTGGCAGGAATTAAGTCAGTTTTTGGGGCTCTACATTTTGGCCTTAGTCACATGATGAAGGTGGTTTGGTGGGAGCCAGTAATCTAAATCCTTTGTGGATCTAGACCTTAGCCCATGACTCCCAGTAAAGTACTAATTAGGGCTCCTATCGATGTGCAGCGAGACTTCTCCGACGTGCCGGAAACGCAGCATGTCGGAGAAGACTCAGTTAAGCGAGTCTGCTCCAACACACCGGATTTACAGCACATCCGAGTCTGCCGATTACTCGAGTCTGCAGGGAAAGTAACAGGCTCATGCAGGCTCCAGCGTTATGTGCATCAGTCTCCCCGCGCTGAAAAATGGCGACAGGGAGCTTTAAACTGAAGCTCATTCAAGGAGTTTTAGTTCAAAGTGCCTCACCATCATTTCTCAGCATGGCGCTTTTAATTAGCATGACTCACTAACTAAAGTGCCCACCCCCCTGTCCCAGAGCACATCTATAGATACCCTTAACACATGTACATATGCGCTTGGAGCCCAAAAATGAAAGGTCTTAGGTTTACCTACACGTAAGGATCTGCTGAGCCACCTTGATTAAGACACACCCACACTACACAAGGGATTGCCGATACTACACAAAGGATTGCATCTGGCTGCCTTGGATTCCCTAACCCAAATGATGTGTTCCACATTTACAGCTGGGTTGACTGAGCAAGAGAGCACGAACGCCCACCGCTGGAGATGTAACAAAACACGGTAAGTGCTCTCCAACCGCAGTCCTACTTCTTGGGTAGTAAAATGATCTTCAGCATTAGTATGGAGGTCAGACACTGGCCTTAAGTGACCTCAGTGAGATAGGCTGCAGCTTCTGGTATAACTCGAAGCAAAGGGCATTACCTGCTCTGCACCATCTACGCAGCTGCCCCAGGTATTCCTGTGGCTAGCAGACACCCATCCAAGCCGCAGTCCTTCTCCTGTTAGCTGTGTGAGATGAAGCCTGCTAGTTCCCTCCTTTCTTTGGTATTAAGAGGATGTTGTTGCCAGGAGATATGAATTGTGGGTGATATCTTTTTTGGACCAACACTCTGGTTGGTTGCAGAGGCCTGAGGATGGGTACTGTGATACCCCAAAGCTTGCCTATGCCTATACCAACCTCCTTTCTGTGGAGCTCCCAGACTTTTGCTCTGGCTGCTGAGTGTGCTCAGGAAAGCCAAGACTCCCTTGTCTCCTCCCTCACTGCCCCACCATTTGCCCCTCCTTGCTTTATCCTGGCTGGGGTAAAGAATTGAGCAGCACCAAACCTTACAGTAAAGAAGCCTTTTGCAAGTCCAAGAGCTAGTGGGAAAATGTCCATCAAAATTGGTTCTCAGCCCAAACCTGAGGGTATATCTGCTTTTTGGGGAACATTTCAACTTTTTACTAAACAATACCAGTCTAAAACCTGAAAAACAAAAAAGGCTTCTTAATTTTCATTTTCTCAATGATATGTCAAAATTCTCTGTGGAAAATTTCTACAAGAAAACGTTTTAGTTTTCTGTCGAAACTACTCATAGAAGCCCTCCCTACTTCTATTTTTCTACCAGTTGTAGATGTGACCAACTATCACAGCAGCAGAAGCAAAGTTGATGCTGGAAAAAAATCCTTTGGGAAAGCAGTGACTGTACTTTCTTGATGCTGCCACATTTGACCTCAACTTACCTTCTCAAAATACCTCCCAAGAGGGACGCATTGAGGCATTCAGGTGGAGACAGTCGTCTCTTCACCTCTGCAATGGTCACTTTGTATTTCGAGGTTGAGCTGAGCAGAGATAAGCGACCGGGCACAGAGCAGAACAGATCAGTGGGGTTAACGACACAGGTGCCACCTATAAAACAGCAGACACATATTAGTGGAAGAAATCAGTGGACCACTTCCTGAAATGTTCATCTGTACTTTGGCAAAGACAGGTATTAGTAATAAATTCAAGACTATTTTTGTTTAAATGAAAATATTGCTCCAAAGGTTTACAGGGCAACGACTAGATTTGACATTTAATAGGGATGAAAAATGAATCAAAGCTATGGACAGAGATTTTCAAGGGCAAATGAGACATTATGACTAGATAGTCTGAATTGCTGTATAATGCAGAACATAGACTGTCACCCAATGACTCCTGCATCTAGCATGAGCACAACTTATCGTTAGGTTATAGCAAGATACCCAAGCATGATTTCGAAACCCTGAATGATGGAAAATATATGACATCCCTTGGGAAACTTTCCTGATGGCTAATTACCTTGACTGCTATATATATGCATCTTAACGTTCCCAATAACTGTGTGAGATCATTGAGAAGCAACAGTGACCTATTTTAATCCAGGAGAATTGACTATGTAATAATAATTGTGCACATGTCCCCTGTGTGGTTTCTTAGGTTTCTGAACCCTCATACAGTCCTCCTACCATTAAGCCAAATTTTGAGCTGGTGCAAATCGCCAGAGAGCCAATGAATTATGTTGCCTTCAATCAGATCAGTTCCGGCCCTGGTTATTTATTGAAACTACCAGCTCTTTGGCCAGGTCCCAGAATCTCTGCAAGATTGCCAAAAGCCAAGGGATGGGACTCATGGCCAATAACCTTGTCCCGTATCGTTCATCTGTTCAGATCCAGCTTGTTTAGGAACTAGTCCAAGACTGCTGAGTGAATTCCTATAAAAGTGAAGAACCAGCATAAACACTGCTGCCTTCTGTTCCAGCTGCAGCTTGGCTTCCTTCGGCCCAGCATAAGCACAGAGCACGCATTTAGGAACAAGCAACCAAAAACTTTACACAAAGACAACCACTACCCAAAAAGTTTCTCTCATCCATAGATGATAAAAGAAAAAAATACCTCACACCCAGATAGATATTAGTAAAATCGCTTAATCCATTATTGGAAGGAACTCACCTAAAAGAATGACAAAGCCCATAATGGAATAGAATTAATCTATTTTTGCTCAATATTCATGGAAAAGTGAAAGAATTTGTCATATCTTATATGTCCAGTCAATGCTCTCTTCCTTCTGGTATCTTTGCATCCATAGACCTAGCCTTATTTTTCTTAATTTACCGTCTTATTTTTCTAAGGTGAATATGATAGTCTGATTCCTACTCACTGTAAAGCCAAACACTGCTACCTATGCTCACACTGAGTAACGCTTTAAATAGGTAGGACTAAGGGTCTAGTAAGGTGATATCCAACTTAGGTTTATTAAAGTCAGTAAAGACAGAATTCAGCCTAACGTCATTGGTATTAGCAACACTTACACTGCAACCAAAGGTGGGGAAGCACATATGACTATATACATTTATAATACAATGTTTTAAAACAGAAACCTCACTTAACTAAGAACCTAATTAGAGAAGCTCTTAAGTGTGGGCTTATTTTCCTGAATACACATTTTTTTTTTTCTGAACTGGGACCTTAGCCTCTGCTTTTCTGGTAAAACATAGGAGTATCAACTTTTGTATCCCTCGATTGTGGGGTGCAAGCTCTGAAGTTTCCACATCCCTGATTTAAGCATGCACAGGGGTGTTCAGGTAGAGAAGTTAGATGCCACATGCATGAGGTAGAGTCTGTGCACCTTCCAGGCCCACTTTCATAGAAGTCAATGTACAGTTTTGTGTGAGCATTTTAAAAATGTCTGGCTTGCCATATGTGTTTGTAAAAAGTGATAAAAATCTGGTGCCTTCTTTTATCTGATACCTTTATCCATACTGACATATGCACATACACAGGCATATATATGCATATGTAGAGGAAAACTATGGCTATAGATAGATATTTCAATCTAGAAGACAATATATTTGCATATTTTACAAACAATAGAACTACTGAAATTAATGAAATATTAATATTTATCTTTCTCTGTTCAGTTAAACCCATATGTGCACAAGTAATTTACACTGAATAAATAATTGCTTCTTTAATACAAAAACACGTTGGTCCCACCTTGGCTTTCATCCTCTCATCTGAGTTTATTGAAAACCTTCTCATTACTATATAAGGGTAAATATTTGCAGTCTTAAATATTTAAAAATACCATTAATATGCAGAGAGAGCATATTAAAAGCAGGGCAGAGATGAACAGGTATAGGGTAAAAAAAAATGCCTTTTGCTTTAAGAAACTGCAGAAGCCAAATTCAATTTTTAGGAACCTTGAAAACAAGTTGCAAATTAGAAGGAGGTAAAATCTGTTGCATATAATTATTTCATGATATTAATTATTCATTGTTACAGCAACATAGAGCGGTGCGGTGCCTTCCAGACAAAGATGGGTCCTCATCTCAAAGGGTTTGCAATCCTACAACCCAGCGTTGCAGCCTTTGCTCACGTGAATACTCCCACTGGGGACAGTGGGACTAAAGACCAGACTCTAAACCAGACGGAAGGGAAAAACGAGTGACAATAAAACAAGGGAGGGTTGAAGAAAAGAGAAAAGAAAGTACGTGTACAACACAGTGTAAGATGATACACTATGCCTATGTGCCTCTTGCACACATTTTTAGCTTATTCCTTCTGACTCATTTTTAGTTAATATATAGAAATGAAACTGAGAAGAAGCAAAGGTCAGCAACAAAAGGCCTGTCTGTACTCTATTTTACATAAAATAGTAATGACAATAACTAGGGATATGTCTAGCCTAGTACCTGCCCTGCGCTGCATCAACTCCCACGACAAAAGATAACCCCAGTTCATCTACGGAGACTTTGTTCTCACCACTGGTCACTTCTCAAAGGTCTCTAGCTACAGACAGGGAGCAAGACCAGAGAAGAGAGCAATGCCTATGCTTCTCATGTGTTAAAATGGTTGATTCTAGAGATCCTTGCTCATGGAGGTAGTTTTTACTCATTTCAGTCGTTCTTATGGACCAGGTACTGTTACCAATACTTTCTCCCATGAAAAGCCCACATATCAAAGCAGCGTAGTACTCAACTCAAAGTGAGTAAGAGTGGCAGATTCTGTGCTTGTTACACACAATGTTGAGCACTGGTATTGCCTCTAAAGTCAGCTGTGTGTCAAAACAAGGTCCTGTGTGAGTGGTGCCAGTGGAAGGGTATTAGCGGGACTATCCCTACTAGTAAGGCCCTTTTAAACATGTATGCTCTTGTAGAACTGGATCCATGCTCTATGGATTTGGCCTTACTTCTGAAAATAGACCCACTCTCTCAAGATAAAAGATTACCCACATGGAGAACTGTTTGTAGGATCTGGTTCCACATCTGCAGTTTGGCAGCAGGAATGATCAGGGCCACGGGGCAGCAACTGCTATTTTTTCACTTCCTTAGTCAGCACCTAGTATTCATGGCTCAGTTACTGCCCCCCACCTCTGCCTACAGGTCGAATATATTCTTCAATGCAATCATATACATTTCTGCTTTAGGATGTGATGTTATCTTCTTATTTGTCATCACCATGACTTCCAATAAATACAACGTTCAGAGTAAAAGCAGCATAGACTTGTTGGGAACAGGGACAAAATGGAAAGAACAAATTTAGCAATGGACAACTCCAGACCCATTCATGCAAAATACCAAGCACCTTTATGTACAGGAAACGTCACTGATGGAGGAGAAGGCCACAAAGTTTCAAGGAGATGTTTCTAAATGGAGAGGGTATTTTAATTTTTGCTGTAAGTCCTTTATAGCTCAATTCTTTCCACCACTGAAATCAACTGGAGAGGGGGCCGGGAGTGGGGCAGGGAGGGAGCAACATACACATCCTCCTTGCAGTTGAAATGGGAGCAAAATTCAGGCCTTTGTGCTGCCCTTGTGCTATTAGTTTCCTTCCATCCCTTGATCTGACCCCTGTCTCTCAAAACCAAGCAATCTACAGTCATGCAAAAGAGCCATATTGTGAGCTCTGGAAATTATTTTGTGTACTTTATTCCTTTCCTTTCTTCAAATGAGGCATTCCATTCATCAAAATTAGCATTGCAAATGGTAGGTAGCACCAGTGATAAATGCGTTCAATGAGAACAGCAAGAACATTACTGCACAATCTCTACTAACACATTGGAAACATACTAGTCCGGTGAAATCCATGAAAATGTCAGCACATTACAATGCAAAGAGAGATATGGGTATTTTGGTTTGAATTGTCCACTTTCATATTAATATGAGATGAAGTATAGGATAATGTCAAGTCAGGGGCAACAATTTTGGCCATGATTCAGCTCAGTATGTAAACATCTGCTCAACTTTAAGTCGCACAGACTTGTTTAAAGTTGCATTTGCTCACAAGCACTTCGTTGGATCAGGGCCTTAGTACGTCAGTGACCATTGATCAGTTGATCTGTGTTCTCAAATGTTTTTCTTTCTTCCAATATTAGTTAAAATATCCTATGTTATTTGTCCTTCAATAATAATAAAAACCCACTATTGCTATGTCAGGAATGTAAGGCTTATAGTTCTATTGTTGTCACTGTGGTTTTATTTCAGATTTTCCTAGCCTGTAGCAAATTGTTTGTGAACATATACATAACATACTTATTTGTTGATAGTAGTCCCTGCAATATTCAAAGCACTTTCCCAGCATATAAGATGAGCAGGTCACTACTCAAAGTAACTGGCACATAGACAAAGAGAAGTTCTGGGTGAATAAGAAGCAATTGAGTGTTGCTATAAGAATCAGTGTAACGTATTAAAAGAAATATTACAGGAATGAAATTTTAAGAATATAGCAGAGTTATACGTTCATATATTATGCCCATATAATGCATACAAATGAGTTCCTGGGATTTATCTTATAGAAAAGAAGAACATTATGTTGCACCCTTTTATAATTCTATTTTTATCTTCGGGTGCATTAAAAGGAATCTCTAGCTTATCATGTATAGCCCTTTATTAATGTTTCTTGCCCTGTTCTGTTCTGAAACTCTGGCAAATTTGGAGATATGAAAATTTCTCTCTCTACGTGTATGTACGGGTGTAAATATATAAACACACACATTTGTATAACTTTAGTGTGTCTATCTATCTATCTATCTATCTATCTAT